>NC_090437.1:1209166111-1209478724 GCF_031143425.1 Pleurodeles waltl
TCAGCGGTGCTTGAGACGCCGGTGCCCAGTGTAGCGGTGCTTGAGATGAAGGGCCCTGTGTAGCGGTGCTTGAGACGGTGGTGCCCAGTGCAGCGGTGCTTAGGATGAAGTGCCCAGTTCAGCGGTGCTTGAGACGGCGGTGCCCAGTGTAGCGGTGCTTGAGATGAAGGGCCCAGTTCAGCGGTGCTTGAGACAGCGGTGCCCAGTGTAGCGGTGCTTGAGATGAAGGGCCCAGTTCAGCGGTGCTTGAGACGGCGGTGCCCAGTTCAGCGGTGCTTGAGACGGCAGTGCCCAGTGTAGCGGTGCTTGAGATGAAGGGCCCAGTGTAGCGGTGCTTGAGACGGCGGTGCCCAGTGCAGCAGTGCTTAGGATGAAGTGCCCAGTTCAGCGGTGGTTGAGACGGCTGTGCCCAGTGTAGCGGTGCTTGAGACGGCGGTGCCCAGTGCAGCGGTGCTTGAGACGGCGGTGCCCAGTGTAGCCGTGCTTGAGATGAAGGGCCCAGTTCAGCGGTGCTTGAGACGGCGGTGCCCAGTTCAGCGGTGCTTGAGACGGCGGTGCCCAGTGTAGCGGTGCTTGAGACGGCGGTGCCCAGTGCAGCGGTGCTTGAGACGGCGGTGCCCAGTGTAGCGGTGCTTGAGACGGTGGTGCCCAGTGCAGCGGTGCTTGAAACGGCGGTGCCCAGTGTAGCGGTGCTTGAGATGAAGGGCCCAGTTCAGCGGTGCTTGAGACGGTGGTGCCCAGTGCAGCGGTGCTTAGGATGAAGTGCCCAGTTCAGCGGTGCTTGAGACGGCGGTGCCCAGTGTAGCGGTGCTTGAGATGAAGGGCCCAGTTCAGCGGTGCTTGAGACAGCGGTGCCCAGTGTAGCGGTGCTTGAGATGAAGGGCCCAGTTCAGCGGTGCTTGAGACGGCGGTGCCCAGTTCAGCGGTGCTTGAGACGGCAGTGCCCAGTGTAGCGGTGCTTGAGATGAAGGGCCCAGTGTAGCGGTGCTTGAGACGGCGGTGCCCAGTGCAGCAGTGCTTAGGATGAAGTGCCCAGTTCAGCGGTGGTTGAGACGGCTGTGCCCAGTGTAGCGGTGCTTGAGACGGCGGTGCCCAGTGCAGCGGTGCTTGAGACGGCGGTGCCCAGTGTAGCCGTGCTTGAGATGAAGGGCCCAGTTCAGCGGTGCTTGAGACGGCGGTGCCCAGTTCAGCGGTGCTTGAGACGGCGGTGCCCAGTGTAGCGGTGCTTGAGACGGCGGTGCCCAGTGCAGCGGTGCTTGAGACGGCGGTGCCCAGTGTAGCGGTGCTTGAGACGGTGGTGCCCAGTGCAGCGGTGCTTGAAACGGCGGTGCCCAGTGTAGCGGTGCTTGAGATGAAGGGCCCAGTTCAGCGGTGCTTGAGACAGCGGTGCCCAGTGTAGCGGTGCTTGAGATGAAGGGCCCAGTTCAGCGGTGCTTGAGACGGCGGTGCCCAGTTCAGCGGTGCTTGAGACGGCGGTGCCCAGTGTAGCGGTGCTTGAGATGAAGGACCCAGTGTAGCGGTGCTTGAGACGGCGGTGCCCAGTACAGCGGTGCTTAGGATGAAGTGCCCATTTCAGCTGTGCTTGAGACGGTGGTGCCCAGTGTAGCGGTGCTTGAGACGGCAGTGCCCAGTGCAGCGGTGCTTGAGACGGCGGTGCCCAGTGTAGCGGTGCTTGAGATGAAGGGCCCACTTCAGCGGTGCTTGAGACGGCGGTGCTCAGTTCAGCGGTGCTTGAGACGCCGGTGCCCAGTGTAGCGGTGCTTGAGATGAAGGGCCCAGTGTAGCGGTGCTTGAGACGGTGGTGCCCAGTGCAGCGGTGCTTAGGATGAAGTGCCCATTTCAGCGGTGCTTGAGACGGCGGTGCCCAGTGTAGCGGTGCTTGAGACGCAGTGCCCAGTGTACCGGTGCTTGAGACGGCGGTGCCCAGTGTAGCGGTGCTTGAGATGAAGGGCCCAGTTCAGCGGTGCTTGAGACGGCAGTGCCCAGTTCAGCGGTGCTTGAGACGGCGGTGCCCAGTGGTGTAGCGGTGCTTGAGACGGCAGTGCCCAGTGCAGCGGTGCTTGAGACGGCGGTGCCCAGTGTAGCGGTGCTTGAGATGAAGGGCCCAGTTCAGCGGTGCTTGAGACGGCGGTGCCCAGTGTAGCGGTGCTTGAGACGGTGGTGCCCAGTGCAGCGGTGCTTGAAACGGCGGTGCCCAGTGTAGCGGTGCTTGAGATGAAGGGCCCAGTTCAGCGGTGCTTGAGACGGCGGTGCCCAGTGTAGCGGTGCTTGAGATGAAGGGCCCAGTTCAGCGGTGCTTGAGACGGCGGTGCCCAGTTCAGCGGTGCTTGAGACGGCGGAGCCCAGTGTAGCGGTGCTTGAGATGAAGGGCCCAGTGTAGCGGTGCTTGAGACGGCGGTGCCCAGTGCAGCGGTGCTTAGGATGAAGTGCCCAGTTCAGCGGTGCTTGAGACGGCGGTGCCCAGTGTAGCGGTGCTTGAGACGGCGGCGCCCAGTGCAGCGGTGCTTGAGACGGCGGTGCCCAGTGTAGCGGTGCTTGAGATGAAGGGCCCAGTTCAGCGGTGCTTGAGACGGCGGTGCCCAGTGTAGCGGTGCTTGAGATGAAGGGCCCAGTGTAGCAGTGCTTGAGACGGCGGTGCCCAGTGCAGCGGTGCTTAGGATGAAGTGCCCAGTTCAGAGGTGCTTGAGACGGCAGTGCCCAGTTCAGCGGTGCTTGAGACGGCGGTGCCCAGTGGTGTAGCAGTGCTTGAGACGGCAGTGCCCAGTGCAGCGGTGCTTGAGACGGCCGTGCCCAGTGTAGCGGTGCTTGAGATGAAGGGCCCAGTTCAGCGGTGCTTGAGACGGCGGTGCCCAGTGCAGCGGTGCTTGAAACGGCGGTGCCCAGTGTAGCGGTGCTTGAGATGAAGGGCCCAGTTCAGCGGTGCTTGAGACGGCGGTGCCCAGTGTAGCGGTGCTTGAGATGAAGGGCCCAGTTCAGCGGTGCTTGAGATGGCGGTGCCCAGTTCAGCGGTGCTTGAGACGGCGGTGCCCAGTGTAGCGGTGCTTGAGATGAAGGGCCCAGTGTAGCGGTGCTTGAGACGGCGGTGCCCAGTACAGCGGTGCTTAGGATGAAGTGCCCAGTTCAGCGGTGCTTGAGACGGTGGTGCCCAGTGTAGCGGTGCTTGAGACGGCGGTGCCCAGTGCAGCGGTGCTTGAGACGGCGGTGCCCAGTGTAGCGGTGCTTGAGATGAAGGGCCCAGTTCAGCGGTGCTTGAGACGGCGGTGCTCAGTTCAGCGGTGCTTGAGACGCCGGTGCCCAGTGTAGCGGTGCTTGAGATGAAGGGCCCAGTGTAGCGGTGCTTGAGACGGTGATGCCCAGTGCAGCAGTGCTTAGGATGAAGTGCCCATTTCAGCGGTGCTTGAGACGGCGGTGCCCAGTGTAGCGGTGCTTGAGACGCGGTGCCCAGTGTACCGGTGCTTGAGACGGCGGTGCCCAGTGTAGCGGTGCTTGAGATGAAGGGCCCAGTTCAGCGGTGCTTGAGACGGCAGTGCCCAGTTCAGCGGTGCTTGAGACGGCGGTGCCCAGTGGTGTAGCGGTGCTTGAGACGGCGGTGCCCAGTGCAGCGGTGCTTGAGACGGCGGTGCCCAGTGTAGCGGTGCTTGAGATGAAGGGCCCAGTTCAGCGGTGCTTGAGACGGCGGTGCCCAGTGTATCGGTGCTTGAGACGGTGGTGCCCAGTGCAGCGGTGCTTGAAACGGCGGTGCCCAGTGTAGCGGTGCTTGAGATGAAGGGCCCAGTTCAGCGGTGCTTGAGACGGCGGTGCCCAGTGTAGCGGTGCTTGAGATGAAGGGCCCAGTTCAGCGGTGCTTGAGACGGCGGTGCCCAGTTCAGCGGTGCTTGAGACGGCGGAGCCCAGTGTAGCGGTGCTTGAGATGAAGGGCCCAGTGTAGCGGTGCTTGAGACGGCGGTGCCCAGTGCAGCAGTGCTTAGGATGAAGTGCCCAGTTCAGCGGTGCTTGAGACGGCGGTGCCCAGTGTAGCGGTGCTTGAGACGGCGGTGCCCAGTGCAGCGGTGCTTGAGACGGCGGTGCCCAGTGTAGCGGTGCTTGAGATGAAGGGCCCATTTCAGCGGTGCTTGAGACGGCTGTGCCCAGTGTAGCGGTGCTTGAGATGAAGGGCCCAGTGTAGCAGTGCTTGAGACGGCGGTGCCCAGTGCAGCGGTGCTTAGGATGAAGTGCCCAGTTCAGAGGTGCTTGAGACGGCGGTGCCCAGTGTAGCGGTGCTTGAGATGAAGGGCCCAGTTCAGCGGTGCTTGAGACGGCAGTGCCTAGTTCAGCAGTGCTTGAGACAGCGGTGCCCAGTGGTGTAGCGGTGCTTGAGACGGCGGTGCCCAGTGCAGCGGTGCTTGAGACGGCGGTGCCCAGTGTAGCGGTGCTTGAGATGAAGGGCCCAGTTCAGCGGTGCTTGAGACGGCGGTGCCCAGTTCAGCGGTGCTTGAGACGGCGGTGCCCAGTGTAGCGGTGCTTGAGATGAAGGGCCCAGTGTAGCGGTGCTTGAGACGGCGGTGCCCAGTGCAGCGGTGCTTAGGATGAAGTGCCCAGTTCAGCGGTGCTTGAGACGGCGGTGCCCAGTGTAGCGGTGCTTGAGACGGCGGTGCCCAGTGTAGCGGTGCTTGAGATGAAGGGCCCAGTTCAGCGGTGCTTGAGACGGCGGTGCCCAGTGTAGCGGTGCTTGAGACGGCGGTGCCCAGTGCTGCGGTGCTTGAGACGGCGGTGCCCAGTTCAGCGGTTCTTGAGACGGCGGTGCCCAGTGCAGCGTTGCTTGAGATGAAGGGCCCAGTGCAGCGGTGCTTGAAATGAAGGGCCCAGTTCAGCGGTGCTTGAGACGGCAGTGCCTAGTTCAGCAGTGCTTGAGACAGCGGTGCCCAGTGGTGTAGCGGTGCTTGAGACGGCGGTGCCCAGTGCAGCGGTGCTTGAGACGGCGGTGCCCAGTGTAGCGGTGCTTGAGATGAAGGGCCCAGTTCAGCGGTGCTTGAGACGGCGGTGCCCAGTTCAGCGGTGCTTGAGACGGCGGTGCCCAGTGTAGCGGTGCTTGAGATGAAGGGCCCAGTGTAGCGGTGCTTGAGACGGCGGTGCCCAGTGCAGCGGTGCTTAGGATGAAGTGCCCAGTTCAGCGGTGCTTGAGACGGCGGTGCCCAGTGTAACGGTGCTTGAGACGGCGGTGCCCAGTGTAGCGGTGCTTGAGATGAAGGGCCCAGTGTAGCGGTGCTTGAGACGGCGGTGCCCAGTGCAGCGGTGCTTAGGATGAAGTGCCCAGTTCAGCGGTGCTTGAGACGGCGGTGCCCAGTGTAACGTTGCTTGAGACGGCGGTGCCCAGTGTAGCAGTGCTTGAGATGAAGGGCCCAGTTCAGCGGTGCTTGAGACGGCGGTGCCCAGTGTAGCGGTGCTTGAGACGGCGGTGCCCAGTTCAGCGGTGCTTGAGACGGCGGTGCCCAGTGCAGCGGTGCTTGAGATGAAGGGCCCAGTGTAGCGGTGCTTGAGACGGCGGTGCCCAGTGCAGCAGTGCTTGAGATGAAGGGCACAGTTCAGCGGTGCTTGAGACGGCGGTGCCCAGTGTAGCGGTGCTTGAGACGGCGGTGCCCAGTGCAGCGGTGCTTGATACGGCGGTGCCCAGTGCAGCGGTGCTTGAGACGGCGGTGCCCAGTTCAGCGGTGCTTGAGACGGCGGTGCCCAGTTCAGCGGTGCTTGAGACGGCGGTGCCCAGTGCAGCGGTGCTTGAGACGGCGGTGCCCAGTGTAGCGGTGCTTGAGACGGCGGTGCCCAGTGCAGCGGTGCTTAGGATGAAGTGCCCAGTTCAGCGGATCCGGCCATGGCGTGGAGGTCATTTGCCACCTGTCCTGTGGCTGGCGGGGCCTTCCTGCCCATGTGTCCTGTGGCTGGCGGGGCCCTCTTGGGCTGCAGTACCGGGCCTGTTGGTGTCCTCCTGCCCACCTGGGATGGGGCTGGCGGGGCCCTCCTGGCCAGCTGGGCTGATGGTGGTGTTGGCGGGCGTGCTGCCCTTCCCAGCCGTCCCTGATCGCCTGTTGCCCTTCCCCACCTTGGGTGGTGTGCCAGGTGTCTCCACACTTCCTGCCCGAGCTATGGTAGGGGTTTTAGTCCCTGGTGTTTTCACCCTCTTGCGCCGGCCACTGCCTATCTTCGGATGTTTCTCTGGGGGTGGGCTGCCCGTGCCTTGGCTCCGTACTGAACTGGCTGCCCTGGAGGGTGGGGGACTCCACTGTCCATGGCAGACTGTCATGACAGGGCCCGGTTTTGTCGTGGCTGAGGTGCTGACTGTAGTCCTATGACATGGACAGGGTGGGGGAGTCGGTGGAAAGAGGTGAAGTTTGGACAGGAAAAGCTTTTTAGGAGCAGTGGGACGGGTAGGTGTAGTGGGTACGGGAGTGGAGGAAGAGGTTGTGGTTGTAGGAGTTTTAAGTCTGGTGTCTTTGGGTGCAGGTGCTTGGGCTGGAGGCTGTCGTGAGGTGGATGGCTGTTGGGTGGGTGGCTGCCTGCGTTTGTGTATCTTGGAAGAGGGGGTCACAGACACACTGGGAGAGGACACAGGGGATGTGTAAATGGTAGTGGGGGTGGTGACTGCACGTGTGCGGGGGGTTCTGGTGTGTGTGCTGGTCATGGACGTAGTGGCTGAAGATGTTGTGCATGCAGGTGTGAGTAGAGACGTGACAGGGAGGGAGGAGGGAGACGAGGAGGAGGGGGACACAGTGGAGGCAGTGGGTGTTGGTATGTCTGTCTGTGGATGTTGCTTGTGTGAATGCCTGTGTGATGTGTGGTGCTTATGTCTGGCTGAGCTTCCCTTGGGTGTTGAGGTGTGTGCAGGCTGGTCTGATGGTGTGTCTGGGATAGGCAGAGGTACAGGTGATAGAGTATGGGTGGAGGAAGTTGGAGGGGGGAGGCTAGAGACAGGGACAATGGCTGCCATCAGTGCTGAGGCCAGAGTGTTGAACGATCGCTGAAGGGCAGCCTGACCAGAATGAATGCCCTCCAGGTATGCATTACTCTGGTGCACCTCTCTTTCAACACCCTGGATGGCATTCAAAATGGTAGACTGCCCAACAGTGAGCGTCCTCAGGAGGTCAATGACCTCCTCACTGAGGGCAGCAGGGGTGACTGGGGCAGGGCCTGAGGTGCCTGGGGCGAAGGAGATGCCCACCTTCCTGGGTGAGCGGGCACGGAGCAAACGGTGAGGGGCTGCTGGGAGGGCGGTGCTGGTGCGGTGGGTGGCGGCTGTACCTGTTGTTGCGGGGGGCACAGATGTTGCCGCCACCACAAGGGAGCTCCCTTCCGAGGACGAGTCCGTGTTACTGATATCTGCCCGAGTCCCCGCTGTGGAGCTCCCCTCGCCCTCTGTCCCACTGGTGAATTCGGAGTCCGTTGCATGGCCCTCCATGGTCATGTGGGATGCAGCTCCCTCGTGCTCCGATGCCACTTCTCCCCCGCCTGATGATGCTAATGCACACATGAACAGGAAGACCAAAAAAAAGGGGGGGGGGGAAATAAAGACATGTTGAGTGCATTCATTGGCGACACCGTCGGCGGACAGGACAGACACAGAAGGCCCCTGCACTACGTCGCGCACTTGGGGTCCACTACTCAATCCGTGGGACATGGCCTACAAGCCTATGGACGACATCTGCACACATAGATGACGCAGGGCCATGAATAGCTGTACTTGGCACCCTACAGAGGTGGGGGGCGGGGGCACAGGGCCATGCCTTACGGAGGGGCCTAGCCTACAGAAATCGCCCTGGCCTAGGGATACCCACAGCCCTCCTCCCCCACCCGGACACCTCCACTGCGTGCAAAGTCACCAGGATTAGAGTGTACTCACCCCCTTGTGTCTGCTGTGATGTCCTCACGCGCCCATCCAAATCGGGGTAGGCCACCGCCAGGATCCGGGACATCAGGGGGGTCAAAGTCCGACTGGCACCCCTCCCACGTTGGGAGGCCATCCCCAGCTGAGCTTCCGCCGTCTTCCTGCTCCAGCGTCGGATGTCCTCCCATCTCTTCCGGCAGTGGGTGCCCCGTCTGTGGTGGACCCCCAGGGTCCGGACGTCCTTGGCGATGGCACGCCAAATATCGATTTTCTGGTGGGCGCTGACCTATGTGACATGTACAGGGGGAGAAAAATAGTCATCACCTTTTGCATGCTCAATGTGAGTGGCCATCCCTACCCTTGCCATGTGGCACATGCTCTCATCCGTCGTTTGATGCATGCCTCAATCGCTCCCCTCCCCACCATCTTTCATCCACCCCACTCAACACAGGCATTGCCCACAAAGCAAGGTCCCAGTGTACTTACCTGTTGGTCTGGAGGACCGAAGAATAGCGCATACTGGGGGAGGACCCTATCCACAAGTTTCTCCAATTCCTGAGCAGTGAAGGCAGGGGCCCTTTCCCCAGTCGCATGAGCCATTGTCTCTTCCAGACCGAGGTCACAGCAGCACTTGCAGTATAGGTCCTCTCCTGTCGGAGATCAGGTATCGAGTGATTAAGCAGATAGAAAATGGCGGTCACGCCCGCGGCGGTGCGTACCGCGGCGGTGCGTACCGCGACCGCCGGCGCACATCGTCATTGGCTCCTGAAACCCATAGGGTTCAATGTTAACCAATGCTGCTTTGCGCCGCGGTCTTCGACCGCCTACCACCACGGTGTGCCACGCCAGTGCATTTACCTCACATCCCATTGTCGCACTTCACAGGTCAGGCAGCCGCCATTTGTAGGGGCCCACATGGCTTAGTTTCTACTGCGTCACACATACCTAGGCCTTGCATCAACACTCATACAACACATTCAATGCATTGGGAATCGTGTTATGTGCAAGCTGTGGTTACGTACCTGTGGGTTGATTGACTCTGTGCTCGCTGTTGTCCTTCATAGGCACCGTCCGCTCGGACATGCGAGGAGATGGAGGAATCTTCCCGTGTACAGACCGCTGGTGGACCTGTCGACAATGGAGGAAAGACATGTCATACTGACATACAGGCTTGACCGAGCCACTATTCATGAACTGTGTGCCCAGCTAGAGCCAGACCTGATGTCACCAATCCGCCAACCCACAAGGATCCCCCCTCTAGTGCAGGTTCTGTCAGTACTCCATTTCTTTGCAAGTGGGTCATTTCAAACAACAGTGGCCATATCATCAGGGATGTCTCAGCCTATGTTTTCCAAGGTGTTGTCCAGAGTGTTGTCTGCCCTGCTGAAACACATGCGGAGTTACATCGTTTTCCCTGAGGTGGGGGATTTGCCTACAGTGAAGGGTGATTTCTATGCCCTTGGACATATCCCCAACATCATAGGTGCCATTGATGGGACACATGTTGCTTTGGTCCCCCCCAGCAGGAGTGAACAGGTGTACAGGAACAGGAAGAGTTATCATTCAATGAATGTACAGATGGTGTGTTTGGCTGACCAGTACATCTCCCATGTTAATGCCAAGTTCCCTGGCTCAGTGCATGACGCGTACATCATGCGGAATAGCAGCATCCCTTACGTGATGGGTCAACTCCAGAGGCACCGTGTGTGGCTAATTGGTGACTCTGGTTACCCCAACCTGTCATGGCTACTGACCCCAGTGAGAAATCCCAGGATAAGGGCAGAGGAACGGTACAATGAGGCCCATGGGCGAACTAGGAGGGTGATCGAGCGAACCTTCGGCCTCCTGAAGGCCAGGTTTAGGTGCCTCCATATGACAGGTGGATCCCTATTCTACTCACCAAAGAAGGTGTGCCAGATCATCGTGGCCTGCTGTATGCTTCACAACCTGGCTTTGCGACGCCAGGTGCCTTTTCTGCAGGAGGATGGTCCAGATGGTGGTGTTGTAGCAGCTGTGGAGCCTGTGGAGAGTGAAGACGAGGAAGCCGAAGAGGATGACATAGACAACAGGAACACAGTAATACAGCAGTATTTTCAATGACACACAGGTAAGAATCCACACCGGCATATTACATTTACTTAAACACTACTACCTCTCTACTGTCAGACCTTTTCCCCCAGTGTATGGTAACTGAGTTGTGACTTTCCCATTCCGATTTCAGAGATGTGGGCCCCACTGCGTGACATCTGCTTTGTTTCCCCATGGACTACAGCTGTGTGACAGTGGTATGTTGGCATCACAATGCAAATAAGCATTTTGGCACGGTAATGTCTAATACATTTGTACAAAATCACAGCCAGACTCCTGAATGTTTTGTGCAATAACTGTGTTTATTTCAGTGCTCTATATTGGTGGGTGGTTGCATATCGGTGAGGGGTGATGGTGGAGGATTGTCCAGACTATTAGTATCACAGGTGCATTGTCCAAATGCCTGTGGAAAGTGGAGCAGGGCAGTTTAAGGATGGACAGGGTGACAATGTGGGACAGTGGGATGACAATCAGGGAGGTATCCTTTCCTGGCGGGGGTCTTGGCATCTTACTCTGTCTTCTTCCTGGATCTCAGGGCCCGCTTGCGGGGTGGTTCTCCTTCTGCAGGGGGGGGGTGCTGGTGGCCTGTTGGTCCTGTGGGGGGGGCCTCCTGTCCACTAGCGCCGGCAGAGGTGGTAGGCAGTTCTTGGTCCATGCTAGTGTGAGGGGCCCTTTGTGGTGCCACAGTGTCCCGCAATGTGGTGACTACCTGATTCAGAGCCCCTACGATGGTGCCCAGGGCGGAACTGATGTTTCGTAGTTCCTCCCTGAACCCCATATACTGTTCCTCCTGCAGGAGCTGGATCTCCTGAAACCTGCCCAGGACCGTCGCCATCGTCTCCTGGGAGTGGTGGTATGCTCCCATGATGGAGGAGAGGGCCTCGTGGAGAGTGGGATCCCTGGGCCTGTCCCCCCCCTGTCACACAGCAGCCCTCCCAGTTCCCCTGTTTCCCTGGGCCTCTGTCCCCTGGACCGTGTGCCCACTACCACTGCCCCCAGGTCCCTGTTGTTGTTGGGGTGGTGGGTTAGCCTGGGTGCCCTGTAGTGGTGGACACACCGCTGATTGACGCGTCCTGGGGACAGAGGGATGGGCCCGCTGGGTGGGTGCTGTGCTGGTGTTCCCAGAGGGGGGAAGGTCTGCTGTGGCCTGTGGCTGTCTGAGGGGAACCGACTGTCCCGAGGTCCCCGATGGGCCGGGCTGGTCATCTAGATCCAGGTCGACAGAGGTGCTGTCATCACTGTGGGCCTCTTCTGGGGGTGGAGTGGACATTTGTGGACCCTCCTGCGCGGTGACGTGGCGTTCGGGTCCTGCAGGGGGATAAAAGTATGGTTATTGCATCTGTGTGTGCCATTGCATGCAATGGGTGGGTGCCCGTGTACCCCAGTACTGGCATTCCCGTGTGGGGGCTTTTGTGATGGTGGTTTGGGGGGGGGGGGATGGGTATGTGCAGTGGGCATGCTTTAGGGATGGGTGTCCATGCTTTGTGGTCGCATGCAGGGCTTGGGGTTGGGATGGGTGGGTTGTGATGGTGAGACATTTGCAAGGAGTAGGGGTGATGGGGGTGAGGGTGAGGGTGGGGGTATGAGTTGGCATGCTGGTGGGGTGGGGGGATGAAGTAGTGAAGATGAGACTTACCAGAGTCCATTCCTCCACCTACTCCTGCGAGGCCCTCAGGATGCAGGATCGCCAAGACCTGCTCCTCCCATGTTGTAAATTCTGGGGGAGGAGGTGGGGGTCCGCCGCCAGTCCGCTGCACCGCGATGTTGTGCCTGGATACCATTGAACGCACCTTCCCCCGTAGGTCGTTCCACCGTTTCCTGATGTCGTCCCTATTTCTTGGGTGCTGTCCCACAGCGTTCACCCTATCGACTATTCTGCTCCATAGCTCCATCTTCCTGGCAATGGTGGTGTGCTGCACCTGTGTCCCGAAGAGCTGTGGCTCTACCCGTACAATTTCCTCCACCATGACCCTGAGTTCATCCTCAGAAAACCTGGGGTGTCTTTGTGGTGCCATGGGGTGGTGTGGGTGATGTGTGTGGTGGATTGTGTGGTGCTAAGTGTGGTGATGTGTAGTGGTGTGTTGTGTGAAGTGCGTGGTAATATTGCTGGGTGAAAGTAAAATGCGCGTCTGGGTGCTCGGATCTCTTTTCTCTGTGCGTGTTCCCGATTCTGTTGGAGTGGAGGTTTGAGGGTGATGTGGGTGTGTGTTTTATATTGTAATGGGTGTGTGGGAGTGGTGTTTGTATGTGTATCAGGTGTGTGTATTTCGAATTGTCCAATGTGGCGGTGTTTTGTAGAAGTGTGTGTATTTTGAACGCGGCGGTGTGTACCGCCAATGGAATACCACGTTTGAAAGACCGCCGCGTGGATTCGTGTGTCGTGATAGTGTGGGTGTATTTCTATTGGCGTGACGGTGGAGGTTTGGGCATCGCCAGTTTCTCGCTGGCCTTTGGTGTGGCGGACTTTTGTGGATGTCTGTATTTTGGCGGTTTGCCTGTTGTGGGTCAGAATGACTGTGGTGGTTTACCGCGGCCGCGGCGGTGTGTTGGCAGTCTTCTGCACGGCGGTAAGCGCCTTTTACCGCCAAGGTTGGAATGACCCCCAAAGTGTTTTGCACACATTCGTCATTGCGCTATACTTGGGCTACATTTGGGTGATATTTGCACTACATTTAATTTCTTTTTCTCTGGTGGCAATCTTGGGAGACTTATTTGTTATGAAGCTCCCTACTTTCCTCATTGACTGCAGAATCCTCAGTAGAAAATGCTTTCAATTTTCAACTTCGGTTCCATCAAGATGGCATTCAGATGTAGCACACTTTTGGCATAAATTTAGAATGTTAGCACTCTAGTTGCTCATTAAAACATTGTAATAAATCAGCTGATCACCAGAGAGTTAACTAGCAGTCTGCTTCTGGTGTTGAAAATGCATGCTTCAAACGGCATGTCAGAATGTTTAAATGAAATAGAAGAGAAAAATATTTGAGAACTCAAAACTTGTCCTAATTTTTCTTTCTACAGCACTAACCATCATTTCTATGACAAAATGAACCCTCCTCAATTTGTTCTTTTCTAAATTAAATGTTTAGTTTAACCAGTTTGATTGAATCAAGATGGCTTCAGGTGTGCCACACTTGTGTCATAAGTAAGACACAAGCCCTCTTTTCTTGCGAGAGTTAGTCAAAAGCAGAATCTGAGAGCACAAATAGAACAATATACAAAGTCAGAACAGCGTAGAAGAAATCCTTGCAGAATTCCATGAGGAACTGAGGGGAAAAAACTGGCGAGAAAGAACTTTGGCACGGAGGTACCAGGCCAGGAGAAACAGGATGAGGATCAACCGGAAGTAGTGGAGCTGGTTGAAGGCGTGGTAACTGCAGAAGAAGAAACAGAGAGGGTTAAAGGAAATGTGGTGGGATAATACTTGCCTCTGTGTCTTTAATAAAATCTAGCCTTTCTGACACCAAGGCTAGGAAAATCTCAATTTTATTACAAGACCGGAGGCTCATAGTATGCTTGTTTAAAGCAACGAAAGAACAGTGTCCAATGGATGATCAACAGGTTTACAATAAAAAGTTCTAAACATACTAACGTTTGACCAATCTGCAGATCTGAGGAGATCCTGTAAACTAGCCCCTGCCCAAAAGGCTTGAGAAGCCGTAGCTCCTCTTACCAAATGAGTGCCATAAGAAAGGGTAAAAACACCAGCCAGGGACATGAGCCATCTAACCCACCGAACCAAGGTGGGAGCCGTGACAGGTTTGTGGGGTATCTGAAAGGAAATAAGTAATTGAGGAGAGGAGGGAATCCTAGGATCTGCAGTTTGAGAAACGTAAGTCTTCAAACAATTACCAACACACAATTTAGGTTAGGAGGGAAAAAAAGGGATAATGTACAGTAGATAAATTAGTCTTGGTACGCCTATTGACTTGAAAAGAAACACCTAAAGAGGAAAACGAAAGGAGGAAACATCCAGAGGTTTAACATCTGGTACACGTTTAATAGAGACTAAACACAACAGCATAGTCAATTTTGCAGACAAATGTTTCAGCGATAAATCAGCATTATCCGGCCATGCGAGAAATAATCGAAGTACTGAATCAACATTCCACATCTCATTGTATTTAGGAACTGGAGGTCTAGCAAAACTTACTCACTTTAAAAGTCGACAAACCAATGAGTGTTCTACCACAGGCCTCCCATCTACCCTGATATGTTCTGAAGAGATCGCAGACCTGTAAGTATTAACAGTACGATAAGCCTTACCTTGTGAAGCTAAGGAAGCAAGATAATTCTCCACTAAGGTGACATCTGCTGAAAAGGGATCTGAATCCCTTACCAAACAGCAGCTACACCAAACCAACCAGTCGGATCTATAGACCCTTGTTATACCCGGAGCCCAGGATTGCTGAATGAACTGGACAGCTTCCTCTGAAATTCCTGGGGTTCTCCAGGAAGCCCCGAAATTCTCCATGCTATGAGATGAAGGGAGCCTTCTAGGATTAGATTGTGAGGAATACTCTGAGGGTTCAGGAGAAGATCGGGAAAAGGAGGGATCAATACTGGAAGGTCTGAGGATAGTTCCAACAGGGTTTGATACCAAGGCTGGGACTACCAGAATGGAGTGATAAGAACCAGGGAGGAGTGCTGTCTGTGGGCTTGCACTAGCACCCGAGCAATGAAAAGGAAGTGGGGAAAGGCGTAGAGGAGAGAAGGAGGCCATAACTGCAGGAAAGAGCCGTGGCCATCGCTAACGGATCTGGCCTCCAGCTGAAGAAAGCAGGAAGTTGAGAGTTGATCCGGGAAGCGGAAAAGGTCTATTGACATCACACTGTAGACTGAAGAAAGAAGATTGAATACGGAAGGATGAAGTTTCCATTCACTTGAATCATAGATATGCCTTGAAAACCAATCTGCCACCACGTTCAGTTTGCCAGGGAGGTATCCCGTCTTGACCGAGATATTCCTTGGGAGACAGAATTCCCACAAGCTCTTGGCCGAGAGTGCCAGAGGTTTGGATCTCGTTCCGCCTAGATGGTTTATATACCTGACTGCAGACAGGTTGTCCATTCTCAGAAGAACTGAGCATTTTATTATTTCTTTTATAAAGGACTGGATAGCAAATAAACCTGCAAGCACCTCTAAACAGTTGATGTGCAGAGAGGACTCCTAAACAGACCATGGACCCTCAGTCAAGAGTTGACCACATCTTGCGCCCTAGCCTGTCAGACTTGCATCTGACTCTAAGACAAGATCTGAGGTGGCAGAGACAATCATTCTCCCATTCCAAGCGTCTAAGTGACTTATCCACCAGCAAAGTTCTTCCCTGGACTCGGGATCCAGAACGACAGGATCTGAGTAAGCTAGACCCTTACAAAGGTGACGGATTTTCAATCTCTGAAGAGCCCTGTAATGAAGGGTTCCTGGAAAGATGGCCTGAATGGAGGAGGAAAGAAGGCCTACTGAACGAGCTATGGATCGGAGGGAACAGAGAGGGATAGATAAGGTGTGGTGAATCTCTTTCTTTATCAGAGTCACCTTCTGTTGAGGGAGTTGAAGCACTGAATTAACAGTGTTCACTATGAAACCGAGAAATTTTAGACGTTGGGAAGGAATTAGAACAGACAGTCAGACCAACCAATCGTTTTGAAGCAGAAGGTCTCTGAGATGGAGAATCGTCTCCATTTTGAAATTATGGTATACCACGAAATTGTTGAATAGTTTCAAGTTTGTAACTGGTTGATGTTTGTTGCTCTTTGTCTGAACCGGAAAGATGGTACTGAGAAACCCAGAACGGTCATAGGAAACTTCTTCCCCAGCCTGTTTTGTTAGTAAGGATTGTACCTCCTCCTGAAACAGAAGGAACTGATCTTGGAAAAAATGAAGAGGTTGAGGCATATGAGTCTGCAAAGGAACCTGATACAGCTCTATGCAGTAACCTTGAACTGCTTAGATGACCCAAGGATCCGAGGTTAGAGATAACCAAGCATCTAGACAATATCCCAGTCTGCCTCTAGAATTGGAAGTCCTTACCTGTGAGTTGGTCTCTTTGGATCTGTATTCCCTGTAACGGCCTCCACGGAAACGTTGGGGATAGAATTGGGGTGTGTACCCCTGATAGAATTCCTGCTGGTTGCCCTGAGTGAAGGGCCCTCTGCAGAGGGATTGCCCTCTTGAAGAATAGCAGCTGGCAAATTGACCCCATCCTTTGTTGGCCCTTCCAAAAACACGCTGAAAAAATATTATTTTCATTGAAGAATGTGCCTTGTCTAAAGAAGTAAACGCAGAAACGTATCTGCTCATCTCCTTTAAAGAGAAGGCCATCCGCATTAGGGCCTTCCTCTTTGATTGCCAAGGAACTGAGCTTGGGGTGAATTTTAAGCAGAAGGCTTTTACACCACTCTTGAGAGATGTAGATATTGGCATTGCCCAACATGCATATTGCTCTCTGTGCCCAGTTTACGAGCGCCTCAGGATCCACTTGTTTGCCCTCCATCTTTGCCTCTTTGGCCAAATCAAAAATCCAAATAGGTCCAAATGTCTATCCTGGCAGTTCGACCAGGCTCTATCGACCCCTTTCTTGGGATCCTTCAAGAATTTGGTAAAAAATAGTAACATGTTGGGGTCAATAGTGGGGGTATCAGCTACCTTAAATGGAAGGGAAGGTCTAGGGTATTCAGACTTTAACTTATTCCTAGCCGATTTATCAAGCGCATGCCTCAAATAAAAGGACACATAATCAGCAACCTAATCAGGCAGAAACCATTCTTAAGAATTTGGATGGTGAATCGACATAGGGTTGAACATGGGTTCACCAAAATGATTAACAAGACCATCACACACCAGATGAGGGGAGAGCACAGCAGGAGAAACTTTACGCCTTTTCTCCAAAGGCCCATTATCATAAACATCATCATTTGTGGTGTTGTCTAAAATAGCATCCCCATCACTCTCAGTGTCTCTAAGGTTTAGAATATTAAGGGGACAGGAAGGGACCCCAAAAATTCGCCTCTCAGGTGGGAGGCCCAAACTTAACAGAAACGCAATTGGAAAACACATAGGGGGTTGCCGCACGTTTTGTTCCTCTTTTAGGAGGATTATCCTTAGGGTTCTGTAAAATCTTTGATATTGAGGCTTCTAAATTCTTAGAAATATCCAGCATGGATACAGAGACTGCATGTTGAACTGAGTCTTTAATGAAGGATTTTAAATTGCCCTTCATAGACTGGGTCTGCTCATCACAGGACACAATAAAAAATAAACTGTGGAGATTTATTACCAAAAATGTATAAAAAATGTGAAAGGGAGACTAAAAAATGAAGCCTGGAAGACTTCAATATACAGAAAAACCCTGACCTAAAGGGTTAAATCTGTGGGAAAGTCAAGAGGGAGGGCCTAAGTAAAAGAGGGCTGGGAAGGGGCGTACCCAGAGGCGGTCGCTATCCGGGGCAAAGGCAGGAAAAGGAAAGCTCTCACCGGCTGTGAATCCGACAGACGAGGGTCAGAGAGGATGAAAGGCAGGAAGGCAGATTCAAGTGACTGACGGCGGCAGCACAACACCGGAGCCAGCTACTGCACACATGCAGCGGTAGGAATATCTCAGGAAAGACAAAACGAATGTTATACGACATTCAAAGAGCGTCACACGTGCTCGGTCCAGAGCGTGATACAATAAAACAACAGCGCGAGACAAAAACATTATAAATGGATGGTAGAAACAACATTAGAAATATTACGTCGAAAATGAACACCAATATATATAATAATAACAGTATTAGAATGACTGCGAGCAGCAAGAAAAGAGGGCTTGTTGCTCTCAGTAAAGATTGTGATCTGCAGGCTCAACTTCGGATTGGTCACCCCCCTTATGATGTTGTTTGGTAGTTTTTTCTCCCAGGGTTTCTGGGATTTGTAGTTCTTGGCTGCTGTTTATTAAAGTGAGAAAAGAAATGCATAATATGAGCCTCCGGTCTTGTAATAAAATCAGATCTCACCATGAGATCTGTGCTTAAGGTCCGCCCAGATATACAATTTTTTCCCCTTCAATATCTGGAAAACTACTGAGCAGATTTACACTAAATAACAAAAAGCATGCTTTCTGAACAAGTTATCATTCTGCCAAATTTGGTGTAATTCCGTCCAGCAGTCGTGTTCAGAATTCCTGAGGAAATCATCATGGAAAATGCACTTTTTTTGACCGCCCTTTTTCTGTACTCCCTCATTATGGATCACCCCAAAGTTTTCCATGCACAGCAAGACCCAAAAAGACACATTTTTGGAAAATGTTAAGAAGATTCGTAAAATGGGGCCAAAGATATAGACAAGTCAAAAAAACACTTTTCCTATGGAAACTAGGTCCTAAATATAACTACCTACTGGTGACCGCCAGGAAGTAATATATATATGCACACACACACACATATATATATATTACCTACTGGCGGTCACCAGTAAGTAGTTATAGTTAGGACCTAGTTTCCATAGGAAAAGCGTTTTTTGACTTGCCTATATCTTTGGCACCCCCTGGCCCTGGGGACTGCCACCTCCACAGGGCACTTGTGAAAATGTAATGTTTGGGCCGCCTTGGACCCCTACAGCACCCGGGACTGCCACCTCCGAGTGGCACAAAAGTAAGATTGAATGCTGCCTCCTCCCTGGAGCACTAACAAAGACTGAATGCGAGGGGGTGCCTTCCCCCCACAGCCCCAGGGCCAGCCATCTCCCCAGAGGACAAAAGTAAGACTGAGTGTGGTGGGCACCTGTCCCTCCCCCCCCCGCAGCCATGGGGAACGCCCCCTCCCCAAGGCACATGTGAAAAAGTAATGCGGTGGGGTGCCCGGACCCCTGCAGCCCCACGGACTGCCACCTCTCCGGGGCACATAAGTAGGATTGAATGCGGGGAGGCTTACCCCCCACAGTCCCGGGGACTACCACCTCCCCAGGCCACATATATTAAAGTGAGTGCTGGGGGTGTCCGGCCCCTCTGCAGCCCAGGGAAACACCACCATCCCGGGGCACTTCTTCAAATGTAATGCGGGGGGCTGCCCATCCACCCCAGTCCTGGAGACCACCACCAAAGTGGCACAAAAGTAAGATTTAATGTGGGGGAACCGCCCAGCCCCCCTCCCCCCCCGCAGCCCGTGGGATTGCCACCTCCCTGGGGTACTTCTTTAAATGTAATGAGGGGGGCTGCCTGCCCCCCGCATCTCCAGGGGCTGCCACCTCCTCAGGGCTAATATAAAAAGAGATGGCGGCATTGTGCTAATCCTATGCTCAAAATCTTTGCTAGAAAAACAGACATTTGAGGTGAGAAAATCTAGAGTGTCGCTAGTGTTGAAGGGTGCTCCTTACTGTAGCTGCTCTCCACCTACACTTGGGAACTACCCAGAGTTCTCTCTTATATATATATACTCTTTCATGCAGTCACCTCCCATGCTTGTGGCATGGGTATTATTAAGTCATCCAAGTCCAGCAATGGCGCAAAAAGGCAATAACTTTTATTATCAGTGAGCACCCATATTCCAAACAATTCCAATTGCGTGCGATGAAAATACAAATACAAAAATGTAAACAATATATATATATATATATATTTATATATATATCTTGATACATTATTTGGTATGTGATTTGATCCTCAAGTCTTGGATAAACTCCAAAAAAGGCATGTAAGGGGGCATGGTTAGGACACCTTGATGCCCAGGCCCATGTGAAGGACCCCAAATGGCACTTCCCTATATTAAAATGTAAAGAAATATATATTTCTGGTTACACAAACTGCGGCTCCAGCAGGTGCATCTGTGATACCCATCGAGGCTCTTTTCTGTTGTACTGCTGGTCCAAAAATAAATTGAAAATAAAATATAATCATCGACCAGATCCTGACACCAACCACTATTGTGCAAGCTGTCTGCCATGTGCATTGGGGGTTGGTCAGATTGGGTAGGTCCTATGACCAACCCCTGTTGTAAATGACAGGAGGCAATGCACAGCTAGTGTTTGCCCACGAGGGGGTGGGCACAGGGCACCCACAAATGTTGGTCATATGGTCAATTTAGAATATGATAAAAAACGCACAAATTAATTGAAATTCAAAAAACAAAGGTCAGATATAGTAATAAGATTTTAACATATGTTAAAAGAAGAAAAACAGAAATCACTGAATAATACAATTATACTGTTGGGTCTTGAAATGAGATATTAGAAATGTTTAAAAATGGAGAAACCACTTAAAAGTATCAGTTATAGTTTTCTAAACCTTTACTTGTGCCTTTGTCATGCACTGGCTGTGACCTTTCTTATTACTTTTTATTACTTCAGTCATGACATTTTAAAAGCCATTATTGGTGATATTCTGAATGGCATGACTACTGTCATTACTGATATGATCCATAATTCTCTTATTCACATTTCTCCATAAACGCTTACTTCATTTGCTGTGACTACACACGCCAGTGCATATAACAGGCTTTCGGTATGCTCTGGATCCACCAGTGGCTGTGCATGGTTGAGGTCATGTTGTGCATGCTTTACCTACCAGTAAAGATATTGATTCAGGTATGGCTGCTTCTTTATGAAGGTAAGTTCTGAGCGCACCTGCTGTGGGTTGTAAAGGCACATTGAAATGTAGGTTTTGTATCAATGGCAAAGCTTGTAGCCAACCTTGGTGAGAAAAGTTAAACATTGTTTTCACTAAAGATTATGCATTTTGACAGGTTTGGCCAGAAGCTCTTGTGAAAAAAGTTGTTGTAGAGAGCTATAGACAAATTGTATTTTAAGTAACCATTTGTAAGATGTTTACAAGTAGATGCAGACCTTCTTTCATTTTATTTAGTAATTCCACTTTGTTCGAGAATATACCATATAGTAGACCACAAACGTATTTTTAACTACACTGCACCCTGCCTTCTGGGCTGTCCAGGGCCTACCCAGGGGTGACCTACATGTATTACAAAGGAAGGTGTGGTTCTGGAAGAAGGTTTTGTTTTGGCAGGTCGAAATGGCAGTTTAAACTGCACACACAGGCTGCAATGGCAGGCCTGAGACATGTTAAACGCACTATTATGTGGGTGGCACAATAAGTGCTGCAGGCCCACTAGTAGCATTCAATTTACAAACCCTGGGAACAGGTAGTGCCACATTACTAGGGTCTTAGAAGTAACTAAAATAAGCCAATTGGGTATAATCCAATTGTACCATGTTGGAGGAGAGAGCACAAGCACTTTAGCACTGGTTAGCAGTGGTAAAGTGCACAGAGTCCTAAGTCCAATAAAAACGAATTCAGCAAACTATAGGAGGAGGGAAGGCAAAAGGTGTGGGGTTAACCCTGTAGAAAGGGAGAAGACCAACAGTGTGATTTTAAGCATGTCTCTAAAGTTGTACGGCTTTCTTCTCATCTCAGCAAGGTGTTTAGTGTGTTTTACAAAACAGTGGAGGATTATCCATTGCACCTTGCTGAAGGTGACTAATGTATTCATCCCTACCTTTTAATTACAGTTTGTAAGTCTTGTGACTTGTTTTGGTGGGTGATTCAATTAAATTAAATTGTTAACTAATATTTTTTTCATTGGAGGTCAAACATTAAAAAGTGTGTGTACACATTAAAGTCTATAGAAGCAATCTGTTTCTTATGTGAGTAAATACAAGTAAAAAGAGGGTGACATCCTATAAATGGGGGTGTGTTTACACATATGCATTCTCTATTGCGCAATAACAAAAGTAATGTTCATTATCCGCTGAATCTAGTTGAAAGACAGAAGAACGCTGTAAAAGGTGAAGACACAATCAATGTAAGAACTAGCTGGTTTGTATGAGTTAAAGTGGACTATTACTACATCATGTATATTATATTTACAGTATTTCATTGCATACTATGAAATAACGTCCAATTAGTTTGTGCATACTTGCAGGCAGGTTGATACAAAATCAATCCAGCACCCTAAGAGGGTGATTGGGAGGAACCTGCTGGTGTAATATACAATTAATTAAACATACAATTAATCCACAGATGTAGCCACTGTATTTACGCTGTGGGAGCAGGGAATCCTGCAATTTTGGGACTCCATAATTTTACCTCAACAGAATGCCCACAATTCAATGCATCAGAGACAGTGCTAAGCCTTATTTTCATGGGGAAATGTGTCCCCGAGGTAATAAAAAAAAAAAGGCTGGTTGAATGTTCACTCTGTCCTATGATTTAATTAATCAAGTACAATATGGAATTGATCTTTCACTTCTGAATAAATTTCAATTTGGATACCTCTTGGAGAAATTTCTTTGAATATTTCAAGGAACCCTCAAGAATAATTGGCAATTGGTTGCTTTAATGTTATTGTTACAAGTGGGAACCTACCATATATCAGCTAGTTTACGCCAAGTTTGGAGGACTAGGGTCCATTTCCTCCGTTTTGAGTTCCCACATCCATCGCATGAACAGGCAATTGACAAGGGAAGTACTTCAATTCTACCCCTTGTATACTCTTATCTAGCAGTTTGCCAGAATTTTACTTCCCGTCTAAGCCTTTGATGTTGACAGTCTTTACGATGTCCTACCAAGCAAATAGGAGAGAACAACGCAACTCTAAACTGGATCAGTTGTTCAATACGACTGGTGCTGGCATAAAAAATTCCCAAACTTTCAGCTAAGAGTACGTTCCTAGCACTGGAAAGATCATTAAAGAAAGAAACTTCAAAATGGAAGGAAGTTGCCTCCTTAAAGAAATATCTTGAACATGATCGGATCCCTCGGGGACTTAGAATACTTATTTTTCCACCAATGGATACTACCTCTGCGGATCATCTACAAAAATGGGAAGCCAACCTACAGATGGCATCAACAAATATGATTAAACAACTCATTGACATATCTCAGGAAGAGTATGACAAATGCCGACTGGAAGTTGATAATCTTACTCAACGTATAGAAGAGGCAAACTGGGGAGAAATCACCACCAAGAACTATGCCATTCTTAACAATATAATTGATCAATATGAGGAAGATATTATCCAAAGAAAGAATCGCAAGTTCAGACGGGATCTAAATGATTATCAACAGGGGAGAGTTTATACATTTGGTAAACAATATGATAACATCAAAGATGCAAATCTCTCTCTGGATACACATAGTTGTTCAGACACCTTACCGTCATCTGAAGTAGAATCTGTAGATGAAACTGAAACACGTCTACAACCTAGACCCCTGGTAAATTTTTCCAAGGAAGCAAGACGACACCGCCTTGGAACTTTGAAAGATACCCGTATAAAACTACAAGATACCTCAACAGAAGTACCAAGTACATCCGGTATACAAACCAGAGCACGCAGCAAAACTGCTAGACCTTGAAACTTGACGAACAATTGATTGTTAATCTTTCTGACCATGACCTTGCCCCCGCTGACAAAGAGATTCTAAATAGAGGTCTTTCCTTCTGTCCTACCAATTTCTGGAATATTGTCCATACAAAATTGATCTTTTTAAATGTACTCGCCATCTAAAACTAAAATCTTTCTTCTTTACATTTCCTGTTTCACCATCTGTACCATCTCCAAGTCCCAAAACTAGTGATCTGACTGTTCAAGATCTGGAAGGAATTTGCCTATTACGTAACCTCTCTAATGTTAATGAACCTGACCTGACTGTCGCCTCTTTAGCACAAGAGCTAGATATAGAAATCAATCAGTACCATCCGTTTCATCTACAGTCTAAATCTACCTTTACTCCAAATCTTCCGGCTGGTAACTTAATTGATCTCTTTTTAACAGCTATGTCTAGGGATCTTGATAAAGAATACAGATGCTACTGTAAGAAACGGAAATACTTACCAACTAATATTAATAGACACCAAGTGACTACCCTTTCACAATTGAGGAACAACAACAAAATCATCCTCAAAGAAGCGGTCAAGGGCGGTAACATTGTTATACTTAACACTAATGATTACTTACAAGAAGCACACAGACAACTTAATGATACACTATGTTACAAAAAACGTACTTCTAATCCTACAGTTGAAATCCAACGCAGACTGTCTGACTTGTTAGAGTATTGGTACTCTCGTCAAACTATTTCTAGTAAAGAAAGAACTGCCCTTTACCTACCCTTTCCTACCATTTCGACCTTGTACTTACTTCCCAAAATCCATAAAAAAGGTCATCCACCAAAAAGGTAGACCCATTATTTCGGGTATAAACTCAGTCTGTTCTAAATTGGGTACTCTGATTGACCAAGAACTCGAACCCTTTATGAGCAACCTACCAACTTTTGTCAGAGATACCCAAGACAAATTACAAAAGTTACAGAATATTGATTGGCAATCAGATTACTTTCTTGTTACTATTGATGTGGTCAGCCTGTATACATCTATCCAGCATAACAATGGTCTAGAAGCTGTGAAAACATGTCTCTCCACTAAATCAGTTAAGTATACAGAACGTAATTTATGATTTTGGATATGTTAAGATTTTGCTTAGAAAATAACTATTTTCTGTTTGATAGAGAATTCTATTTGCAAATTCAAGGGACAGCGACGGGGGCCACATTTGCACCACCATATGCCTGCATTGTGATGGGTGCAATTGAGAATTACTGGCTTTGGGATGAGAAAAATCAACATCTTTCCCAACAAACAATATTTTGGGGACACTGTAGTGGTGATATTTTGCTTATCTGGCAAGGCTGGAGAAACTCACTTAATGAGTTCTTGCAGTCTCTAGTACCCAACCGTTGGGGTATTGATATCACATATCAAATATCCAATTCTGCAGTGGAATATCTTGACCTTTTGATCTTTATTGACAATGCTAAATGATAGACCAGATTCTTTAGGAAAACGACGGCAGCTAACTCAATTCTTCATGCCTCAAGCTGTCACCCTCTGAGTACCATCCGTAATATTACGCAAGGAGAATTCAGGAGAGCCAGACTTAATTATACTAGTATCTCTGACTATGAAAATGCTTACACACAAATGATTGAGAGACTTGCAGCCAGGGGTAACAAACAGCACTTTTTGAAGACAACAAAGGTCAAAGTAAGTGAAATGGATCGCAGTAAAATGCTTAATAAACCTCAACTTCCCAAGCACAATCCAACGATTCGCTTTATAACAGAGTTTCACAATGGCCATCACTAGATTCGTAAACTCCTCAAGAAACACTGGCATCTATTACAAAATAACTTATCCATTAACCAATACATAACAAAAAATCCGCAGTTGGGTTTTAGACGAGCTCCTAACCTAAGGAATAAACTATGTCCATTGTTTCTTCAGGTCACACCTCCACATACACGATTGCTTATGAGACCCAATGTTTTTTTAACTTGTAGTAAATGTTCTATCTGCAAATTTGGCCTTTCTAAATCCAAAACAATTCTTATCAATGACCATCAATGCAAAATAAGTGACTTTATTAATTGTGAAAGTACTAATGTGGTCTACCTAATCAAGTGTCCATGTCAACAAGTCTACATAGGAAGTACCACTCGACCATTAAAAACACGAATACAAGAACACTTCCGAAATATACAAAAACCTGATCTCAGGGCGCCACTAGTGGATCACTTCAATGAAGCTCACCCTGAAGATCGCATCTTCACCTTTTGTGGTCTTTGACGAATCAAACCGCATCCTAGAGGGGGCAACCTGCCACCACGACTTCGTCAGGAAGAAAGTCTCTTAATTATCCTTTATGATACAGTCGGCCATGGACTTAATAAGGATCCAGAATGGCATTATTGGCTGATGTAATGTCCTGTAATTGTTTTCATATTTCTCGATGATAATTTTGTATTTCTTTTATCTTGTTAGAATGTCAGGGGTAAGGGCGAACCTAGTTCCTTACACTATATTTCGTTTTTTCTTTAGATAATTTGTAGCTCTTATAATAATTTGCTTAGCAGTGCTCGGTTTGGTTATTTTTTAGTGCTCAATGTTGCACACTAGTTCATATCCATGGGAACTGTTTTTTCTTTACTCTGTCTATAGGTATTAGTATCTCAGTGCAGATGTCCTATGAGGGTGGTGTTTGCTTCTTTTTCCTTCTCCTTTGTCTTCCCTTTCTCTCCTTTCTTTTCTTTCTTTTTCCTTCCCTGTTTCCCCTCTCCATAATCATTATTCCATTTTTTTAAATGGTGCTATTCCTAACATCAGGTTGTTTTCTTTTTCCTTTTTTGGCCAACATGCTGTATAAACAGTAGATGGTCGCTACCTCCAAGATGGCGGCGCCCGTATTTAGTCCTTCATTTATGTTAGTTCTCAGTGGAAATACGCTTTCTCTTAAATGTAAGACAGGCGTGACCTCCAAGATGGCGGCGCCCGTTCTCAATCCTCTTTCCGTGTCGAACTCTCACACGATGCCGGTAAATAAATGCAGACCTGTTCAGACAGTGCGTCCCTATTAATGGCGACGGACGCGTTTGACTGTTTTTCCTCGCATTTGATGCTAAAATTGTAACATGGGTAAGCACCATTTTTGCAGATGAACACCTACATAAGGTGTCTATCTCCGTTATACTTTATCTTTTCCTTTCTGCTCGAGAATTACTCTCTTGGAACTTGGTCAACTCTTAAGATATCAAACAGCCCCATTTTGGAAACTACACAGTCCAGGTTCTCATTATGAATATGTTTTGCTTATAATATTACTATTGATTATAAAATACCTTTAAAAAAAAAAAAAAGGCTAGTTGAATGTTCACTCTGTCCTATGATGTAATTAATCAAGTACAATATGGAATTGATCTTTCTCTTCTGAATAAATTTCTATTTGGATACCTCTTGGAGAAATTTCTTCGAATATTTCAAGGAACCCTCAAGAATAATTGGTAATTGGTTGCTTTAATGTTATTGTAACAAGTGGGAACCTACCACACATCAGCTAGTTTTCCCTGAGGTACGACACCTCCCAGCACATCAAAAATATCAGAAATATGATCAATTAAGTAAAAGGCCCACTCAACAACTAAGTTCTAGATCAGCAGAACAGGTTAAAGAATGTATTACAAAAATTCAAAAGTAATGTATTCAATGCCAGGAAATATCCTGGCAAATAGCACATTGGATAAAAGTGGAAATTCAAAAATGTTCTAAGCCTAAATGGGCAGCAAAATTAAGAAAGAAACTGATACCATCCCTAGTATCAAAGGAAAGGTCTATTGTATGTTCTGGTCGGCCCCCAAAATGAAAGTTTTTTTTTAGATGATTTTCGCAAATAAAATTACAAAAACTGCAGATTCATCGCAGTATAGTCAAATATGTTGCATTCTGATCAAATAGAACAGTATCTTTAAGCACTGTTTTGAATTTGCACCTAAGATATATCCCACTACATGCACATATTGATTCTACCCTCTCCATGGAAAAGCCATCTGGAGATGGTGGAACAAACTAGATACATGAACAACAGCAAGCTATTATGATTTAACAGGGCACAGTGAAGTAGTGGAAAGACCTTGAAGTAACTGTTGCAGCTTTGTGACTGAGCTGAAGAATATTCATGGAGAACAGCATGAACAATGACATTGAAAATAAATATGATTTTGTTTGACTGTGTTCTGCAGAAATAACAAACAGTAAAATGCGCAGGGGGAAGACAAGAGAGAAATCCATTTTGAGCAGTATGGCTCCTAAGCCCTAACTGAAGCTAGTTAGCAAGGATCTGGAAAACATATTTCTGTACATCCTAGGAAATTTGTTTCAAAGACAACACTAATGTATCAGTGCGTAGTTGTGTAATCGAGTATAAAACCACATTCTGCACATTGTTAATAATGCAAAAACATAAGAATGCACAAAAATCTTTCCCAACACTAATGGCCTGATTACAATCTCGGTGGATGGGCTACTCCATCACAAAAGTGACAGATATCCTATCCACTGTATTCGTATGGAAGTTGTAAAACGGCAGGTGGGATATCCGTCACTTTTGTGATGAAGTGGCCCATCCGCCAAGGTCATAATCAGGCCCTATGTGACTGTAAAACAGACTACGTTATTAAAATAAAACTGGTTGAATCACAAACACTTTCCTAAGTGTAAATGTCACACCCAGAAAAAAAGAGACTCCATTTCTGCATGCGTAACTTACTGTGGTTTCCTTTCCAGAAGTCGGCATTACGTGTTTGTACCCATATTTACATTCCTCGTGGATATGGTGCAGTGGAAGTTCCCATATGGGAATCAAAGGATGTACAGGAAAATACAATGAGGTACGTTGAACAAACACACCGTGGCACCATATGCAAAGTCACAAACATTTTGCTATGCATCTATCAAATGTATATATTCTAATCATATATATGAATGATCAAGGTGTAAGTTTTGTAAAAAGCGAGACAAAGTGCACTTGTTTCTCTGTTTGAAGTGATGAGAATAAGGAAAAGAAATTTGCAACAAAAAAAATAGAAAAGAGAATACAAAAACGTACGAATGATTAAGCTATACAGTGTGTAGACTTCACAGATGATGTAAGGAAAAATCATTGCTAGTCAACTGTTTTAGTTAGAACTGTGCCTTATGAGCATAATTTACAACATGTGTAGTTTACAGGTTTCTTTTGTTTGTCCACCTTGTCCTTCCCTTACATGCTCAAATACAACAAAAAAGCAAATAAAGGGCTATTGAAGCACTAGGGGAAAGATTTACAAGACCCTGGCGCCTCCGAAGCATCACTTTTAGTCACATTTTGGTGGCACTATGCACTGCGCCGTATCTACAAGGTCACCTAAGCCACTTTTTGTGGTTTAATGATACCTTGTAAATACGTCCCCTTCACACGCAGCAGTTTGCGTGGAAGGGGCGTGCAATGAGTGTTGCTGTGGGCGTGCCACAGCAACACCCATTGCATTGTGACGCTTCCCCAGATTTGCAAGTTTTCATAAATCTGAGGCAATGCCAAAATCTAATGCCACCCCAGGGGTGGCGGTTTGCATGGCACAACGAGTAGAAGTGCTTTAATTTCTCCTCGTTTTTTGCTCTTTCTATGTCTGCAGCACACATAGAAAGAGCAAAAGGTCATTTATTGTTTTTGTGCAGGACGTTGTCCCTTCCTGCACAAAAACAATCTCCCCCACAGTGCAGCCATCCTTGCACCATGGTGAAAGCATGGCTGTGTAGGCGCTCAGCAGCAAATTTAGCACCAGCCCAGGGAGCAACACAGGTGCATCCCTGCATTTTAAGAATGACAGAGCATGGTGCTGCCAAATTTGGTGCAGCATCGCGCTCCGTCACTTTATCGTAAATCTGGGCCATTGGGTGAGATGGGGGTAGGCGTTAACCTTGTTAGATCAATTTTGCTATCCCTGAGATTTTTTACACCAGTCGTCCATGGCTCTACAATGGTGAGAAAGCCCAATGCTCAGTACTACCACAGATATTTTCCAGTTCAGCGGATCTTAACCTTTTGACTTCTGTGGACCCCACTGAATGACTCTTGGAATCCGGAGACCTCTTACTTTCTATGTATGCACGTCAAAACAATACAGAAAAATACAGAAAGCAGTATACATCACCTACACAAAGTACAGAAAGAATAATACATTGACTACACAAATGATGAAATATTGTATTTAATTCATAAAACATTACATTCAAAAATCGGAATTTCGATTTTAATGGCAAGGTTGGAGATTTTAAAAATGTAGTTTTATTTTTGAAAGACAAGTATATGATAGACGATTACTATCACGTTGTCATCTTTGCTCTTAAAGGATGCTTTCTTCCTTTTACATTGAGGGGTATCATTTCTGCAATTTCGCGCATCAATCAAGCGAAATTGCTTTAGCTGTATGCGTGCTTCTTCTACGAATCAAGTTAATAATACCAACTGAATGTTTAGCCTTCCGTTTCATGTCCCCATACATTTACAGAGCGGTTTAAAATTTTCATTTTTTTATTTTTTTTAAGGTATACTATTCTAGTGAAGATGATGGCACCCTGGACCTGTTTGAGCTCTTCAGGAACGTTAGCCGGCCTCTAGCGCTTTTCATCGAGCTCAGGCTGCCCAAGGAGCCCTGCTTAGGATCTGCGCCCTCTCTCCGGACGCCAAAACGTGCTCGCGCTGTTGCGTCTTTCTGATGTAAACTGCATGCCATAGCACGCTATGGTTGCAGACGCCTGACCTCAGGTAAGTGCGGAAGTGTATTACACGACGGGGCTAGGTTGCAAATGGATGGTAGGTTATCACTGCCAGTAGGAGAGGCGCTTCTGCAAACCTTGTGCGTCGCAGAGTCTCTGGACCGCACACTGTGTTCCCTCTAATTGCAACAACACTGTCCTCTCTAAGGAGCGTTTTCCAACTATCTGCTTCCTTTCAAAGTATATTTGTTTTATATCTGACATGTGTATATATGTTAACCATTTGCCAGAGGAATCTGTCAGCTCTGCCGGCAGGGCCCAAAAACCTTTTGGACATTGGCCAAGAGTACGTTCTCTGCGAGCGGGTAGCTTTTCCCGCGCCTGACTGAAGAAGGAAGCCTTACATGGAATACCGATTATTTAATTACAATATCCCTCAAAAGCTCCTCGGACTGTAAATCTCCCAGACGTTAGTCTGCAAGCTAGAAGTCATTTTATGAGCCTAGACATGATGTACCCATCAACAATGTAAATTTCACTATTAAGAAATCTTGTTTGTAAGAGGGCACCAGGCATTGTGCTTTTAGGAATATGACGTTTATGAGGTGCCCTTGACTGTTCCCAGAAGGCCTTTTTAAAAATGTAATACAATTGAAAATGGAGCTGAAATAATAGAGATATATACTTTTTGTTGTTGAGTAGACACTTATAAGAAAAAAACTAGTTAGATTGCTAGTGATAAATTACGCAGAAGGCCTATTTTTATTAAACTCTATGCACAGCATCAAGGAGAGCAGATGTCTGGAACTATCCATGGCCTAAGACGTCTGGGAAAATACTAGCTGTAATTGGCAGACTTCTTTATTTAATCAGTTTAAAGCCTGCCTCTGATTTAGACGCCATTGCTGTCTTTAAAATGTGCATACATTCTGCCCATGGCACCAGCTTTGTTGCTGTCCCTACTGATGTCTACCAGCAAGCAAAAAGACAGCCAGATATTGCAACCAAGTATTAATGCTGCAGCACAGACAGGAACACTGAGGCAAACTGCCAAGGGAAGATAGACCACCTCTAGTATAGCCAACATTACAATTATTTTATATATAATTTTCTAGCACCTTGTTGACAACAACAATTCTCGCCAAGACGCGCCACACACTAACATCCCAGCATACATTCAGGATGGTCCAGTAACCAGCTATAACAGTACCCAGAAACGATTGTTACCAAGAAATAACCAACATACACAAGCAAATCTAATCTAACTCCAGTCCCAGAGTACAATATTTGAAAAAAGTACAACTTTTTCAAAAAACTTGAATATTATTTACTTTTGTAACTCCAATCTTGGAATATTTTTGGTAATGTTGTAAATTAGCATTTGAGCACAGTCCCAGTGGCTGCTGCCCTTAGGGTGAAGCTGGAGGAAAACCCATGGGAATACTGAGACAAAGCCACTAACTGGGAATCTGACCAGAACACATTCCAGGTAATATATGATCGCAATCTGGATTAGACTCCAGTCTGGCTTGCAAACCCTTAACAGTCTGGAAAGTAACCTGATGCTAAAAGTGTTACACGGTCACAGCAATGGCAGAAGTGTAGTGTACGTATAAATGCCCATAACATACATAGCATTACTAAACAGAGCAGAGGATTGGCTTCATAGAAGGATATGGACAGGCAATGAAAATTAGTGTTAACGAACACATGGGTCTGTACTGAAACAAAATACATTTTTGGCTGAAAATATCTTCATTTACCCCTATCGGAAATTCAAAAAAGGATTATTAGCAGCTTAAAATGGATTTAGATCAGCAGATTTCTCCAGCAAGAGTGCAGAGAAATCTGCTCTTGTCAGGCACACTGAACGAGTGAGAAGTGGGAATTCCAAGGCTTAGTTTGCCTTAAATGTTTGGGAAGACCCACACATATGCACATTTGTGGGAATTCTTAAACTCCAATCTACCTTTTTCTACTTTGGTTGAAAATGTATTCCAGTCCTTCAACTTTTATGATGGAAAGGAAAATTATTAATTCCCACATTTGGTAGTGGTGTAGGGAAAGGGCTTTCTCCTTGGGGAAAAATGTTTTCCTTGTGGTGCCTGTTGGTCCAGGCCCTTTTTGCAGAGTTATCCCCAAACTTTTTGCCTTCTTCCTTCTATTTATTCTGATCTGTTTTAGTTCGCTTTAGGACTCTGGGCACTTAACCTCTGCTAACCACAGCTAAAATGCATATGCTCTCTGTCTAGAATGTAGTGACGATTGGTTTATCCATGATTGGTATATTTGATTTACTAGTAAATCCTTAGTAAAGTGCACTATGTGTACCCCGGGCCTGTAAAGCAAATACTAATAGTGGGCCTGCAGCACTGATTGTGCCACCCAGATGAGTATCCCTGTAAACATGTCTCAGACCTGTCACTGCAGTGTCTCTGTGTGCAGTTTTAAACTGCCATTTTGAGCTGCAAAGTGCACCCACTTGCCAGGCCCAAACCTTCCCTTTTATAACACATAGGGCACCCCTAAAGAAGGCCCAAGGCAGCTCCATGGGCAGGGTGTAGTGTATGTGAAAGGTAGAACATGTACTGGTGTGTTTTACATGTCCTGATAGTGAAATGCTGCTAAATTCCTGTTTCACTATTGCAAGGCCTATCTCTCCCATAGGGTAACATGGGGATTGACTTGAAATATATTTTAAGTGTAATTTCCTTTTGGGAACAGAAAGAGATCTGGAGTTTGGGGTCTCTGAACTCACAATTTAAAAATACATCTTTTGGTGAAGTTTGTTGGTGAATTGTAAGTTTGAAAATTATACTTTAAGAAAGTGGGCATTTTCTTGCTTAACCGTTCTGTGCCTCTGCCTGTCTGCTGAATACACACCTGGGTCAGGATGACAGGTGGACTGTTTGTGTTTTCACTCTAGGCAATCACACAAAGGGAGCTGAGGTGTGCCCTGCATATCCTGAAGGCCCACACCAGGCTGATGGATCTTCCTAAGCTAGAGTGGTGAGAGGAGCTGACACTTGCACTTGAATAGGGCTGCGCCTGTCCTTACACAAAACAGTCTCCAACCCCCTGGAGTGTGCCTGGGGCCAGGGCAGGGAAAAACAGGGTCTTGTGCACTACAAAGACTTCTCTTTGAAGTCTGCATACTTCAAAGACAGAAATGGGCATAAGTACTGGACCTCTGCCCCACATAGTTAAAATCCTTCTGGACTGTGGAAATTCTGCCAGGAAGAGGAGCTGGATGCTGTAGGAGGTAGTGAAATTCTGGCTGTTGCATTGCTGTGCTGGCCTGCTGCTTGCTGCTTCTGTCCTGGGAGTGTAAGGACTGAACTTGGCTTTTTCCAAGGTTCTCTAGGGGCTTGAACTGAGCTTGCCTCCTGTTAAGAAGTCTCAGGAACATCAAAGACTTTTTCTGTCAGTGCCTGGGCTCTTCTGCTGAGACCACAGTAAGGAATCAAGGCTGTGTGTCTAGAAATCAATGCACCTGCTTTCCTGCAAGGAAAGAATCAACGCACCACTTTCCCTGCCAGTAAAGAAACAACGCATTGCCTCACCTGCGAGAAAAGAATCAACGCATCACCTCTCCTGCACAATAAGGAACTGACACATCGCTTTGCTTTTCTGGCGCCTCACCTCCCCTGTGGCCCTCATTGTCTTTGTTTTGTGATGCATTCCAGGTGCTAAATAGATACATCCAGTGATTACTAAGGATCAAGACTTCCTTAATCTGTTAAAAATAGATAGCTTGACTTGTGTATATTGGATGTTTGCCATTTTGGTCTTGTTTTACTCACATAAATATTGGCTATTTTTCTAAATTGGTGTGGAGTACTTTTGTGGTGTTTTCACTGAGTTACTGTGTATGGGTACAAATACTTTACACATTGCCTCTGAGATGAGCCTGACTGCTCGTGCCACGCTACCATTGGGATAAACAGGGTTTATCTTAGCTGTGTGACTCCCTTATCCTGACTAGAGTGAGGGTCCCTACCTTGACAGACCACTGCCAACTAGAGACCCCATTTCTAACTGTGACAAAGTGTACTTGTGCTCCATGCTATGAAAAATGCTGCAAAGGGAAACTACAAAACCTTGGGAAATGTCACATGACATTTCCAGAAGAACACCTGGAAACCTACACCTGGATCAGCTTTCCAGGTGTACTTCTGGGAATATTTATGAATAGAAAAAAATATGAAATGTACACTCAGGTCGAGCTCTAAATCTATGTAATTTTGTTTCATGATTAGAGTCCATTTTGCTAATTCCTTAGACAACTAACAAAGCAGTTCATTTAGCCCTACATGGTAGCCTGGTTTTAATTGCACATGACTGGATGACCTTTTCCCTTTTGGGAGGCAACATTTTTAAGAGTATTGGAATTGCCCAGTTCACTAATGCCTTCAGTTAATATATTTGAGTTGGGCCTTTGAGTTGGGAATTTATGATCTAAATAAGAACTGTTATCTTCCTGTTGGAGTGTGCAACATGAAGATGATTACATTGACAATTTCGATACTTGAAAAGTTTGGTCAGGCCAACAACGTAACTGTCGCAAGACTTTGCCCCTATAAAAGTACTTTAGTGTCTCACTTTAGTCTTGAGGTGCAGCGCAAAAGAATCAACTACAGATGAATTGTTTTTAAAATAGAAAGACAAGACTTTGACTTTTAGTATCTGTTGGAATAAAACTCAGTATTATTAACATTGGGGTTTCTGGGAAATATTATATGGGACAAAGAACCTCCTGCCATATATTATAAGGATATTGCAAGTCACAGGGAAGTTCCATGATTATATGGAGGCCGAGTTCCTTAATAAAGTTATGGAACTCCGAGGTGACTTGTAATATCCTTGTCATTTATGGCAAGGGGATACTTTATTCCTAATCAAATCATCACCTTTCCCACAAATCGTTTAAATCCTGGTGTGTAGCTCTAGAGAACATGGTTGCAATTGTGAAGAATAAAGATAGAATCTCTATTGCAAAATACATAAAAACATTAAACACACCAAACAAGCTGTTAGATATTTTTCACAATAAGATATTGCAAGCAGTTTAATTCAAGTTCGTTTTCTAAAAAGAAGGCACTGTAGAAACACACAGAAAGTTTCTAACATTTCTGTAATTACCCATGGAGTGCAAAAAATAAACGTATTGCCATAAATATCACCTTTGTTCTTGTAAATGAACAGCTAGGAAAACAGAGCAGGAGAAAGAAAACTCTAATTTTCCTGTTGCTCTTTAGGCAGCTGCTTTAATTATGCTCTGTGACCTGAACTGCCTTCCCCTCGCTGACTGCTCTGGCAGCAGGTATTGTGATGTTAGAACTCAACTGTAACTAGGTAGTACAGTTGAGTTCTGAAGTCATTTGTTTATAATTGGTGACTGGGTGTGTTACAAGTTGCCTATTATAAAGACATTTGAAGCAGGTCTTTACACAGGTATTGCAGAATCACATTTATTTTAATATGATTAATTATCTTCATGATTTCCCTGACTGAAATGTATGGGCTGAAATCCTAAAAATGAGACGGGGATACGCCTTGCATAGATAACTAAAGGTTTAATGGTGGCAGTAACAATTTCTAATGGATTTTGTTTATGTTCATAAAAAATGTACATTGCTTCATGTACTTTTGTATTACCTTTTTGAAATACAAAGTCTTCTACATGAATATGTTGTTGGGGTAATGCAATATTTGCCTGTAGCAATTGCTCTTAGTAGTTTTTATTTTCTATACAATTAATGTATATATTTATTATAGTGATGTTTTACTTTCTTCTGAAATCTAGTGTTAAATTAGTTTTTAAAGATTTGAAAGCTATTGGAATCATAAAGGTTCAAATGAATTATAATCAAGGCAGTAAGTGAAAATACATTCCAGAAACATTTAACAGCTATACTCCATAATGGCCCACACATCTGATGTTCTAATTTTTCTGTTGCTACAAAGAATTCTAAATATCCCTTTAATTGCCAAGGCAACTTGCTTTTTTGTGTGGCAAAACTCTGCCGCTAGTTGGAGACCAAATTATGGTTCTTCGAAATACCAAAATAACTTTTTATTGTATTACTTAATTTCTGAGAGATGGTGGATTTCCATTCAACATTACCTATTCAAGCCCCTTTAGTTGCAGAAGAAAGGCACCCTTTTTGTTGAGAATGTGAAAATACTGAAAAGTAAGGATTAGGAGACTATCCTTTGGATTTAAAGTCTTTCTTTTAAGGTTTGATTGAGGATGTGTTTATTGTAATTCTTGGAAATTTTGAATTGTATATTGTTTTTGAACACACATGCATAGCCTTGCTAAAGAAAATGGTAGTTGTGAAGCGTGTTGGCTGGAAACTTATTACAGTACTTAGTGCTGAAAAAAACAAAAATAATTTAAAAATTGACAAGAACATGTACCCTAGGTGCGTGCCATGCTTTGTAGACACTCTTTCTTGTCTCATTTGCTAATAGCAAATGTGATGATCTTGTGATGTTATGTTTGAAGTGTCTAGGGAAAACTAAGGGCCTGATTTGAAGTTTAACAGACAGGTTACTCCATTACTACAGATATCTCATCCGCCTTTCTACAAATGCATCCTATCCTCTAATACTTGTAATAACGGGGACAGAATATCCGCCATATTGTGATGGACTAACCCATCCCACAAACTATAAATCAGGTTCTAACACACAGTTGGGTAATTCATTAAAAACACCAGTAGCTCATAAACTGCATCCTTAACTCTAGCTGCTGTAGCAGATGTCATGGAAACACAAATCTGTGGGCCAGGGAAAAATTGTCTACAAGATGTCTGAACGTCTAGCGTATAACCATCAAAAAATATATTTGGCAAAGGTATGGTGGCAAAACGTTATTCAGGCATGGTGCCAATATGGAAAGACATCTTTCTTTTTTCAAAATGGCATAATAAAGAGGAACGTATATGTAGCATAATAAATGACTTTTTTTAAAGGTTTTTTTATTGATCCCATAGAAGAGTCTGTTAATGAATAAATAAATATATTTCTATTTTGAACAAGTAATCGGTCATGATCCTGATTTAGACATAGCTGTTAGGTGGCCCCCTGCCACAAAGTAACCTTTAGCTGGGACACTTATGTCCATAATTATAACTGGACAAATGAAATTACACCTGCCAGTGTGCAAGGTGCAGACAGGTGTGGCTCGCGAGAGAGAAAAGGTGTAGGGTGGTGAGTAATGGATTTGTATAGAAAATGTAATAACAATAGAAAATAATGCATACATTTGAAAATGTGATCACGATAAGTGGCCACCAATGTTCACGAAGTGTACTTATTAGTAGTCTATTACTATCAAATGTAGAGTATATGTTTGACTAATGGAGTAATGTGTAATATATAGGGTTATGTATTGTGCATTAGCTTTATTAATTGTAGGCCTTAACTTAGCAGAGATCTTAGCTTAGTTGCCAGGCCTCATGTCAAGCTGCATTTCTTAAAGTTTAATATAATGGCTGTCCTAGCTAGTTAACTGTGATTTTTCATTGTAATGTGTGAATGTGTTTGTGGGTAAAGGATTTTTCTCATGAGAACTGACTGCTAGTAGATGCTGTTCTTGCTAAATGTAACAATATGTATGTAATGTAAGACTGACTTTCTCAGGAGGAGAACAATGGAGACACTGACTGGAGTAGAAGCTGCAACAATATTGTTACCTGACGAGCCGGATGATGAGGACATTGCAGGAGAAACCAATCAGCGACATGTGAACGGAGTAGCGGTAGAATTCATAGATTTGAAGTTTTAGTTTTATTGGACAAAGTGTGAACATGCTATCCCTTGACCAGTAGGGATTTGGGAATTAGATTTAGGGAATTTAACTTAACAAGACTGCACTGAGGAGAAGTCGTCATTGCGCTTTTGCCTTTTAACGCTGCCACTATTTCCTTGTGCGTCTTGACTTGTTGCAGGCGATCAAGCATTATAGTGGTACAGAGACAATTGAGGCAAAGGACATGATTAATTTTGTGTTCGGATTTGTAGAAGGGTTGAGACTTGAAATTAGCCAGATGATTAAGAGTCATTCGATTTGCTGGCAATCAAAGCCGATTTATCAGGTGTTGCAGTATGCAAAGTACTGTAGTGAAGAAATTGAATTTAAATAAAGGAAGCTGAAAGAAAAGGCGATGGTGATGCAGATTAAAGCTGCTCAAACGGGTATGCAAGGGAATTTTCCACAACAGCAGCAGGGAAACATGATGTTTCAGCCCCAGATGAGAAACAGAGGTAATGTGAATCGCGGTCCAGATTCAGGTACTGTGTTGGTGACAGAGAAGGATGGGAGCTTAGCATTTCCTGTAAATCGCGGTCCAGATTCAGGTACTGTGTTGGTTCAGAATGATGTGCAGGGAATGAAGAAATTATTGCCTTGTCACATTGCAGACCCGTCGGACATTGGAAACGGGAGTGGTGCAGAAAGGCGTCATACAGCAGAGTAATTACATCAATTCGTTCCAAAACATGAGGGGACCAAGAGTGAGAGGTCCTAACCCAAATTTCCAAAATAATGTGAATCAAATGCAGATTTTTCAACCCATGAAGCAGGTGCAAATGCCATGTGTACAAATGACACACTTGCAACCAATCCAGCAGCAGGTTTCCATGGTACCTAGACAGCAAATTCAGATACCTCAACCCCAATGGGGCAGCAGCAAACAATGCTTTCTCATCAGGTCACAGGTCAGAGGCTCAACCAAAGTATTGTTCAGTACACCAATTCCCGTTACACAGTGAGAATAGAATAAATAATGATTGGATGAGCGAAAGTTCAGATGAGGAGCCATGTGTGCTTGTAACCTCCTTAGAAGAAGATTAGAGAGGTCCCTATGTGAAGAGAAAAGTTATGGGACACTTTTTAGTTGAAACTGGAGCTACAAGCTCTACAGTGAGAAGTGCAAAAGTTCCAAACTTGCCCCTTTCACGGAAAACAGTTCAGATTGTAGGAGTGGCGAATCAGTATTTGACTAACCGGCTCAGGTTAAAATTGGCAACTTTGAGGGATTGCAGAAATTGGTAGTCTGTGATTCAAGTCCAGTATCCCTACTGTCAAGAGACTTGCTGTGTAAAACAAAATGCTCGATTACTTGTTCAAATAATGGAATTGAGATTCAGACGAATAGCAATGATGAAGATGATCAAGCCCCAGAGACCGAATGTGAAAATACAAATGAGGAATATCCTCTGATTGAATTTTTCCCAATGTTCACAGTAAAGGAGCTTCATCCTGATTTGCAGGGAACGGTTAAAGAGAAAGTGTGGGATCTAACAGGAAAAGAGATAGGACTAATAAAAGGAGTTGAGCCAGTTAAAGTTACCATAAAGCCGAATGCAGTTTTTTCTCAAATTCCCCAGTACCACATGCCACAAGATGTCCTTATGAAGGCCGCCCAGATAATTGCAGACTTTGTGAAACAAGGGTTCTTGAAGGAAGCATTGAGCAGCCCATGTAATTCACCGATAATGGGTTTGCAAAAGCCCTGTGGGAAAGTTCGAATTGTCCAAGATTTGAGAAAAATAAATGAGATTGTTGTCAAATGTCCCGTGGTGCCAAATCCTGTTGTGATAATGTTTCAGATTCCATGTGATGCTGAATGGTTCACTGTCATTGATTTGTCACAAGCTTTCTTTTCTTTGCCTTTTCATGAGGACAGACAATTTCTCTTTTGTTTCACATTTTTGGATCGAGTTTACTGTTGGTGCAGAATTCCTAAGGGTTTTCAGAGTCCCCTTCCATAATCAATCAGATCTTGAAGGAAAATTTGTAATCATTGGAGTTACCTTTCCAATCAACTTTGGTACAGTACATTGATGATTTGCTGATTGCGTCCAAAACAAGGGACGAGTGCAAGTATGACACGATTGCCTTTCTTAATCATTTGGGAAAGAATGAGCATACAGGCCCTCATTCCAACCCTGGCGGTCATGGACCGCCAGGGTGGAGGGAAACGGAAGCACCGCCAACAGGCTGGCGGTGCTTCCAGGGCCATTCTGCCGCGGTCAGAAAAGGGGATCCGGCGGTTTCCCGACGGATTTCCCCTGGCCCAGAGAATCCTCCATGGCGGCGCTATGGGGATTCCGACCCCCTTCCCGCCATCCTGTTCCTGGCGGTAAAACCCGCCAGGAACAGGATGGCGGGAACGGGTGTCGTGGGGCCCCTGTCGTGGGGCCCTAACAGGGCCCCACAACCCGCCAATATCAGAATGAGGGCCAAAGTGTCTCCGCTTAAATTGCAATACTGTCAGAAAGAAGTAAAATACTTGGGTCACCAGATTGAGAAGGGATCGAGAAAGATATCCAGAGAAAGGGTTAAGACCAAATTGCAGATGAATCCCCCGACCACACAGAGAGATGTCAGGATGTTTTTGGGGATGGTAGGCTACTGTCACCAATGGATTCCCAATTTTTCAGTCATTTCGAGACCATTGCAGAAGCTGACTCATAAGGAAGTCACTGAATTGAGAGAGAGTCTGTGCAAGGCTCCAGCTTTGGGTATGCCTGATTACACGAAACCTTTCACATTGTTTTGTCATGAGCGTGATGCATGTTCTTTGTCTGTCTTGACACAGGTCCATGGAGGTGTAAACCACCAAGTAGCATATTTTTCAGCTACTTTGGACCCATTTACAGCAGCCTTAGCAAGGTGTTGGCACACAATTGCAGCGGTTGGTCAAAGCGTTTCTCAGTGTGAGGGCATTGTTGCGGGATTTCCTTTGACTATAATGGTCCCTCGCTCTATTGAGATTCTACTAACAAGGACGAAAACCCAATATTTGTCTGGTGCGAGATTGACCAGATATGAAACAAGTATTCTAGGGTCACGAAATGTGTCATTGAAAAGATGTACAGTGCTGAACCTAGCAACCTTACTTCCTAATGAAAATGTTGAAATTGAAAAGGTGGAAGATATTGAACATGATTGTCTTGAAGTAACTGAATTGTGCACAAAACCGAGACCTGACATTAGAGATACCTGATTGGAAGAGAATGACAAAATTATCTTTGTTGATGCTTCTTGCCTAAGAGACAATACAGGGTCACTGAGAGCAGTATAGGCTGTGCGCACAATTGGTATTTTGGAAGCTTCTTGGCTTTGAGGAGTGTATTCTGTCCAGGTATCGGAACTGGTAGCCCTTACCAGAAAGTGCCATGTTTCTGCTCAGTTGAAAGTTACAATCTATCCAGACAGCCAGTATGGATTTGGGATTGTCCATGATTTTGGCCAGTTGTGGTCACAGAGAGGTTCTTGACCTCTTTTGGTTCACCAGTGAGAAATGGTGAAAGGATTAAAGAACTGTTACATGCTATCCAAATGCCTGAAAAGATTGCCATGGTGAAATGCAGTGCACATCTGAAGTCGCAGGACTTTGTGTCATTGGGAAATGGATATGTGGATCAAGCAACAAGGATTTGCACATTGAACTGTATATTGTTCAAAGATAAGTGGGAAATGTTACCTGAAGAAAGTCTAACATGTCCAAGTTTTGCATTAAACGTAACTGACACCTTGGAGGAATTGAAAATGTTGCAGAATAATGTTGACAGGGAGTAAAATGAAATGTGTGAAAAGATAAGGTGAGTTGTGGGTTTGAGAGGAGGGTAAATTGGTTTTGCCAAACAGTCTGTTGTCTCAAACAGCTGGGTATTATCATGGTCAAGCACATGTTGGGAGGGATGCCATGGTTCAGATGTTCAAACATGATTGGTTCAACCCAAAGTTTAGACAGGTTGCTGAAGCAGTTTGCCATTGTTGTGTCATTTGCCAACAAATGAACGTAGGGAAAGGGACAGTGGTTAATTTGAGCCACATTTGAAGAGCAGGAGGTCCATTCAGCAGAATGCAGATGGATTTTATTGAGATGCCTGTGTGTGGAGGTTTGGGATATGTTTTGGTGATTGTATCTTTAGTCACTGGATTAAAGCTTACCCCACATGGAGAAATAATAGTCTCACAGCAGCAAAACTACTTCTTAGAGAGCTGATACCCCGTTTCGGGTTTCCGATCTCTTTAGAATCAGATAGGGGAAGTCACTTCAACAATGAAGTAATTAAATTACTGTGTGCAGCATTGAACATTGAGCAGAAGTTGAATTGTAGTTACCTCCCTGAAGCATCAGAACTATTTGGACAATTGAATGGTACCTTGAATTCAAGAGTTGCTAGGATGTGTACATCCACGAATCTGAAATGGCCTCACGCATTACCTTTAGTTCTGATGACGATGAGAAATACACCGACAGGAAAGCAGGATTGTTGTCACATGAGATCCTTATGGGTCGAGACATGAGGTTGCCAGCGGTACCTGCAAATGCACTTTCAAAATTACAGATGATATGGTTTTGGACTACTGCAAAGGTCTGGCTGATGTGGTTCGCTGCTTCTCTCAGCAGGTGAAAGCCACCACACTGCCACCGATCCATGACCCAGGGCACAACCTGAGAGCTGGAGACTGGGTTGTGGTCCGGAAACATGTGAGGAAAACGTGTTTGGAACCTCGTTGGAAAGGACCGTTTCTGGTAGTTCTGACTACTACCACAGCTGTGAAGTGCGCTGGAGTTCTGAACTGGATCCATGCCAGTCGCACAAAGAAAGTGGCATGTCCACTGGATCATGAAGAAGAGTTGTTGAGAGTACCAACAACAGCAGAGCAAGTTTCAGGGCCGGAAAGAGAACAAAGAGGAACTGAGACTGGATCTGAGCCCATTGATGATGGTCAGTCACTCCTGTGTGAGACGAAGGAGAAGACCTCCAGGAGGGTGACAGCCTATCTCAATTGAGGCAGCAGGAGTGCCTAGTCAGAGGAGGGCTTTCCCAGAAGCAGATGATTTTGAGAGACAAAAGGAGCAATTGGCAGACCCCAAGGGGAAAGGAGTTCATGCGGATCAAAGTCATTGTGTTCTGACTCCTCCTGAACCTGTTTCAGGTCCTTCAAGAGAAAACACTGCAGAGCAAGGAGAAGTTTCAAGTTCGACTCTGAAGAGAACACTGACAAAAGGTCCACTGAAAGGAGATAAGTGGTCGGAGTAGCAAGGAAAGGGAAAGGAAGTGGTTGTTGAAACAACAATCTAGGAAGAAGTAAATACAAGAATGAGAGAAGATCTAACGGAGGAGAATTAAATGGTGATCGAAAGTTGAAAAGAAAGAGAATAGCAAGTCTAAAATACAGAGGTCCTGAATGGGCATACGCAACTACAAGTGAATGGCAGCAAGAATGCTTGTCTTTTTGTTTTGATAGAGACATTCCGGGTCAGTATTTTTGCACTTGAAGAAAGCTGATGAACTGAACTATTGAAACAATCTAAGCGATAATCTGAGAAAAAGGTTTGAGAGACTGTTGAAAATAACCAGAAAAGACATTGATAACCTGATGTGACTTTTGAAACCTGATTTTGACAAGCTGCTTACTGATATTTGACAAGGGATCCTGGAAGTGAAACTGAGAGCTGTAAATAACGGCTGAAAGAAGATTTTTGTTTTGATTTTGCTGCAGCTTTTCTAACTCATGGAATAAGTTATAGTTTGCTACTAACAAGATTTTATAACTAGGAGTACATCCAGTACTTTTTATCAAATTTCGATGTCGTGTTTTCGTTTGTCCCTATAATTAGTTATTGGAGTAGAGTAGCTAGGGATAATGACATAGTAATAGTTAGAGGTTTCTTTGAACCTACACATTGACATTCCGCACAGCTTACACACACCACAATAATTTAACATGCTTGCTTACACCTTTAGAGAAAAGCTTCTTAGATCACACAGATGACAGGAGAAAGGTGTTGGAGGAGAAGTTAGAAAAAGGCTTAGAGAAAAGGACTTGAAGGAAAGATTATGCTTATAGTGCAACTACAACACAAGGGTAATTAACTCTAGATGCGCAACACATAGGGAAACTTTGCATTTATAGGCCTAAATCACGTGCTGACACCTTGTTTGTGGGAACAAGTGAATGTAAATATATGTTTTTGTTTCAGAGTAAATGGACGTTTATGTTGAATGGACAGGACACAGCAATTCCTGGGATTTATTACATCTGTGGTCCTAATGCTTATTACCATCTTCCAAGAGGATGGTAAGGGACATTTTATTTGGGAATAGTTCTCCCAAAGATTTGAATGATTTGTAGAAGTTTCTGAAAGTGACTCAATTACATCATATGAGACAGAGGAGGGAGTCTCCTGGTATAGTAGGAGATATATTTGGCGCAATGATTCCTTCAGTAGGAGTTGTTCTGAATTCAATAAAGATTCAAAAATTGTCTTCCATCGTGGATAACATGCTGACAAATTGTTCTGGAGCCATACTCCTGATAGATACTGAATTAGCTGCTGAAAGAGCAATGACTCTTCAGAATTGCCTTGCTTTAGACATTCTTTTAGAAAAGGATGGCAGAGTTTGTAGAATGATTCATTCTAGGCATTGCTGCTCGTATCTTCCTAATAATATTAAAGAATTTAGGGCCAGATGTAGGAAACAACATTTTTGCGACTCGCAATTTGCGAGTAGGTGCGAGTCGCAAATTGCGAGTCGCAAATTGAAATGCAGGGACAATGTCAGTGTTGAAATAGCGACTCGCACCCGGAGTCGCAACGCAGAGAGCGAGTCCGCTGATTGGGAGGTCGCTTTTTGCGACCGTGCAAAAAACGAACTCGCAAATTGCGAGTGGGTGTCGCAAATTGCGAGTTGCATGTAAATTGCTTACAGGTGCTGCAGAACACTTCAGAAACCACCCCAGAACACTCTGGAAACACTTCCTGGCACATGATGATGACATCACAGCCAGGAAGTTTACAAATACACCTGGGAGGAGGGATGACCACACCCCTTTTAACTGCTGAACTGCACACAGGAGAAACAGCAGCTGCAATGGAAGGCACTCCTAGGAAGAGAAAACTTAAATTCTCAGAGAGGGAGCTGGAGGTGCTGACAGATGAATGCTGTCAGCACTATGACGAATTATTTGGGAAGGCAGCCCTCAATGTGCCAGAAGCCACCAAAAGACAACTGTGGCAGGACATCCAGGAAAAAATCAACTCCCTGGGGGTGAGCCACAGGAGTGTTGAAGAATTAAAAAAACGGTGGTATGACCTCTGCTCCCAGACCAAGGAGAGGGTGGCTGAAAGGCTCCGGGAGATGAGAGGCACAGGAGGGGGACCATCTTCAGTAGCACCACCCACACCCCTGGAAGAAAGGGTGGAGGAGACCCTGGAGCAGGAGGCAGTATCAGGATTTGGAGACCTGGACACCTCAGAGCCCACCACATCAACCGGTGAGTACCATGTGACATGCCTGTACCCCTATCAATGCCATACCCCCACCCACCATGTAGACAGGGGCATATTCAACCAAGATAGCTCCCTTTCAGGGTATCAAACACCAGAATGATGCATTATGGGAAATGTAGTCAAGTAGGCAGTTCATAGGCAAATGTTTATTAGGAAGTGTGCAACAGATAGTAGACACTGACAGTCTGTTCCCCATGTCCCACAGGTCTCCCACAAGACACCACCACAACCCACAGCAGCCAGCCCCATGAGGAGAGCTCATGAGTCGCCAGCACTCCCACCTGCACAGCCAACATCATCCCTGAAATGTCCACACCTGCTCCAACTGTGTCCCAGGAGGCTGCGCCAGCAACAGGCAGGAGTGATACAGTGGAACACACAGGGCAGCCACCGCTGCGCAGGCGACGCAGGCACAGGAGACCAGGGCTGCAGGCTGCGTCCAGCCATCAACCTCCCAGCAACAGTGAGGCACAGCTGCTGCGTGGTCAGCGCCTACAAAATAACATATTAGGGAGGATTAGTGGTGTGCTGCACTGCTTTGTCCGAAATAACGAGGCAAGCATGCAGCATCTGAACTCCAGAATCGACTTGATTGCCACAAACACTGGGGACCTTGCCCTGTCCATGAGGGATCTGGCGGCAGGACTACTGGCCCAGGCTGAGGGTGGGTGGCGCAGGGACGGTCAGCTCCTACAAAGACTGGATAGGATGGCCACATCCATCGGCAGACTGGCTGTGAACACCACAGGCCTGTCGAGGAGGACAGTTGGCCTCAAGGTCGAAATGGGCCATTTTGCTGGAGATGTGGCTAGGGGCCTGGGACGTATCACACACGTGATAGACTTAATGGAGGCACAGCATCTGTCCAGGGGCACAGGGGAAACACCCCAGGACAGCGAGGAGGGCTCTACAGTGAGCAGTGTCTCTGCCACTGATACTAGGGTGCTCCGGAGTACCAGGCAGAGCACAGCAGAAGCACCAGGGACCAGCCAGGCTGGCAGGAGCCGCAGAAGGACATAGACATTACCCTGGCCCTGTTGATGTGGCACATGACATCAATGTGCCCCATGCATGGCTTGCATTTAGATGCCCATGAACAGTCATTATTTGTAAATAGTTATATTTCTGCACAAATTAAATCGTTTTTTTGTTCCACTTAACAAATTGAGTTTTTGGTCAATAGGTGAGTATGGTTGGAGTTGACACGTACCTTCCAAAGTATTGGGTTGCGATGTGTTCCCGTCTCAGTCTGCCTTGATTAGCTATACTCCGATCCCCATGATGGCGATGTGGTTGCTCTTGCTCTTCATCATCAGGATCTGGGTCTGCAGGGGTGAGAGGTAGCCCACGTCGGGTGGCTATGTTGTGGAGGATGGCTCATGCGACCACAATTTTGAATGCTGTAATGGGGGTATACTGGAGGGCACCTCCACTGCGATGGAGGCATCTGAATCTTGCTTTCAGGAGTCTGAAGGTCCGTTCGATGAGGTTCCTGGTCCTCTTATGTGCATTGTTATATCGCCTCTCACATTCATTGCTGGGTGTTAAAAACGGAGTCATAATCCATGGCCTTAGAGCATATGCACTGTCACCTGTTGGGCACAAAAAGTACACTGTTAGAAAGTCCTGGTTGGTGTGCACAGCGACCTGTGTGTATGTCTGCAAGGTGTATGCAGCTCTACCTAGGAGGTATCTGTCTCCAAACTCCCCACGTTCCAGGCGTTGATGTATCCAACTGTGACAAAAAATGTATGAGTCATGGGTACTGCCTGGAAACTTAGCTACAATGTCAGTGATGACATAATGGGCGTCACAAACAACCTGAATATTCAGTGAGTGGGTACACTTTCTGTTGCGGAAAAGATGTTCCAGGTTTCCAGGGGGGCATATTTGAATATGTGTCCCATCTACACATCCTATGACATGGGGAAAGTTTGCAATCCTGTAAAAGTCCAGCTTGGTGCTGTTTATTTCTGCCTCATTCCTTGGTAGGTATATGAAGTGAGACATGTGTGTGACTAAGGCATCTGGGAAGGCCCTTAGGAACCTTGACACTGCACTTTGAGATACCGCACCTGCCACAGCAATGACCCCCTGATAGCTCCCTGAGGCCAAGAGGTGCAGTGAGCATAGCACTTGCACATGCATAGGGATGGCGCAGCCACGCAGAGTCTGGTGTTGTAGCTGTGGTTTCAGTAAATCAACTAATTCTAGTATGGCTGCGCTGCTAAGGCGATATTTGTCATAGATCTCATCCTCAGTTTGCTGAAAAAGAGTCTGCCTTGTTCTATATATCTTCTCCTGTCTGTGGCCCCTCCTCCTCCTCTGCTGTGCGGCGTGGACTCTCCTCCTCACTGCTATCAGGTATATCGCCGCCATCTTGAGTAACCCAGATGCTTTCTGGGTCTCCTTTTATACTTTGGTTATGGTTACCACCTGCTCTGAGTTAGTGGTAAATTGCAAGTGCAAACTGGGCTTTTTGCGACTAGTCGCAATTTGCGAGTTGCAATTGCATAAGCTTTGCGACTCGCAAATTGCGACTTGTTATTTGCGGGTCGCAAAATGGGGTCGCAAATTTTGCGAGTCGCAAACGGCTCGCATCGCTTTTTGCAAGTCGGAAATGGGGTTTTTGCATCCCATTTCCGATTTTTGCATAGTCGCAAATAGCGATTCGGGCCATTTGCGACTCGCAAATGTTTGCTACATCTGGCCCTTAGAGACTTAGGCACTCATTGCAACCCTGGTGGTTGGTGATAAAGCGGTAGGAATACCGCCAACAGGCCGGCGGTAAAAAAAATGGGATCACGACCACGGCAGAAACCGCCAAAACAAACAGCCACTTTAACACACCAACCGCCACGGCGGTAGCAACAAACACCGCGGCTGAAACAACAGACAGGTGGAAGACAATGTACGCCCACTCTATTACAAGGCACCAATCGCCAGCTTTTCGGGGGCAGTACTAACGACATCAAAAGCACAGCGGAAACAGTACTCTGAAGGGGAACCACTCACCATTCGACACTCAACGAAGAACCAGGACGTCATGGAGCCCGAACTACAGGTCCTGCCGATGCTGGTGTATCTGCTAGTACACCAGGAATCTCAAGGAAGGCGGCGGCGACAACCAAGGAGAGTACTGCACCTAGCACACGGGGGGAAAGAGAGTAACACACACATGCAACACCCACACCACCACCCACAACACCATACACACAAAAACATGCAGTAACATGACATCACACCCGTAACCCCCTGGAAGAACGCAAGGACATAAGGAATTTGGGGAAATAAGTGATATTTAAAAATATGCGGATAAAGCTAACGATTGTTAGCAACAGTATATATAAATATTTACAATATGTGCAGAAGGCCGAACAATGTCCTTTGCAAATGTCCGTGGCTCAGTGGGCCAAAAATACATGGGCAAAGCCCACACTTGACTCCTGCCTCAAAACGGAGAGAACACTGTAGGGGCATCAGGTCAAAAACACACAGGCACCTCAGGGGGAACGGGAGGAGGGGGCACCTCAGCCGGAAGATGGTACTATGCCACTGCTCCTGGAGGGGGCAACATGCCCACAGCGATGTCCTGGGGAGTGCAAAGCCACAGTCTCTCGAGTGGGTGGGTTGCCCACTGCTTGCTTGGTCCTGGGGAGTGCAAAGCCACAGTCTCTCAAGTGGGTGGGTTGCCCACTGCTTGGTCCTGGGGAGTGCAAGGCCACAGTCTCTCAAGTTTCTCAAGTGGGTGGTGTGCCCACTGCTTGCTCCTGGGGAGTACAAAGCCACAGTCCCACAAGTGGGTGACATGTTCCACTGGTTCTGGAGGGGGGCCCGTGCCCAGTCTGCTTCATCCTGCCAAAGATAGTGATAGTGGATGCATATCTCCACTGGTTCTGGAGGGGGCCTTGTGCCCAGTGATGCTGCACCTGGGGTGTGGCAGTTCCCATTCCCTCACCTGGGTGTCTGAGGCACGAGATGTGCAGGGAACAGGTAGCATGATACTCCATGGAGACAGAGCCAGACTCCATCCTGCGGCGACTTAGGCTGCAAACTGCTGGTAGTGCTGGTGGTGATGATTCAAGTATTGGGTGAAGGGTCCAGGCCGTCTCCTGCAGCCTTGGATGGCTGCCCACTGGGGATGCTGCTGATGACAGATGTAGTGGCACTGGCTGGGAATGTGGTGGTGCATATGGCGGTGCAGGTGGTGGTTCCTGCGGCGGTGCTTTCTGCAGTACAGGTTGCTGGGCTGTCAGGACTAATGGTGGGCACTAGTCCCTCACCTGGATCCTCCGAGGCCTGAAGTGCCTTGCCTTGGATTTTCTTGCCCTTCCCCACCTTGGCAGACGCTGCTGGGACCTTGGCACTGGCAGATGCAGTTTTGGAGGAGGCCTTGCTGGGTGGGTCGTTCTTCTTGGCCGTGCTGCATGCTGGCCCCTTCTTCACCTTGGCAGGTGGCGGAATCGGTTGGTCCTTTGCATTGGTCGGTGGTACACTGCCAGCCCTGACGGGTGCCCCCTTTTATCCCCTGGCACTTGCAGGTACCACAGCGGACGCCGAGTTGGTGGCTGAGGTGCTGGCCTAGGATCTTGACACCCTGACCCTAGGGGAAGGATGGGGGGAGGCGTAGGGAAGAGGTCAATGTTAGCCAGGAAAATCTTTTTAGACACACTGGGACGGGAAGATGGAGAGGGTTTGGGAGTGGAGGAAGGGGGAGTGGTTGTAGGAAGTGTGCATCTGCTGAGTTTGGGTGAAGGTGCATGGCTGGATGCTGCTGTGAGGTGGATGGCTGTTGGGTGGGTGGGTGCTTGCGTTTGTGTACTTTGGGAGGAGGGGTCACAGACACACTGGGAGAGGACACAGGGGATGTGTGCATGGTTGTGGGGGCGGTGACTGCTCGTGAGGGGTGTGTAGTGATGGGCGTGCCGGTGTGTACTGATGGCCGTGCTGGTAGTGGATGATTATATAGTGCATGCAGTTGTGAGTGGAGACGCTACTGGGAGGGAGGTGAATGAGGAGGAGGAGGGGGACACAGTGGAGGCAGTGGATGTTGGTATGTTTGCATGGTTATGGTGCTTGTGTGAGTGCCTGTGAAATTATGTGTTTTCTTGAGCCACTTTTGTGTGTTGATTTGCGTGCATGCTGGTCTGAAGGTGTGCTTGGGATAGGGTAAGGTAAAGGGGATTGGGTCTGGGTAGTGGAAGTTGGAGGGGGGAGACTGGACACAGGGACATCAGTGCTGAGGCCAGAGCCTCAAATGCTCTCTGTTGGGCCGTCACGCCAGAATGAATGCCCTCCAGGTATACATTTGCAAATGCCTCTCAACACCCTGGATGGCATTCAGAATGGTTGACTGCCCAACAGTGAGGGATCTCAGGAGGTCAATAGCCTCCTCACTGAGGGCAGCAGGGCTGGCTGGGGCAGGGCCTGAGGTGAAGGAGATGCCCACCCTCCTGGGTGAGCGGGCATGGGAAATATGCTGAGGAGCTGCTGGGAGGGCAGTGCTGGTAGGGGGAGTGGCGGCTGTACCTGTTGTTGGGGTGGGCACAGAGGTGTCCGCCACCACCAGGGAGCTTCCATCAGAGGAAGAATCGCTGTCACTGGTCTCCCCTCCTGTCGCCGACGTTGTGCTCCTCTCGTCCTCCATCCCACTGGTGCCTTCACCCTCGGTGGATTCGGCCTCCAGGCCCATGTGCAGAGGAGAGACAGAGGATACACTTGGTCAATGCCAGCAACAACACTACCGTTGGCGTACACAACACACAGGGAGATGCCCTATGCACTAGGCCATGCCCAACCAGTCACTAAGGTAATCACAAGCCCATAGGGTACAATGCATAACGCCAGCATCTGCACATCTGACACCCACAGGACCCTGCCTAGTAGTAGTTGCCATTAACACCATTGGGGTTCGAGTGCTTCAGAGCCTGCACACAAGGGACCTACCCTGCAATGATCCCCCTGACCTAGGGGCACCCACCGCCCTCATCCCCCACCCTGCTAGCTCCTAAAGCGCGCAAAGTGAGCTTTCAGAATCTGTACTCACCCCCTTGTGGCTGCTGTGATGCCCTCAAGCGCCCATCCAACTCCGGATAGGCCACCGCTAGGACGCGGAACATCAGGGGGGTAATGGTGCAACGGGCCCCCCTTCCACATTGGTAGGCCAGCCCCAGCTAGTTTTCTTGGTCCAGGGCCCCAGGTTCTCCCATCTTTTGCGGCACTGGGTGTTCCGCCTGTGATAGACCTCCAGGGTCCGCACCTCCTTGGCAATGGCACGCCAAATACCCTTTTTCTGGTGGGCGCTGACCAAGAGGGAAAAGACAGCGGAAAAGGAAATTACTCACCCGTCCGGACACTCATACTCATTGCCCACCAGTTCCCACCCATGCCCTGACGCACATACACTGACCACCTCTCATGCAGCACTCAGGCCAGGACGCCTTTGCGCCCCCCAACATGTGGCTTACATCCACACCACTGCAAACATGCATTGCCCACACATCATACTCACAGTGTACTCACCTGTTTGTCTGTAGGACCGTAGGGTAACGTGTACTGGGGTAGGACCCCATCTACTAGTTTCTCAAACTCCTCCGCAGTGAAGTCAGGGGCCCTTTCCCCAGACACTCTAGCCATTGTCACTTCCAGAAACAGGTCAAAGCAGCACTTGCAGTGTAGGTCCTCTCCTGTTGATGGTCAGGTAGCAAGTGAGTGAATAGCTAGAAAATGGCGGTGACGTACGCGCCGGTGTACATCGCCATTGGCTCCTGGAACCCATAGGGCCCAATGATAACCAATGCGGAGTTGCACGGCTGCCATCGACCGCCTACCGTGACGCAGCACAACGCCAGCGCACTTACCTCATTTCCCCTTGTCCCTCCTCACAGGTCAGGCAGCCGCCATTTCAGGGGGGCACATGGCATGGCACCTAACTGCTTCACAGCAGACATTGGCCCATCAACTGACTCTCGACTTCACACACTCCTTCTGTGACATAAATTCTTCAACAGTTGTGCCATTTATGTGGAAATATGACCTTCTGCTCACCGTTCTCCTCCATAGGCTTCTACCGCTGAGGCAGATGATGAGATGACGGCATCCTCCGGTGTACAGACCCCTGGTGGACCCGTCGACAATGGAGAACAGACACATTATCATCACATACAGACTTGATCGTGCAACAATCCAAGAACTGTGTGCCCAATTGGAGCCAGACCTGATGTCAGCTATCCGTCAGCCCACAGGAATACCCCCTCTAGTGCCGGTTCTGTCAGTGCTCAATTTCCTGGCAAGTGGTTCCTTTCAAACTACAGTGGCCATGGCATCGGGAATGTTCCAGACAATGTTCTCCAACGTGCCCAACTGACCCCAGTGAGGAATCCCAGGACAAGGGCAGAGGAAAGTTACAATGAGGCACATGGGCGTACAGGGAGGATTATTGAGAGAACCTTCGGCCTCCTGAAGGCCAGGTTCCGGTGCCTCCATCTGACAGGTGGATCCCTATACTACTCACCCAAGAAGGTATGCTAGATCATCGTGGCATGCTGTATGTTGCACAACCTGGCCTTGAGACACCAGGTGCCTTTCTGCAGGAGGATGAGCCTGGAGATGGTGTTGTGGCAGTGGTGGAGCCTGTGGACAGTGTGGAAGAGGAGGCAGAGGAAGAAGATGTGGGCAACAGAACAAACATGATACAGCAGTACTTCCAGTGACACACAGATAAGAGACTGTAACTCAACTTTACATTACAGTAATCTTTTGGACATTGTACATGGCAGGCTCTTACCCTCTGTCTACGGACACTGACTGTTCCCTTTGGAGTCTCTATTTTCAGATCTCTGTACCCCATTGTGGCTCCTGCTATATGTACTGCTGCCCACCAAAGGTCATCCTGTAGTATATTTCACTGAACATAGACGTTGCAATGCTTTGATAATGTTGTAATAATACATTTTTCTAAACATTACACTGACTCCAGTATGGTTTATTTTTCAAGGGTGTTTATTTTTGTGCAAATAAGTATGGGGGTAAGTGGCTGGGGTGATGGTGGAAGAATGTCCAGTTAGAGTCCAGTCTATTGGTATCACAGGTGCATTGTCCAAGGGGGCAATGGAAGTGGAGCAATGGCAGTTCAAGGTGGAAAGGGTGACATAGTGGGACAGAAGGGTGACAATCAGGAGAGTCTTATTTCCTAACGATGGTCTTGGCAATGTTCTCTGTCTTCTGCCAGGATCGCAGGTACCATTTGCGGGGTGGTTCTCCTTCTGCAGGGGGGGGGGTGCTGGTGGCCTGTTGGTCCTGTGGCGGAGCCTCCTGTCCACTAGGGCCGGCAGAGGTGGAAGGCTGTTCCTCGGTTTGGCTAGTGTCAGGCACCCTTTGTTGTGCCACTGCGTCCCTCATGGTCTTGCCCATGTCAGCCAGCAACCCTGCAATGGTGACCAGGATGGTGTATATTTTGGTTAGGTCCTCCCTTATCCCCAGGTACTGTCCCTCCTGCAGCCGCTGGGTCTCCTGTAACTTGGCCAGTATCTTGCCCATGATCTCCTGGGAATGGTGGTATGCTCCTATGATGTTTGAGAGTGCCTCGTGGAGGGTCGGTTCCCTGGGCCTGTCCTCCCCCTGTCGCACATTAGTCCTCCCAGCTTCTCTGTTGTCCTGTGCCTCTGCCCCCTGAACTGTGTGCCCACTGCCACTGACCCCAGGTCCCTGATCGTCCTGGGTTTATGGGGTTGCCTGTGGTCCTTGTAGTGGTGGACACACTGCTGATTGACTGTCATCGGAACAGAGGTATGGGCCCGCTGGGTGGGTGCTGTGGTGGTGTTTCTTGAGAGGGAGGGTCTGTGGTGGTTTGGGACTGTGACAGGGGAACCGACTGTCCAGGGGTCCCTGATGGGCCAGGTTGGCCATCGTGATCCAGGCGTGCAGAGCTGCTGTCATCACTGTGGGCCTCTTCTTGGGGGGGCTGGATGTAGCTGGCACCTCCTCTCTGGTGACATTGGGTTGGGGTCCTGTTGGGATGCAAATGCATTTTTTATGTATCTGCGTGTGCCATCTTGTACATGGGTGTGTTTCCCTGTATGATTGCACTTTCCCTGTCGGCTTGGCCTTGTCTGAGTGGTGATTTTGTGAGCTGGGTGAGTCTCTCTACTGGGCATGCTGGGGTGATGGGTCCGCATGCAGGTCTGTGATGGGGGTCCATGCATTGTTGTTGCATGCAGAGCTTGGTATTGGGGTGGGTGGGTTGTGATAGTGGGATATATGTGAGTTGGTGGAGTGATGGGAGTGAGGGTAAGGGTGGGGATATGTGTTGGCATGCAGGTAGGGTGGTGGATATAGTAATAGAGATTTGCCTTACCAGAGTCCAGTCCTCCTGCTACTCCTACAAGGCCCTCAGGATGCATTATCGCCAAGACTTGCTCCTCCCATGTTGTTAGCTGTGGGGGAGGAGGTGGGGGTTAACCGCCAGTCCTATGTACAGCAATCTGGTCTCTTGAAACCACAGAATGCACCTTCCCCCATAGGTCGTTCCACCTCTTCCTGATGTCATCCCTTGTTCTTGGGTGCTGTCCCACGACGTTGACCCTGCCCATGATTCTCCGCCATAGCTCCATCTTCCTAACAATGGACGTCTGCTGCACCTGTGATCCAAATAGCTGTGGCTCTATCTGGATGATTTCCTCCACCATGACCCTTAGCTCCTCCTCAGAAAACCTGGGGTGTTGTTGGGGTGTATACTGTGATGTACATGGATGGTGTATGGGTGATGGCGTTCTGTGACTCTGATTGAGTGGGTGCTCTTTGCTTGTCTCTCTGTGCTTGGTCTCTTTTTTTTTCGTTGTAAGGTGTTGTGGGTAATGTGGGTGTGTGTTTTATAGTGGTGTGAGGGTGTGGTGTGTGTATGTGTGTCATGTGTGTGTATTTTGTATTGTCCAATGTGGTGTGGTTTTGTAAGTATGTGTGCATTTTGAGCACAGCGGTGTGTACCACCAATGGTTTACCGTGGTTGAAAGACCGCCGTGTTGATTTGTGGGTCGTGATACTGTGGGCGCATTCCTGTTGGCGTAACGGTGTGGGTTTTTCTATCGCCAGTTTATCACTGACCTTTGGTATGGGGGACTTGTGTGGGTGTCTGTATTGTGGCGGAATTCTCTGTGTGGATCATAATACCAGTGGCGGAATACCGCCGCTGTCACGGTATGTTGGCGGCCGTCAGCACAGCGGTAGGCGGCATTTACTGCCAGGGTTGTAATGAGGGCCTTAATTACTAATCTGACTAATGAAGGTGCTGATCAGAAAGGATTGAAGGAACCAGGTGTTTGGGAAAAGGTTGGCAAAGGTTTTGCTTCACTGGGAAATTGACTCAGCAACATTTGGAGTGGGATTCTATTGAAAATATTGCAGGGGATATTAATTTTCATGGTTTGCCTAATTGGAATATGGGTAATGCGTAAATTGTGCAAAAGGATTAAATTGGAGAAGTCAAAGAATGATCAGAAAAGGGAAGAAAATAAAAGGGAAAAATTGTTCAGGGAAAACTCATAAAAGGGAACAAAAGTATGAAAGGATTGAATTGACAGAATGTTAGCTAATGCAAAAATGTGTGGGTGATAGTTTAGTGTGATGACACATTTAGTTATCAGAGGAGGGATTGCTAGCACAGGTGTTTTAATAAAATGTATTAATGAGTGTTCATGTAATCTGAGTACGGATTTTCATAGAAAATGTAATAACAATAGAAAATAATGCACACATTTGAAAATGTGATCACAAGTAGCCACCAGTGTTCACGAAGTGTACTTATTTATAGCCTATTACTATGAAATGTTGAGTATATGTTTGACTAATGTAGTAATGTGTAATATATAGGGTTATGTATTATGAATTAGCTTTATTAATTGTAGGCCTTAACTTAACAGAAGTCGTCGCTTAGTTGCCAGGCCTCATGTCGAGCTGCATTTCTTAACGTTTAATATAATGGCTGTCCTAGCGAGTTAACTGTGATTTTCCATTGTATTGTGTAAATGTGTTCGTGCTAAAGGATTTTTCTCATGAGAATCGACTGCTAGACGATGCTGTTCTTGCTAAATGTAACAATATGTATGTAATGTGTGTAAGACTGACTTTCTCAGGAGGAGAACAATGGAGACTCTGACTGGTATAGAAGCTGCAACAATATTGTTACCTGATGAGCCGTATGATGAGGACATTGCAGGAGAAACCAATCAGCGACATGTGAATGGAGTAGTGGTAGAATTCATAGATTTGAAGTTTTAGTTTTATTGGGCAAAGTGTGAACATGCGATCCCTTGACCAGTAGGGATTTGTGAATTAGTTTTAGGGAATTTAACTTGACAAGACTGCACTGAGGAGAAGTCATCATTGCGCTTTTGCCTTTTGACACTACTGCTATTTTCTTGTGCGTCTTGACAAGATACGTGCTTAACTTTAATGCTTAAAGACTTTGCGTTTTCTGAACTTTGATGCTGAATCCCGAATCCTAGCTGACCGAACCGATGTCCTGATGACAAAGACTATCTTAGCTTGTCGATCCAAATTGAAGAGAGGTATTATTGTACCCATGTATTTGTTATGCCTATTTGCTTTTTCTTCCTAGGTACCAACCACGCTGTTTTGACAGAGCCATAGTTAGATGTTTTCCAAATTTGTGTTACTAAATTGTTTTGCATGTAGCCCAACATGCTGATGCTAATCTGGTGTTAGTTAAGTATTCTCAGAAATGGAAATCTGCTATAGGGAATAACATTCAATATATTTTCTCTGCTGAATCTTAATGTATGTGATCTCTTTTGCACAATTGTTCTTGTTATGAATTTGTACCATAACCTTAGAATGTGTAATAGCTCAAGCTTTGATTAGATTGCTGTTCGTCCATAGACTGGGATAGCCAGTGTTGTTTCTGTATGTGTATCATTTAATTTTGAGATTAATTTACATGACGTTAGCATTGTTAATATAGGGAAATAAATATTCTAACTTTTACTAAAAGGTGTAGTTATTCATGACTAAAGGGCAAGATGCGTGACCATTAATGACTCCATTGATTATTAATGTCATTTTTTATTGTTGATTGTTGATATTGTTTATTAATTATTGATTATTGATCTGCGTGTGCTGGAGTTATGGTGGGATCATCTTAATTGCGATTCCAAAGGTCCATCGACCTATTCGCGTCCCTTTGTAAGTTTACTTATTAAGGTCAGACGCTCTAAGAGGGAGGGGCCAAAAAAAGTAAAACTTACCTTTTTTCACGATGCACTGCGTGCTCCATCTGCTATGCTTTCCTCCGTCGTTGCAGTCACAGGCTCCCAGCCTGCCCCATAGTCAATTCTGATTGGCTGGCAGCGCCCAGCCAGGGAGCTCCCAGGCAGACTGGGAGCCTCTGCCTGGTTTCTCCAACCCTGCAATGCAGTGCTGGGTTGGAGAGACCCTACTACGCATGTATGTTTGGCCGGCCCCGCCATGCCTGTGGCCCCACTCACTTTTATAGTAAAAACATAATAAACAAAGTTTATTATGTTTTTACTATAAAAGTTTTGCAACTCCTGCTGCTGGCAGGGGTGACACTCCTCTGCCCTAACGGAGGCACAGCCCCTGGGTGCAGATAACTTAAAAATCAGGACTGGCTGAATATCACCCTCATGACCTGAGTCCAGTTTACAGCACCGCTATGTTTAAATCATTGATGACATGATTATTTACAATATGTGCAATGCAAGAGAAGAAGCAAAAGCCAATTCCTTGAGAATTCACTGCTGAGTTGTACACTTCGGTGCTAACTACATGGGCACATTTTATAACCTTGCATTGTTAAATATTGTCTGACTTACAGTGCTTAATCTGTAAAAGAATAAGTGCCAGGGTCAAATGGTTTCCTCAGAAGCCTGCTGCTGAGTGTCTGGGTTGCCGAATGTCAAGGGTGTGTAATGTTGACTCTACCTCAAGCCTCTTTCATCCATCACTCTACAGCCCCCTTCCCTTTACCTCACTTCTATAGGTTATTTTTCATCATTGCTTTTCCCTTTGCCATTGTTTTTCCATCTTTCTCCTTCCAATTCCTTTTTCTGCTTTTCTCTCTCTTCTGGGTCAAAGTCTGTCATAAATCCTTTTACCCACAAAAGAGTGCATTTAGCCCCACCTGCAACCACTAGCTCAAATTAGACACTGCTGATATATAAATGCACTAATATGTTCACACTTAGGATAAAACCATAAAATGCAAAAACAAAGATATAAAAACAACGACCGTCAAAATGTCTATCATAGATAAATGTCAGCAAACAAACATTGCACCATGCACCAAAATCCACTTTCAGGTACTGGTCCCATAATATGAGAGGAATGGAGTAAGTATAGTAAATTAACCTGGTCCTATAGAAGGAGGGAATGGAGTTTAGCTGGAATTAGGATTTTGAAACAGGTTTAAATTATTGTAATTATTTATTTATGTGTGTTAGATATTTTGGCAATAGATGTTTATGACTCCATATTTTTGCAGTCAATGTTTTTTCAGTTTTGAAACTGAACCATAAATGCATTTTTAGAAAAAGGAAAAAAATATTGGAAAAACAGGTTTTGTGAAAATGTGATCTGTGAATGAATTTAAGTGTGTACCCTAATGACATTAAAAGATGGCGAAAACTTTACACTGGACAGCTGACTGATTACAATATTTACATTTATAATTAGGTGTATACTGCATGCATTTGCAAGTGGTGTTTATTCTGGTAAATAATTATAGATTGCAGTGTAACCTTTTTGGAAACCATAATTGAAATTAAACACGCATTGGCAAAGCCAATAGGTCTACCCTATATAAGAGCTATTGGCTTTGGCAATGTGTTTTAGCTGTGTTGTACACCAGTGTGGCTGCTGTTCAGCATGGCTAAAAGTTAGTGTAGACGATGGGGTGGAGTGGGGTAGATCAGAGTAGATTGGAATGGATTAAATTAGGGCAGATTGGAGTGGAGTAGATAGAGGTAGATTGGAGAGGGGTAGATTGGGTAGACTGGAGTGGAGTAGGTTATGGTAGACTGGAGTGAGTTAGATTGGAGTAGATTGGAGAGGGGTTGATTAGAGAGGGATAGACTGCTGTAGATTGGAGTGGGGCAGATTAGAGAGGGGTAGATTGGAGTGTGGTAGATTGGGGTAGGTGGGAGTGAAGTGGAGAGGGGTAGATTGTAGTAGGCTAGAGTGGGATAGACTGGAATGGAGCTGGATAGATTGGAGTTGAGTGGGGTATAGCAGGGTAGATTGGATTGCAGTGGGTGGGGTGGAGTGGGGTCGATTGGGGTAGATTGAGTGGGATAGATTGGGGTAGATTCGGATGTAAAAGTGCATTAAGTGGGCAGGAGTGGGATAGATTGTCATATATTGCAGTAGAGTTGGATAGATTGGAATAGATTGTAGCATAGTGGTGTAGACTGGGATTGAGTGGAGTGGAGTGAGGTAGATTGAGATTGTGGTGGATTGGAGTAGCATCGATGGGGTGGGTGAATGGGTGTAGAGTGGGATAGATTGGATTAGATTTGAGTGGAATAGGGTGGAGTGGGGTAAATTGGAGTTAAATTGATTAGGTAGATTGGAGAGGATTATGGCTGATTGGGGTGGAGTGGAGTGGGGTAGACGAGTAGATTGGGTACAGTATAGCGGGGTAGATTTGGTTGGAGTGGAGTAGATTAGGGTAGAGTGGGATAGACTGGAGTTGGGTAGATTGGCATAGATTGGAGTGAATTGGGGTAGATTGGAGCAGAATCTACTGAGGTAGATTAGGGTAGATTGGAGTGGGATAGATTGGAGTGGGATGGATTGGTGTAGATTGGGATAGAGTAGAGTAGATTGGGGCAGAGTGGGGTAGATTGGGGAAAAGTGGGATAGATTGGAAATAAATGGAATGTGTTAGATTGGCATGGAGTAGGTTGGGGTAGAGTGGGGTGGGGTAGGTTGCAGTAGAGTGGGGTAGATTGTAGTGTTTAGATTGGAGTTGAGTGGAGTGGACTGGGATAGATTTTGTCCTACCTCAACATACAGAGCAAATCGGCCCTCCCACCTAACCCACACTTTACCCAATCAACAAAACCTCAATTAGACCATTGTGGAGCACACATGGGTACAGATATTGCCCTGCCAATCACCCTCTCCCCCTGCACTCTATTGCAGTCAGGTATAAGGTGTGCTTTAACAGTTTGTTTTAACAAGTGGTGCTCCGACTGTCGCCCTACAGTTCTCTATGTGCAGTCAACACAATGCCAGGGCCAACCGAGTCTCCGTCAGGGTGTAAACCCACCCCTCCCAGGCAGTGTCCACTCTGCAGTAGAATTAAATAGTGCCCATAGCCAGCAGGCTGTCTGCAATCTGCCCTCAGGGGCAACGCCCCAGCTACGGTAACCGTCTGCCATATGGGTCTCCATTGGTCAAATATCAGAACCATTCCTCAGTACTGTAGATAGAAACTCCTTGGTGTAGGTTCTCTAGTTCTCAGTACATACATTGGGAGACAGCCCATATGCCCCAGAGGGTACTACTCCCCCCCGATCCAGTAACTCTACATCTTTATGCCCCAGTACCTCAGTTCACATGCCCTGTGGAGCACTGCATCCCGGTTCCTGTAATTTGATAACCTCTCTATTATCGGGTGTGGTGTCCCCCTAGGCACCGGTTGTGGTGCCAGGGACCTCTGAACATGCTGTACCACTAAGTTCTCTGAAAAAGTCTCACGCACCAGGAGGCCTATTAAGCGTTGTTCCACTTACCTCTCCATGTTGACAGTGTTGGTGGATTCAGCTAGGTTATTGCAGCGTGACCTAGCTTCAAGATCCTCCATCTTGGGCTGCAAAGTGGTAAGCGTCTTCGCCATTTTCTTTTGAGACGTCGCAGCTATGACTTTCTCACCCTCGACCTCCGATACCTGCCACTCCACCATGTCAAGTCATTCAGTGTGCTCTGGTGTGTTCAAGTACAGCGCCGCTCTGACACCTGGCCTGACACAGCAGGGTACCACTACATCACTCAGCCTCGCATGTCCTACATCATATGCCTCTAGAGGTAGGTAGGCTGTGCAGCCGTCACGTCAGCCTGGCCTCATGGTTTCAGTTGGGCTGACACAAAGGGCAAGGCAGCATTGATTTTCTATCTTTTTTCAGCTGTCCTGCTGTGGCTGACCATTCAGGAATACATGTGGGCACTGGTCACGCCGAAATAGGCGGCATGAAGCACTAGGATTCTATAGGACTGAACGTGGTAGAAGGAGCTTGCCTAAAATACAGCCATCTTTAGGCCAGGCAACCTCTGGCCCCTGGAGTCGGATACATTGGAGTGGGGTAGACTGAAGTGGAGTCGGGTTGTTTGGGGTAGATTAAAGTGGAGTGGGGTAGACTGGAGAGGATTGGGATAGATTGGAGCAGAGTGGTGTAAACTGGAGTGGGGTAGGCTTGATTGGGGTGGATTGGGGTAGATTGGAGTGGGGTGGGCTGGGGTAGATTGGATTGGAGTAGAGTAGAGCAGATTAGTGTGGAGTGGGACAGATTGGAGTGGAGGCCAACTGTGGCCGTAAGGCTGCATCGCTTGCTTCTAAGTGCATATGAATATAGGGCTCCTGAAAGCATTTACGGTGGAATACGTATGAGAGTGAGACCTGAGGCGCAGGTTTCAACAATAGATTGAGTAGTTGCTGTGCTGCACAAAACTGACACGTACCTTTTATGCACAGAGAAGAGGCGGAATACATCTGAGACAGAGGACACTGCTTTTAAGGAGAACTTGATTAACTGCAGCGCCCAATTGAGGCACTATAAAAAGCCACACACTTTGTGGTTGAAAAGGCACAGATGTGTCCAAAATGTTTGTGTTGTTTAATGGCAGCTTGGCCTGAAGCATGTGACTGATCTGCTTGTCTGGAAAGACTATGGGAGTACGGTTTCAGTATGGTACGGTTTCAGAAATGTGTACACTTTAAACAGGCATTTACTTGGTTTTTGGAGCAAAAATGCACAGTCTGCAAACTCATGCAGTCACACGGATTCCATGCTCTTTGTTTGGTTATATAAAAGGAAGCGGTGTCCTGTAAAACAAAGTCACAAACTACTTTATTAGTCTGTGTCATTGGTTGGTGGTGTAAAAGGAAACACTGAATTCCAAAACAATTTAAGGCAACAACAAACAAACCTGTATAACTGAAGTTGAAAACAACCCAAATTTGTAGTGCGAAAGTGAAAATGATGGTCAGGAAAATAAAAAAAAGAAGTAACCTGAATCACAGCGTGAGCAGCAGAAGGACACTAATCAAATTAAACAGGGCAAACTATTTTGGTTTACCATTTTCTCTGAACTTTGGGTAACCAGTTACTGTGGAATAAACCCATGGGTTCGCAGTAACAATGTGTCAGGAAGCTGTCCAGTGATCTCACTACCAGCACATATTATGTTGGTTTAAGTGAGTGCAGGCTGAGACACTACACATATCCTGACAGCACACATGGATTAATTAATATTGTAAGAATTAAAGATTTTATTGAGGGAGTGCCCAAACGGAATATTTTGTCCGCATCTGTGTTTTGGATGCACACAACACTCAGCAAGCAGGATTTAATGTACTTTGGTTAAGCGGGCCTAACTGGGTCCCTGTAGCTGGCCCACGCTCTATCGTGATTGGCCTGAACTTTTGATTTTGGTGCGACCTGATATCCCCGATAGTTGTTTCTTGCTTCTAAGAGCTATTTTACAGTTTATTCTTTAAAACTTCATAATTCAAGTATTACAGATAGGATTGTTGTTGTTTTGGTCTTGTTTTATTTATTAAATTAAGATCTATTTTACCAACCTGGTCTGGTATGCTTTTTATGTGTTTTTTCACTGTTTTACTGTTTGAAGTGTTGCACAAATACTTTCCACATTGTCTCTAAATTAAGCCTGGATTGCTCTGTGCCAAGCTATCTTGGGGCTGAGCAAAGGTTAATTCAGGGTTGCTTGTGCCATACTCTGCAGGGGATTGTGGTTGCTGCTTTACCAGGGCTCACACCCCAGTCAACCAACAACCCAGTTTCTAACACTATGGATATAAGAGGGGACCAGACAAGTATGAACAAGGTCCAAAACCAATTGCTTTAGAGCCATAATATGAAAACAATGCTATCTCTGCCAAACTATAAAATACATATATTATTTTCAGGTCTTGACCACTTCCAGCCATTTTGTACATGGTGGTATAAACATGCACAAGGTAGAGATGTATGTGGTTGTAGAGTACATAGAATAATGATCAGTTGTTTACGTGGCTAGTCCCTGTGCATTTTTATGCACATCCAGGCCAACAGGAGAAAAGAGGTAGTCAGTCAGAAAAAGGGTGCAGGGAAGAAAATAAAGGGAATTTTGAGAGGAAGATGATTTGTTAATCTGCAGTGTCTGCAGTTAGCATCCAGCCAAATCCACTTAACATCACATGTCAGAGTCAACGGTCCTTATGAAAACTTAGGCCCTCATTACAACCCTGGCGGTCGGTGTTAAAGTAGCGGTAATATCGCAAACAGTCCGGCGGAAAAAAAAATGGAATCACGAGCATGGCGGAAACCGCCAACATAGACAGCCACTTTAACACTCCGACCGCCACGGCGGGAGAAACAAACACCGCGGCTGTAACTGCCAAAAGACAGGCGGAAGACAAAGTACCGCCCACTGTATTTCAAGACGGCTATCTGCCACCTTTTCTGGGGCGGAACCAACATGAACAAAAACACGGCTGGTCTTCCTTCTCCTCTATCAGGAGCACCAAAGACGGCGGCAACGACCACGGTGAGTACTGCACCTATAACACAGGGGAGGGGGAGGGAAAAGAGTGTGACACACACAAGCAACACGCAACACACCCACCCTCACCCACAACACCATACACACAAATACATGCAGCAACTATACAGATACACCCCCCCATCCGCTGGAAGAATGCAAGGACAAAAGTAAATGATTTTAACTAATGTAATCATGTGAAATCTCATTATCAAAGTTCAAAATCCAGTATATACAATTATGTAAACCAACTACACAAGTCCGGATAGTGCACCAATCATTGTCCATGGACCACTGGGCCCCAAATGCATGGGTGAAGCCGGGGCATCAGTTCGAAATGAAACAGGCACCTCAGGGGGAGGAGGATGGGGCACCTCAGCCAGATGAACGCACAACGCCACTGCTGTACGAGGGGGCTCCATGCCCCTTGCTGTATCCTGGGGATTGCAAAGCCACAGTCTCTCAAGTCTCTCCAGTGGGTGGGTTGCCCACTGCATTATCCTGAGGAGTGCAAAGCCACAGTCTCTAAATTCTCTCCAGTGGGTGGGCTGCCCACTGCTTTATCCTGGGGAGTGCAAAGCCACAGTCTCTCAAGTCTCTCCAGTGGGTGGTTTGCCCACTGCTTTATCCTGGGGAGTGCAAAGCCACAGTCTCTCAAGTGGATAACAGTTTCCACTGGTTCTGGGGGGGGCCTTGTGCCCAGAGTGCTTCATCCTGCCAAGGACTCAGGTAGTGGATGTGATACTCCACTGGTTCTGGATGGGGCCTTGTGCCCAGAGTGCTTCATCCTGCCAAGGACTCAGGTAGTGGATGTGATACTCCACTGGTTCTGGAGGGGGCCATGTGTCCAGAGTGCTTCACATGCAGTGTGGCTGGTACAATTCACTCACCTGGGTGTTCGTGGCACGACACTGATGCGGTACAGGTAGCATGATACGCCATGGAGGGAGCAACATACCCCACACTGCTGCGGCTTCGCCTTCCACCTGCAGGTGCCAACAGTGATGACAGTAATGCTTCATGGAAGCTGCCCAGGGTCCTGGAACTCTCCTCCAGCCTCGGTCGACTGACCACTGGGGATGGTAGGCATGTCAGTGGTATTGCCACTGTCGTAGGAGTGTGACACCTTTATCCGTGATGTTGCAAGTGGTGCTTGCGGCGGTGTCTGTGGCAGCAGTGCTGGCAGTGGGGCCTGTGGCGGCGGTGCTGGCGGCGGGCCTGGCGGCGGTGCATGGGTCAGCACCTGCTGAGGGAGAAAGCAGGATGTCTCCTGCAGCCTCGGATGGCTGCCCACTGGGGAAGAGGCTGGGGACTGTCGCAGTGGCTGTAGACGTGCTGGAGGTGGTGCAGGTGGCGGTGCAGGTGGCGGTGCAGCTAGCAGTGTTCGCCACCGTACAGGTTGGCATGGACGTGGACAGAAGGTGTGACACTGGTCACTCAGTCGGTGCCACCATGCCCTCTCCTGACCTGGCCTTCTGTTTTTGGCCCTTCCCCACCTTTGATGGTGGCGCTGTTGTCTTGCCACTATCCCATTTCGTTTTCGCGGAGCCCTTGGTGGCTGGTAGTTTCGGCTTCTCCCTCCAGGATGTGGGCACCTTTTTCACCTTGGCAGGTGGCAGAATGTCCTTGCCCTCGCTACGTGGCACACTGGCAGCCCTGATGGGTGGCGCACTCCATGACCCCGCAGTTGCTGGCACCACTGTGTCTGGGGATGTGGTGGCTGAGGTGCTGGACTGGGACCTGGAAAACCTGTCCCTAGGTGAAGGACAGGGAGGGGAGGTGTAGGGATGAGGTCAATGTTAGCCAGGAAAAGTTTTTTAGACACACTGGGACGGGTAGATGGAGTGGGTTTGGGAGTGGAGGAAGAAGTAGTGGTTGTAGGAGGTGTATGTCTGCTGAATTTGGGTGAAGGTGCATGGGCTGGAGGCTGTTGTGAGGTGGATGGCTGTTGGGTGGGTGTGTGCCTGCGTTTGTGTACTTTGGGAGGAGGGCTCACTGACACACTCGGAGAGGACACTGGGGATGTGTGAATGGTAGTGGGGGTGGTGATTGCACATGAGCAGTGTGTGGTGATGGGCGTGCTGGTGATGGAGGTAGTGGCTGAGGATGTAGTGCATGCAGGTGTGAGTGGAGACGAGACTGGGAGGGAGGAGGGAGATGTGGAGGAGGGGGACACAGTGGAGGAAGTGGATTTTGGTATGTGTACATGGGTATGGTGCTTGTGTGAGTGCCTGTGGGATGTGTGGTGCCTATGTTTGCCTGAGCCACTCTTGTGTGTTGATGTGTGTGCATGCTGGTCTGATAGTGTGCTTGGGATAGGCTGAGGTACAGGGGATTGGGTCCATGTGGAGGAGGTTGGAGGGGGGTGGCTTGCCACAGGGACAATGGCTGCAATCAGTGCTGAGGCCAGAGCCTGAAATGCTCTCTGTTGGGCCGCCTGGCCAGAATGAATGCCCTCCAGGTATGCATTTGTTTGTTGCAAATGCCTCTCAACACCCTGGATGGCATTCACAATGGTAGACTGCCCAACAGTGAGGGATCTCAGGAGGTCAATAGCCTCCTCACTGAGGGCAGCAGGGCTCACTGGGGCAGGGCCTGAGGTACCTGGGGCAAAGGAGATGCCCACCCTTCCTGGTGAGTGGGCACAGGACACACTCTGAGGGGCTGCTGGGAGGGCGGTGCTGGTAGGGGGTGTGACGGCTGTACCTGTTGATGCAGTGGGCACAGGGGGGCCCGCCACCGCAAGGGAGCTCCCATCAGAGGAGGAGTCGCTGTCACTGGTCTCTGCTCCTGTCTCCATCGTGGAGCTCCCCTCGCCCTCCGTCCCACTGGTGGCTTCAGACTCCGTTGCTTCACCCTCCATGGCTCCCTCCTGCTCTGGTGCCAATGCTCCTCCGCCAGATGATGCTATTGCACACAAGAACAGGGAGACCACAAAAAGGGGGGGAAGAGAGTAGAAAGACATGTTCAGTGCATGCAACACCACTACCATCGGCGGACACAACAGACAGTGAGCAACCCTCTGCACTACGCCATGCACTTACACTTCCTAGATTTTGCACCTGACCATGGGGTATGAGGCCTAAGCCCAATTGCTGCATACCTGGAAGTCACAGGAGCCTGACTAGGTGTAGATGGCTCTTACCACTAGTGGGGTTGGGGTGCCACATAGCATGCCTCACAAGAGACCTTGCCTACCAAGATCGCCCTGGCCTAGGAGAACCCACTGACCACCTCCCCCGCCCAGACACCTCGTAATGCCCGCCCAGAGTCAGCTGAATGAGAGTGTACTCACCGCCTTGTGGCTGCTGTGATGTGCTCAAGCACCCATCCAACTCCGGATAGGCCACCGCCAGGATCCGGAACATCAGGGGGTTCATGGTGCGACGGGCACCCCTCCCACGTTGGGAGGCCATCCCGAGCTGGGCCTCCGCCGTCATCTTGCTCCAGCAGCGCAGGTCCTCCCATCTTTTACGGCAGTGGGTGCTCCGTCTGTGGTAGACCCCCAGGGTCCGGACGTCCTTGGCGATGGCACGCCAAATATCCTTCTTCTGGTGGGCGCTGACCTAGAGGAATGGTACAGGGGGAAAGGACATTACTCACCTGGCTGGACCATCATAGTCATTGCCCACCAGTTCTCACCCATGCCAAGACGCACATACACTCAACATCCGCACATGTAGGCCTCAGCCCCCACCCCATGTTCCTTCCAGCTGTGTTACATTGGTATGTGAACAAGTAAATTGACATTGCTATATTCCATAGTTATTGCAATTACACATTTGTGAAAGCACAGACTGACTCCAGATTGTTTTGCGATTGCAGTGTGTTTATTTCTGTGCAAATAAGTGGAGGGGGTTGTAAAATGTGCTGGGGTGATGATGGAGGAATGTCCATGGCAGAGTCCAGTCTATTTGTTTCACAGGTGCATTGTCCAAAGGGCCATAGGAAGTGGAGCTATGGCAGTTTAAGGATGGACAGGGTGACATTGTGGGACAGAAGGGTGTCCTTCAGGGGGGTCTCATTTCCTGGCGGGGGTCTTGGCAATGTTCTCTGTCTTCTTCCTGGATCTCAGGGACTGTTTGCGGGGTGGTTCTCCATCTGCAGGGATGGGGTGCTGGTGTGGTGTTCCTGTGGCGGTGCCTCCTGTCCACTAGCGCCGGTGGAGGTGGAGGGCTGTTCTTCATCCAGGCTAGTGTCAGGGGCCCCTTGTTGTGCCACTGTGTCCCTCCTGGTGTTGACAATGTCTTGCAGCACCCCTGCAATGGTGACCAGGGTGTTGTTAATGGACTTCAAGTCCTCCCTGATCCCAAGGTAGTGCTCCTCCTGCAGCCGCTAGGTCTCCTGAAACTTGGCCAGTACCGTTGCCATCGTCTCCTGGGAATGATGGTAAGCCCCCATGATGTTGGAGAGTGCCTCGTGGAGAGTGGGTTCCCTGGGCCTGTCCTCCCCCTGTCACACAGAAGTCCTCCTAGCTTCCCTGTTGTCCTGTGCCTCTGTCCCCTGAACCGTGTGCCCACTGCCACTGCCCCCAGGTCCCTGATTTTCTTGGGTTGGTGGGGTTGCCTGGGTTCCCTGTAGTGGTGGACGCACTGCTGATTGACGTGTCCTGGGGATGGGCCCGCTGGGTGGGTGCTGTGGTGGTGTTTCCTGAGGGGGTAGGCTCTGTGGTGGCATGTGACTGTGTCAGGGGAACCGACTGTCCCGAGGTCCCTCATGGGCCGGGCTGGTCATCTTGATCCAGGCGTGCAGAGCTGCTGTCATCACTGTGGGTCTCTTCTGTGGGGGGACTGGATATGTCTGGCACCTCCTGTCCGGTGACGTTAGGTAGGGGTCCTGTTGGGGTGTAAAAGCATAATTATTGTATCTGTTTGTGCCATCATGTGCAATGGGTGGTGACCCTCTACTCCAGTGCTTGCATCCTTGGCTTGGTCATTGTGTGATAGTTGGTTTGGGTCTGTGTGGGTATCTGTACTGGACATGCTTTGGTGATGGGTGTCCATGCATTGGTGTTATATGCAGGGCTTGGTTTTGGGATGTGTGGGTTGTGTTGGTGGGGTATCTGTGGGTTGTTGGGGTGATGGGTGTGAGAGTAAGGGTGGGGTATGTGATGGCATGCAGGTGGGGTGGGGGGGATAAGGTAGTAAAGATTTGCCTTACCAGAGTCTAGTCCTCCTGCTACTCCTGCGAGGCCCTCAGGATGCAGAATTGCCAAGACTTGCTCCTCCCATGTTGTTAGTTGTGGGGGAGGAGGCGGGGGTCTGTCAGAGTCACCAGATCCTCGGGTCTGTGCACGTTCCCAACACTTTCATCACAAGACAGCTCCAATACTCTGATTAGAATTGTCACAGAGTCTAAGAGAGTCCAAGTGGGGAAAAGGGGATTAGGAAGAGAACAGCTGGGAAGGAGACCTGTAGGAAGCAAAAGTTTAAAACACACAATATCAATGTTATATCATATTAATCAATACTGGGCTATGACTCTAAGCATTGTCATTCTGAAAACATGGACAACCTAAGCATAGACTTAAAATGACTAGGCTTCAAGATGACTGGATACCTGTGAGGGAATCAAGAAAGGTTAAATGCAACTTTCAAATTCAAGTATTATCTTTTGCATGAGGATCAGGAAATAATCTGAATGATTTCTAAACCATCATATGAATCGTGTTTGAGAAACTTATTATGTACACACAACATTACATCCAGAACTCTAGCTTTTTTGTTCTCTCAAAATTGCCGGAACATGAATTGCGCACATTGCAGATTTGTACAAAGGTTGTAAATACCATAGAATGATTGTGCACCATGAATAACCTTAATTAGACTTGAGAAATAAATCACACATCTTGCCAACACGAAAGCCACCAAGTAAATGCCTTAAAATGGTAGCGCATAATGAACGCCGTGATTTTTAAACACAGAAAAGGAATTGCGCGGCTTGCCGATTCGAAGATCACCATATGAATGTCAGAAAATGGTAGCGTACAATGAATAACATGAATTACACACAAGAAATGAATTGCGTGTCTTGCCGATTTGAATGCCACCATGTAACTTCCAAGGAATGGTAGCGCACAATGAATATCAAGGGTTAAAGCACTAGAAATGAATCGCGCGTCTTGCCGATTCGAATGCCACCGCGTAACTGCCAAGGAATGGTAGCGCACAATGAATAACATGAATTAAGCACAAGAAATTAATTGCGCGTCTTGCCGATTCGAATGCTACCTTGTAAATGCCATAAAATGATAGCGCATAATGAATATCAAGAGTTACACACAAGCAAAGAATCGCGTGTCTTGCCGATTTGAGTATCAGCAAAATGCCATGAAAATAAGCAAGTGCACATTAACACGCACAAGAGTCATATTGTTTATCATACAAAATTAGGCCCAAGAACTCGAAAGCCTTCGAGAACGGGATCGGGGGCCCAGCCCGAACTCCGTCTTACCGCCCTGATCAAGGGTCACCAACAAAGTGAAGGGCAAGGCCTGGAAGATGAAAGTAGGCCACCGGAACAGGAGCTCAGGAAGTTGCTGCAGCTCTGCACCGGGACCTCTGAATAGTGAGCACGTGGAGCTGGGCTGGCTCCCTTTTATAGAGTCTTAGCCCAGCCCACCAACCACACCCAGGCATGCTGCAGTGAAGGCTTCTAGAAGGCCCTGGAAGTGGACCACACCCTGACACAGTCTGAACAGTATTTATATGCATGCTGAACATAAGTCCTCAGGATTAAACTCTGCAATGCAAAGGGTTAAACAAAATCATATCAGCACAATGCATAAATTATGTTAGCTTGAAATTGTTAGGTTTTTGCATTCTAGTCGCCCGTAGAGCGCACACTGCCATGATGTTGACAGGGTCCACCGCCAGTCCTCTGTACTGCAATCTGGTGTCTGGAGACCACGGAACGCACCTTCCCCCATAGGTCGTTCCACCTCTTCCTGATGTCATCCCTAGTTCTTGGATGCTGTCCCACTTCACTGACCCTGTCGACAATTCTGCGCCATAGCTCTATCTTCCTTACAATGGATGTCTGCTGCACCTGTAATCCGAATAGCTGTGGCTCTACCCGGACGATTTCCTCCACCATGACCCTGAACTCCTCCTCAGAGAACCTGGGGTGTTGTTGTGGTGCCATGATGTGGTGTGGGTGATGTGTGAGGTGGTGTCTGTTGTGATGTGTGAGGGAGTGTGTTGGTGTGTGTTGTTTGAGGTGTGTGGATGTTGTGTAAGTGATGGTGTTGTGTGTCTGTGGATGCTGCTGTTGTTTAAGGTAGTGTATCTCTCTGGCCTGCGTTAAATTTCTGGAAGTAAGGGCTTGTGGGTAATGTGGTGTGTGTTTTAAAGTGGTGTGGGTGTGTGGGTGTGGTGTGTATGTGTATCAGGTGTGTGTATTTCGAATTGTCCAATGTGGTTGTGTTTTATAAATGTGTGTGTATTTTGAGCGCAGCGGTGTGTACCGCCAATGGTTTACCGTAGTTGAAAGTCCGCCACATTGATTCGTGGGTCGTGATAGTGTGGGCGTATTCCTGTTGGTGTGACAATGTTGGTTTTGGTATCAACAGTTTTTCACTGGCCTTTGGTGTGGTGGACTTGTGTGGGTGTCTGTATTGTGGCGGATTCCGAGGTGTGGGTCGTAATACCGGTAGCGGAATTCTGCGTTTACAGCGGTATGTTGGCAGTCTTCTGCACGGCGGTAAGCAGGATTTACTGCCAGGGTTGTAATGAGGGCCTTAGTTTTCAGCATCTAGTTAAATATGAAAAAATTCCATTGGCTTAGCCCCGAGAACTCCTTCTTACTTCTGTCATTGATCATTTTGTTACAGGATACTCCCTGATTCATTAGCATATGACATTGATACAATTGGAGGAAGTGGGGCATTTTGTACTTTTTGCAACTTACCTATTAGATTTCACATACAACAGTGCACAGCACACTACAGTAATCAAGTGCTGCCATTTTTACTGGTAATTTGGTAAGATTCATTTGTAGAAGTGTATTTAGAAATTGTGTCCACTGCTTTGAATTGGCAAATGAAGGTTAGCTCTTGCTCAAGTATCATGCTGTTAGAACTGGGGTCTCTAGGTAGCAGTCAGTTTACACCCTGTCCAAGTAGGACCACCTCACTCTAGTCAGGATAAGGGCATCACACTCCTACGATAACCCCTGCTCACCCCCTTGGTAGCTTGGCATGAGCAGTCAGGCTTATCTCAGAGGCAACGTGTTAAGTATTTGTACCCACACACACAGTAACACAGTGAAACACTACAAATGGACACCACACCAGTTTAGTAATATAGCCAATATTTATCTAAGTAGAACAAGACCAACATGACAAAAATCCAACATACACAAGGAAAGATACATTTTTTTTATAGGATAAATATCAATAAAAGAGCTTAGGAACACAATAACTCCAATTGGGGCTATTCCGGTGTGGTGACGGAGTCGTTCCCAACAGTCCAACGCCACTCCCAAGAGAGGGTGGTGCTGGTCACGGAGTCGCACAGATCTCACGTACAGTACCTTAGAATGAAGCAGAGTCAAAGACGTGGCATGGAGTCGGGGAGGTGTCACTGGAGCCGGTGCAGCGTCTGTTCCGTACTGTTGTGCAGGAGGTGAGGCGTCAGTTCCTTACTGCTATGCAGCGGAGGCCTGATGGATGCAGTGGAGGTGAGGCGGCGGCGAGGCATCGATTCCTTACGATCCGGTGGGGTTGATCAGTCTAGTGGGTCAAGACAAGATGGGGGGACCTCTTGGGGTCGTGGTCACATGGCCACAGGCGCCTAGGCAGAGTCGGGTGTCACAGACATCGTGACACAGCACTCGGGACTCATAATGTTGTGGGACTTCAGAGGCCCGACGGTGGCGTTGGGCCTTCGGTGTTGGTCATGGTCGTCGCACTTCAGCGGGGACCATGACTTCAGATACAGAAAGCAGTGCGGAGCTGGGCATCGGAGCTGATTCTGGAGTCAGTCGGAGTCGGTTGCCTTGTTCTTCTTGTTTTATGGTTTTATGCCAAATTTCACTCTCAAAGGCCCAGAAACAGGGAGTGAGCACCTCTTGGCAAGTCAGGGTCCTCAGCAAGAGAACCCAGGGGCTGGAAGGTGAAGTCTTTGATGTCCCTGAGACTCCCTAACAGAAAGCAAGCTCAGTCCAAGCCGTTGGAGAAACTTCACAAGCAGGATACAGAGCAAAGCCCAGTCTTTGTCATCTCCAAAGCAGAAGCAACAACTGCAGGCCAACCCAGCAAAGCACACACAGCAAATGGGCAGTACTCCTCACAGCTCTTCAACTCTTCTCCTTGTGTGAGTCTTCTCTTGATCCAGAAGTGTTCTGAAAGTTTGGGGTTTTGGGTCCAATACCTATACTCATTTCTGGCTTTGAAGTACGAAAAATTCAAAGGAAAGTCTTTGTAGTGCACAAGACCCTACCTTTCCGCTCTCGTCCGAGGCACACTCTGAGGATTTGAGACTGCTTTGTGTAAGGACAGGCACAGCCCTATTCAGGTGCAAGTGTCAGTTCCTCTCACCACTCTATCCAAGGAAGACCTATCGGGCTATGCAGGGTACACATCAGTTCCCTTTGTGTGACTGTCTCGAGTGAATTCACAATCAGCCCAACTGTCATCCTGACCCAGACGTGTATTCCACAGCCAGGCAGAGGCACAGAATGGTTAAGTAAGAAAATGCCCTCTTTCTAAAAGTGGCATTATCAAACACAGAAAGGTAAAAACCACCTTCTCTAAAACATGTATTTTTAAATTGTGAGTTCAGAGACCCCTAACTCCATAATCTCCATCTGCTCCCAGTGGGAAATTACACCTAAAAGATATTTCAAGGCAATGCCCATGTTAACCTATGGGGGAGGCAGACCTTGCAGTAGTGAAACCTGAATTTAGCAGTATTTCACTGTCAGGGCATGTAAAACACACCAGTACATGTCCTACCTTTTAAATGCACTGCACCATGCCCATGGGCTGACTTGGGCTTACCTTACGGAAGAGTTATATGTAGTAAAAGGGAAGGTTTGGGCCTGGCAAATGGGTGCACTTGCCAGGTCGACATGGCAAGTTAAACCTATACACATAGACACTGCAAAGGCAGGTCTGAGACATGTTTACATGGCTACTCATGTGGGTGGCACAATCAGTGCTACAGACTTTGATTTACAGGCCCTGGACACACATGGTGCACTATACTAGGGACTTACTAATAAATCAAAATATGCCAGTCATGGATAACCAATCATAATCACAATTTTCACAGGGAGCACTTGCACTTTAAAACTGATCAGCAGTGGTAAAGCGCCTAGAGTACCAAAACCAGCAAAATCGAATTCCAGGACACAGTCACAAATACAGGAGGCAGAGGCAAAAAGACAGGGAAACCACTCCAGGGATGACAGGTCTAGCACATGCCCATATGTTTATGTATATTCTGTGTCAGGGAATGACTAAGCAGCACAACAGAAGGATCTGTGTTTTAATGCTATTGAGGAAGAGGAAGTACTACCTCGCCTGATGTTAATTGTGCTCTAGGTAAGGTGCCTTGTGATCTTAGCTTGATCCCTGCCCCCCTTCTCTTGACTAGAATGAAATTGTATATTGTGTACATCCAAAAACCCTCCTGAAAGCGTTCAACGAGTTGGATGCATATAGATGTTGAACTGGGGTTTAGAGAGGATGACCTTTTGGGCATGGCGTGCCTGAGCCTCTACTAAGAGAATTTATTTTACTTCTTCCAGAACTCCCTGTCATACTTGTGCTGGAACCAGTCTCCTAAAATACTTCAAGGTGTAATTAAGGTTTCTTTAGAGGTCAGCCCACAGAAATATATTCTTCCAGCTAGGGCATTATTTTTCAAAGGCCCTACCAAGTTCTAGTAGTGGCATAACCATACACAGGCCTGGAAGCTATGAGTAACAGGTAGATGGAAATTACAAAGGACCTTTGCAGCTTGTGTTGTAAAGCACAGGCCTGAGGGATCAGCTATGGACTTCACATCTGGGCTATGAGAGACATTGGCAGGAAAAAGGTTAGCATGCATAGAGTTTTGTATTTGGCAACAGCAGTTGTTTTATCCACTTTCAACTCGGTTCACACCTGTTTGGCTTTCCCACATGTTTTTGTTTTCCTTTCCCATGGTTCTCTGGATGTTTAGCTAGCTGTTAGGCAGGGAGGGTTCTTCCTGTTTTCCTGTTTCCTTCTGTTCCCTGCAGTCTCGTGTTAATTACCAGTTGACATTCTTCAATCTATGGTGCTCTCTCACCAATACATCTTTGACCAAAACTCAGCTGGACCAATTTCTTTAGTAGTATCCTGGTAGCCAGGGGGCTAGTTACAGAGATACCCTTACTTTACCCCGGTAAGCACCATATTGAGTTAGAGCTTTGGAGAGAAGCATGCTTCTTAAAGGGTTTTTTTTAATGACTGTGGGGAGCAGTGGATGAATGGGTGGGTGGGGTCAACAGGGATTTGGTAGGGGAAAGGAAAAGCAGCACACGAGGAATTGTAACATAGGAGGAAGGTAGAAGCACATTAGGGAAAAAGCAGCACTGAGCTCAGGGGTGCAGAAATTTTGATGAAGGAGAAGTACATAAGAGATCGCTTGCAACATGCAGGGGATAGTAACAAGGAGTGCAGGGTGTATATTTGCTATTCGCTGAGAGAGAGACAAAGTCAATCTGTGGTAAGCAATAGGCAGAATGTAAGTTCTTGTTAAGTCCACAATAAGTCTTTTCCAACCAGACACATTATGCTGTCTAGTAGGTGAGACCAAAAAGGCAGACTTAGGAGATACAATTCTGCATTTAAGAGGGTTGCAAGAATTAAAAGAATACAGCTATGAGAATTCCAGATATACCGTTTTGCTCATCATGTCTATAACTGTACTTGAGGTAGCAGCAGACATCCTTTTGCTATAACTGTGAGGCATGATATGAAGTAGTTATGACTCTTCAAACACTCCTCTGACACGAGGCTTGAGGCAGCAAGTAGGCATTTTCAGTGGATAATAGACAAAAAACGGTGCTGTGGGTGCTAGAAAGCAAAACTGTGTTCAGGTGCAAAATAAGACTATCTCTATGAGGCAGCAGTATCTGTGGCACTGGTAGGCACTCTAGTGATGCTGTGCCTGGAGCTTGATACTGTTTGTAGTCATGTGAATCTTGGGCTTCTGATGTGAATAGTGATTGATAGTAATATTTTGTGAGATTTATTGTACGGTTTTGACATTTAGGCTCCTGATGAAGGGAGTAGTCTAGTCCCTAGAACCATAGAGCGCTGTCAATCAATTTGAATTGAAGAATTGAAGTAAAATAATCACTGAAAGCATAATTTCTATTTAATAAAAGTTACAGGATGAAATAATATTTTTAATGCAATGTGTCAAGAGGGACTAGAGGTGCACTGAGAAGCAAAAATGCAAAGCTCAGAATCATCTAAGTGTGTTACATTATTCATTTTGCATCATAATTTTAGATTTCTGAAAAGTATATAGAAATCTAAGTTCAGTAACGGGTCATTTGTTTAGTTCCCTCAAGGTTTTCCTAAAGAAACTATGTGCCTGAATATGACTTTGCCGTTCAGACTGAGGCAACCACCAAAGCCGCCAGGAGGAGGCTGCCATCATATCGGCAGTCTTCCCCCTAGTCGTATTACGAAGTTTCCGCTGATCAGAACGGTGGAAACAGTCAAACAGCATTGTCCTCAGAGTCCAATGCCATTGCACTCCAGCACCTTTGGAAGGCACACTGTCTGCAGTGCAGACAGTGCACCTTCCGAGGGTGATGGCAGAGGGGCCCCTGCACTGCCCATGCCATGCTCCACCATTGGCTTTCCACCAGCCTTTTAATGGCGGGGACCCCACCATGAAAAGGCTGGCGGAAAGTGGACTTGTGATCATCACTGTGGTGCTGGCCGTGGCAGCGGTCCCTGGGTGGTTGCCAGGGTTGTAATATGGCCGTCAGAACTCCAGGAATGTGGCGGTCCGACCGTCAACGCGAGTCTGGTAGTCTTCAGATTGCCAGACTCTTAATGAGGCCCTAACTGTTCAAATAAAAAAAATATTACAAATAAGTAGGGGAAAAAACACCCATTTGTGACAATATTTTCGTTTGTAACTTTCTGCCACAATGGCCGATTTACAAAAGCAATATACTATATACTATTATGTTTTCTAGAATATATAATGTGTGTAGGTTTTCCAAGAACCCAGAATCAACAACTGAACTGCACTTTACAATGGTTTTTCATTGTGTATCGGGTATAGAGCAATTCATATAGTAAAATATAAGGACTAAAAAATGGGTATGAAGAAATCCTATTTCTGAAATAAGCACTAGATATGGAGTTTAGGACCAGTAGTCATTTGTACATCTCCGATTTTGTGGGTACCCATACTAGCATGTGGTTTAGAGGGTATTTTTCAAAATGTCTTTTTTCTTACACAGTGGATTACATTTGGATGCCATAAATGCTGAGAAATACAAATGTTTTATTATTCCATTTTCCTAAAGGTCATCCAATAAAAACTATATCTCACATGTGTAGCTAAGCCCAGAGCCTGCAACAGGAAAAGACATAAAAATCAACATGGACACATCACATTTTTTACTTGAAAACTGACTCTTTTTTCAATATGGGTAACTGTGAAGTTTGGGCCCTAGCTCAGCCAGCACCTTGAGTACTTGCCCAGCACATTTTCCTCACATTTATATAATGGAAAGTTCTGAAATCTGCAGTGAGAAGTTCATTTCCTACCACTTACATTTTCCCCAAGACTCTTGATAAAAATGGTACCTCACTTGTATGGATAGGCCTAGTGCCCACAACAGGAAAGACTCCAAAATACAATGTAGAGACATCAATATTTACTGTCACAAAAATGATCTGATTTGGCAAAGGAGGTAGCAGCGTATTTTTTGCTGGAGATCGACAGCCACCCAGGGACACCTACCAAACCCAGACATTTTGAAAACTAGACACCCAAGGGTGTCCAATGTGGTGTGCCTCACGTGTGTCCCACAATGCTTTTTACTCACAATGTCCTGCAGACCTCAAACTTTGCCTAATATTGCACGTGTTTCTTGCATTTCTGTGTCATAAACCTCCGGAGTCCGCAGGAATCCCCAAAAATCCTATCATCCAGCAGTCTCCCACATATAACAGTAAAAACACTGCCCCACTTGTGTAACTGGGCCTAATGCCTGCGACAGGAACAGAGCAAACCAAGGTCAATGAGTGCGCCTTTGCGAGAACTCACACTGATTTTAGCTTGATCTGTTCCTGTCGAAGGAGGTATCTGGAAAACCTGGTAATGCCTACATTTATGGGCAAGATATACCTGGTGGATGTTATAGAGTTGGGCTTGGTTGATGCTAATCTACTGGATGCTATGTTACCAAACTTGAATGGGTACATATCCATGGCTGTGGAGAAGAAATCCAAAGGCGTTTGTTGACTGCAAAGTTGATTCCAAAATTGAAACACGATTATGTGGGTAGCAAAGTATCCATGAGGGATGCTGTCTATGTGGTGAATGTGATCAAGTCATTACAGCAGGATTTGGAATCCCACTTTGAGTTTTTGAATTTGTTGACTGAAGTTTGCTTTGCTTTCAAGATGGACAATCTGTAGAGGATAGTCTCTGTGTCTCATGAATTTCTGTTGTCACTGCATCCACAAGACACAGATCTACAGGTTCTGATACAACCCCACTCCGTGGGCCAGATTCCACATTAAAACTCTGGTGCAGTATTTGCTGGGGTCATGGTTTTCAAATTTATGGGCTCCTTGTCTGGTTCTGATAGTTCTTCCTGTCAAGCATATTTCACTTTGCTGCTGGCTTCTACCAGACATTCTGAAGCAGGATATGAAACTGGACTTTTGTTTTCCCCGATAAGTCATAATGGATGCATGCTCACTGGTTTGAGGTACACATGCCACGTTGATTCACGGTGGCAGAGAAGATGCATTCTTCCAACTGAAGTAAGCTGGAACCTGTGAAGAGAGGGACACTTGGTTGCTTCTCCTATATTGCAGGGCCTACCAGTCTTTGTGCAAACATACAAGCTAACATCAACTGCAATGGGCCTATGAGGGTGAGGAACTTAATTTAAATACTACAGAGCCTGGATTAGAGCTATTTGTTCACCTTTAGCTATTTTCAAAACCCAAAACACAGGTAATACCTACAATGTCTCACTGCAGTCAATACAAATGGTTCCAAAATGTATATTCAAATACTCTCATCCTGTTCATAAGGTCCAAAAGAAGTGACATATAAAAGAAAAAAGAGAATAAAAAAGTGAAAACGGGGAGTGCAATGGAAAGAGAAAAAGAAAATGAGAAGGTCCCTCATGTGCCCTGGCAAAAGTACCTGTCTGTACTCTTGGGCAGGGGTTGCCACAGTGGCTTCATTAGTACACACAAAACCAGAGACAGAAAATGCATGCAAACACCAAACCAATCAGGGTATGTCCTATCTCTCTCGCTCCTGCTTCCGCTGGCCCCTACAAATCAAAAGGGTCAGATGTTGCCTTCCTATCCTGTATCCCTGAACGACAAGATCTCTAAATATGGATTAGACACCTAGAGAAGCACCTGATTCCACAAGGTAACACAATCTCTAAATGTGGATTGTGCACCTAGAGGAGCCCCTGATACCACAAGGTAGCTACCCTGAACTTACCAAAACTTTTTAAGTGGTATCTCACACTCCTTTATTCCCGAAGACACACCTCACAGACCAAAAGCATCAAGTTGAACTTGAAGTCATTAGTCAACTCACATGGGTCAACATGTTTCCGCACAGCATAAACCACTAACCCTGCTTTCATCAGGACCATAACAGGCATGGAAAGATATATATCATAAATAACATGCTTAGCACCATACCTTGGATCCTAGTCTTCCAATCCACCCTATAGTAATCATTATAAAGGCAAAAACAAAGTTCAGTTTGATCAGAAAATCATATGTCTCCCATCACAGTAAATTATGCCTGCTGGTACTCACTGCCCAAGGTACCAGTTAGCTCCTGAAAATGCTGGTACTTTCCCATTAAAATGTATTTTAAGTACTGACAAGTGCGGGTACTCTCTCTTTCATATGAAAGACGTGTAGGTACTCAGCACCCGAGAGTACTTTCCCATTAAAAGCATTGCTCTAATGGCAAACTGGAAACAATGACCCATCCCATCGAAGGCCTTGCTTGATAATCTGCCTGCAGAGTTTATCAATCAATGGACACGAAAAATATACTGTTGACAGGACTTTAACACAAGTGATCACTGCAGAAGACGTGCAAGCCTGCTTTGAATGCCTACAGATAAATCTTACCAAATCCGAAGGCAAAAAAACACAGATGCAGGCATGACCTTGCCGGCTGTGTCCAGAATCTCAATAAACAATTCAATGACTAGACCCAGCAATGTCAGAAAGTGCTGGGAATGCCTGTTTTTCTTGTGTGAGTGGAGTTTTGCCCAAAAATTCACACCAACATACCCCATTTTAGGCTGTAGTGGACAGATAAATGTAGGATTTAGGATTTATTCCTCCCCGTAATGCCAGACAACGCAAAAAAAGCGATGGAAAATGCTCTAACCCTTTAACAGCACCTTTTCGTTCCAGGCTAGAGGGTTCCTATACCGAGTTCTAAAATAAAATGTCCTTGAAACTTGAAAAAAACAACATATTACCATAATTAGAGTTTTGTCATGTAGTTTAGAGAACATTTTATTTTTGCGATGCCGCACCACAAACCACTGAGCCTCCCCCACACACCTCACACATAAGTGAGAAGTCTACTTTAGTGGTAAACCACCTTAGAAATGCACACGATTAATCAGGACACCTTAACACGTCTTTGGAGGGCCCTTCAGACTCTTGTAGCAACCTCAGGAACTCGTCCCTAGGCAGAGGGGAAGGATACAATGAACCGGTAGGCGCCCAGGCACCTTTCCCTCAAACCTGGGAGCAGTGAGAATGAACCCAATTCGAAATGTCATAACACTGAAATCAGTGCCCTTTTAGTAAAATATACACCAGTTTTTTGGTACTGAATCCTTTGTAGCCTAACGCAGTGATTTGAGCATTGCACATTTCACACTTGGAGGAGTATTTGTGTATGGTAAGTATTAAAATGCGAAACTGATTTTAAAATATTATCAAAACGCGAATGTGCTTGTTTTATAATTCCATGGTTTCCGGGACCTGCGTGTGCACCCGACGCCCGATTATGCTTTGTAAACGTACAGCGCTTCCTAGGTCAATTGTGCCGTTTTCTAAGCACTGTTATTAATACCCAGGGTAATTGTACTCAAATTGCCGACGTCTGAAGGTGGAAGGTGGGCTTCGCCTTGTCAGGATTGAAACTTGTGACTCAGAGAACACCGAGTGAATTGACGGCTAGTGTTTAACTCACTGAGCTATCCCTTTGATTTCGGGGAGAAACTAGAGAAAGTTGAATCTTTCGATTCGTAACTCCTGAAGCCTGTTAACCCAACTCACCCAAAATCCCATTCAGTCCCGAAGTAATCTGCCACCCAAGCAGCAGGTAACACCTGTAAAATGATGTATTTTGCGGATTCAGAAACAGTAATAACCGAAGCTCTCACACTCCGGGATTACCTGTCAGATCCAATTACGGTTCCCATTTACATTGGCGAGAACCCCACCGGGGCCTAATTGCATTCCAGCCTTTGAATTATTCCGCGTTATGTATTGCGTTTGATGCTGTTTGGTCTCACTGAGAGGCGCGGTTGACAAGTACACAAACCACAGGGCGTGAAATGGGTCTGCTATTGAAACGAAAAGCAAAAGGTTGCGTCTGAACAGAGGTTAGTAAACGTGCTCAACAAGACGGCAAGAAACCCCGCGAGATCTGCCCTTTCTTTCAACAAGGTAAAACTTTGGCCGGTCCCAGCATGCCTAGGGTGCACGTTTCTCCCAACACATAAAGCACCCTTGATAAGAGAGTATACGCATCTTCGCTCTCTCCAGTGTAAAACTCACCCTCAGTGTTGTGTGTTTGTGTTGGGTTGGCTGACTCTTTGCAACATAGTGATGTAGTAGAGCTCTAGGCATGTAGAGGCATCAGGCAACACAAGAACCTACCTAGCAGGCTAAACCATCTGCAAATTCAGGGGTTCTCGAAAGGGGCGAAAGGAGGGGGGCAAGAGCACACTGCCTCATATTCATGCACCATTACCCCTTAGCATGCTGGTTATCGTAGTGCAAATATTCAGCAGTCATTACTGTATCTTAAGCTCACTGGTTTCAAAGTTCATCAAAATATTCACCTCATTTGGTGCAGTCATTGCTGCATCTCTAGACACATGTGTTTCTGGATTATCGGCGGGAGCCTTTTAACCGTGAAAGGCGGTATTGAAACCCGAAAAATTAATGGCAGCATGTCCGAGCAACTCCAGAATTTTCTCTACTGATGACGGAATAATCCAGAAACACATGTATCTAGAGATGCAGCAATGACTGCACCAAATGAGGTGAATATTTTGATGAACTTTGAAACCATTGTGCTTAAGTTGCAGTAATGACTGCTGAATATTTGCACTACGATAACCAGCATGCTAAGGGGTAATGGCGCATGGATATGAGGCAGTGTGCTCCTACTCCCTCCTTTCACTCGTTCTCAAAAGGGGCGTAGGTTGGTCATTAAAACTAGGGGGTGTGAGCTTCAGATTTCCGAGGAGTCATGCTGGCGTACAATATCAAAATACATTATAAGACAAGCAGGGCACATGGGCGGGACTAATGGGGCATTGGAAATGGAGACGAATGCCGATTAGCAGGGGTACTAAGTGAAGAAAACACAACATTTTGGAGAAAAAAAACAACATTTCTGAAGACTTTCAAAGTAGAGAGGGAGAGACTGTGTGTGTGTGTTTATGTAAACATTTCTTGTGACATCAGAAAGACGCCTCACCATACCCGATTGAAAGCATCTGTATCCAACCTTTTTCCAGAAAATGCACTTAGTAGGGGGTGTAACACCCCAAACACCACCCCTAAAGATACACCCCTGGTTCTCAACAACTTTCCCCTGGCTTGGTTTCTTCCATTTACTGGCAACAGGCACATTCCAGGGGGTTGGAGACTGCTTTGTGTAAGGACAGACACTGCCCTTTTCAGGTGCAATTCTCAGCTCCTCCCACCACTGTAGCCCCGGAAGACCCATCAGGATATGCAGAGCACGCTTCAGCTCCCTTTGTTTGCCCAGGTTCATATTTTACACACACAAAACCATAGAAATTCAGCAGTTATAGTTACACTTATCTCAAGAAACTATAACTCGCACCCTAGGGTAACCATAACTTGCCCCCTCATCACGCACTGTTAATTACTCCACATATTACATCTGTCATGACATCTTCTATGACATCATTGATAATATCAATGCAACATTTGCAATAAAATTATTTATGAGAAAACTGTGCATGGCGGGGGCGCGAGTTATAGTTACCGTAGGGTGTGAGTTCTAGGTACACGTAACTATAACTACTGAGTTCTATTTACCCATAGCTATAACTGTTGAATTTCTATGGTTTTGTGTGAGTAAATTCAGAACCTAACTATAACGTCTCTATAACCTTTGGTTTTTTAATTGACTATATATATGACTAATTTGTTATAGGTTGGTGGGAAGTGTGATGTAAAAAATGCTTGAGGTGTTTCTAATGTCCATTATATTCTACATAATGACTGCTGAGATTACTGCAATACTATCCATCATTCTATTGCACAATACACAAGATGTATGTGTTGATTGTACATAAATAATAATCTTTTAATTGTAAAACACCACCATCTGTGTGTGTCTACCAACCAGGGGCCAGGCTGAGGTTCCCAGCTACATCTTATCTGACTTATAACACTCCTGATCTAGATGAGCCTAACTGAGTCATACCTGTATGTTTTCTTTTTTTCTGAAGGGTGTACGCTAAGCCAGGTCTCCTTAGTGCTAAGCAAGTCTTTCCCACTGTGCCCCTCAAATTGGGAGGTGCACAAAACCAGGATCTAGAATAACTTTGCTGTATCCATCCAGACCACCCCAACTCTGCTCAATTTAGAAAAGAGCTGAAGACGACTCTTTACAAAGGCTACCTCACTACAAAGTAATAGTCCGTCTTCCCTCTTAGAACCCAGTTTCTTCTTAAATTACTTGTAAGCTGTGTGCTTACCTTCAAACCTGGACAGTGCTCCACTGCCTTTGGGTTCGGTTTGCATTATATAAATACCACACAAGTACATTCTTACATACCATATTATCTTGATTTATACTAAGTTTCAGTTGTAAGGCAACAATGTTATGATTCCTTTTCAATTAATGATTTTAACCATCTTTAGGACAAAACCCAATCTGGCTCTTGTTTCCTATAAAACACTTGATGTAAGCATGGGTGTCATTTAGGAGTTTCCAGGGTCTCAGCAGTGACCCTTGGCTTGTCCCTTGTGACCCCTGGCACTGCCTTGGTGATGACCCCTGCCCTCGGAGGTGGCAAAATCAGTGGCTAGAACACAGGGGGTAGCTCGTCTTAATGGACGCCGGTTGGGGCACCACTTTCCTGGTTTTCTGTCAATTGTTTATATCACATAAATAGTGAATAACATTATTCACTATTTGTGTAATAAACATGGAGTACAGTTCGCTGGAATATGACCCTATCTGGCAGCTATGGTAAGTAAAAAATGCTTTCAAATGTATGTGGTATGCCTGCTTGTGGGTGAGAGTGTATTTATGTGAGTGAGATTGTGTGAATGTGTGTGCATGTGTAAGCATTTGTGTGCCACAATAAAGGTCAAGTGGCATGTGATGTCACTTCCGCTATCCCTGGCATTTTGATGAGTTGATATCCATGGATGTAAGGAACAGTGTTCATAACATGACTGATCAAAGGATATGACCGAGCCACATCACCATTAGACTGATCCTAATAGAGTTAAAAACTCAGTTCTTGAGATTGTTGTCCGAACATGACAAGCATGCAGGTGTGCAGTGTGCAAGATAGGTCTAAATTTAAATTATAGTCAAGTAAGGCAGTACAATACCGAACCTGAAATGCCAGTTCTGTTGTGTAGACATTTCTGGCACTGCTTACCTTTAGGACCAGCACATGTCCAATGGTGTAGCCATGCTGTACGCATCCAGTGCTTTGGAGAAAAGAAGTGGCATGAAAATCAGCGGGTGAATTAAATAGCGATTGTTTCTACAAGAAAATGCGGAGTTTTCGTTTTTCTGAAAGACTGTCATGGCATCGCCCAACATATCCGTCACAACATGCTTGATTTTGCATTTGGTTAGCAGTGAATCAAATACACTGGGGTCCACATTTATACTTTTTTAGTGCCGCATTTGCACCGCTTTTTAACGCAAAAGCGGCGCAACCTTACAAAATACAATTGTATTTTGTAAGGTTGCGCCACTTTTGCGTCAAACAATGACGTAAAAGTATAAGTTTGGGCCTGGATATCTTGAGACGACAAATAGTCAGTCCTGTCACCATGTTGAATAACTGATAGCTAGGAGAACTCTTGGGAATGTGTTACTATTGGAAACCAACACTCACTGCCCGCATACCCATTGCCAGAAGTCCTGCTTCTAAGGCCTCGTCTTCCAGGCGGCAAGCAATCCAAGGGGGATTCAGTCCGCACTCGCAGAAGACCTACCCAGTTAGGCTGAACTTTAGGTAGCTAGGGAATGGACGGTGCACGAGCATTAAGGTGCTTCTCCAATGACACTCAAGGGATATACCTCTGTGAGTGATAAGGGGGGACACTGTTCCCAATGGGCAGCCAATAACCTGCAGCCTAAACTCCTGATCTTCTGAGGTGAAAAATCCAGCTTCAGGGAACCGGTGCCAGAGAAGGTATAGTTTGCACTGTGGAAGTCAGGTAGAGTCAGGAATCTTCGCCCGCCATCACAAAGTTAAAATTTCGCATGGCCTCAGATAAAACAAAGTCATTAAGCTGTCAGTTGCTTTAGCAGAATGCTTGGCCGGGAGTCCTTGCTATATCATGTATGAGAGGTCTGATATCAGATGGACCCGTATTTCCTTACCTATTGGCATGAGACACTTAGAGGAGATGTGACACAGAAATAACTAGAATCTCTGGTTCAGTGACACCCACTTGGTGATATTCACGCGCAAAGTTCATGGTGCCAGTGTTGGGCTCAGGGTGTCAGAATATCTAATACCTGTTTTCTAGTTTGAGCTACTTTTTCTGCACTTGTATGTTTCATGATGGGTCGCATTTCGTATTTCAACGGCCACCAAAGCGTCATACAATTTATTTATGCATTTGGGGATTTATTTTTGATTGGAGAATGTTTAGTCGTTTAGTTTTTTTTGGTTTGTATTTATGTGCAACGAAAGGGTATCCGTATTGGCTAATTTTTTTCATGTATTAATTCACCATCATGTGAAAATGAACAACATACAAAATCGGTGGAAATGCAACCACGATCACACATTTGTCTTTCAATTTCTAACCATGTAGGACAGATCAGTAAATATCAATAAAGGGCAATGCTGGACTTCTTTCAAACTCAATCTAAAACATGCTTTGAGTAAAGATTTCATTGTACAATCCGAATGTGGTTTGAGTTGCAGAGCTTAGACTGTGTTTTCTTAAATCTGCTAAGAACAAATACCAACTGCCTTAATAAAGCTAATTTAATAAATCCTAATCCCAAAGCTAAATACTGGCTGTGGGGCTCACATCCTTGGCCTCCCAAGCATCAAACAACAAGTCTTCACTGAGCACCCTGGCTAAACACTAGACGAGGCTTCTCCTTTTATGTTCTCCCAAGTCAGAGAAAAATGTGCTAACTTTCCTAAGATGTCTCAGAAAAGAAACTGGCTTCTGCAAAAATATTTGGCACATGCAAAGTCACTGCGTGTTTGAGAGCAGGGACTTGTTTTCAACCTTTCTAAGCTCCCCCTTCCAGCTTCAAAGAATAAAACCAAAGTTCCATTTTCCCTGTCAAATAAATTTAAGTTATGCTGGTGTTAAAGTTGTGCCTTGTGGATTATTTATATAGAATATTTCCTCTTCTTAAATCAAATGGAATATATTGATGTAGAAAAGGGACTGTAAAGAGAGGACATGATTTAATCAAAAAGACAGTAAGGGCCCCATTACAAGTTAATTGTTTTTTTCTGACCCTGGATTAACCCCCTGTTTACCCACGGGTCGGAATTTCGCGTTGACTTTTATTTAGTGCATCCGATATATCGAATGCATTAAATACCTCAACCTTCACTATATTTCAGCAGGCCAAACCTGCTGAAATGTATTAGGAGAAAACCATACGCTATTATCCACTGTATCGTGCTGATTTTGGTGCATTAAACAACAAAATATGCATGTTATTCCCCAGAAACTCGCAATAGGTGCTATTTATCTTACTCAGTAAATAACGAACTCCGTGGCATTGTTATTTTCTAACTGCAATACATAGCAGCCATACTTGTATTCAGGAACTAAGTGTGTTAGAGCATAGAACCTGTAGGGGTGCATACATTTATTTTGTATAAATAACAAAGCAAACATTTTTGTTAAACAAACAAAGCAAACATTTTTCTTCTAGATTGCCTGAGTGAGTGATAGGGCTTCTCAAAATCAAAGTGGCAAACAAATTATTTCAAGCACAGAAAACATTCTGCAATAATCTACAAACCAATTATGCTATGGTTCGGTATTTTAATGTTAGGTAACAAATATGTATTTGAAAAGTCTTCCTTCTCTGAATCCATCAATGTATGTAGGTATGTATGTGGTATTTTTATAGTGCAAATCTAGCCGCAAGGCAAAAGAGCATTGTGTGGGGTCAAAGGCAAACAGGCAGTCAGCATGGAATAGGAGGGGCAAGTTGGTTTGGGGACTGTTACTACATCATGATGCAGTGCTCCTGAAAGCTCTTTTGTAAACTGGTGCATGGCTACAGCAGTCATGATGGATGTGGGAATATTGGTCCCAATCCTATGTGCATAGATGGAGACGGCTTGTCGCACTTTTTTATTTTTGCACATGAGTGCCCCCAACTGCAATAATGTATATATAGATCTGTGGTGCTGATTTTTGAGGTCAGGAGAACATAGATCATGTGTGTGCACCGTGGCATAGGCCTGTCTCATGGACTGAAGACTTTTGGGACCTGGGGGAGCTCCCAAAGCGCTACCATCATAGTGGTGAAAGGCTACTGACTTTGCAGGAGTTATGCAGCATGTGTATGGTGGTGGCAGCATACCGTGTAGTGATCAGTAGAAGTGAACATGACTTTTTACCTATGTTATTCGAGTGAGTCCTACAGGCTCACTCATTTAAAGTCCTGCTGCTGTGTGCTTAGCTCACCCTTGGTCTACATCATATTATTATATGTGTGGTATATCCATGTGCTGGGTATATGTGTGTCTGTGAATGGTTCAATACATGGAAGATATTGTGCTCCAAGGTGACCTTGTATGCCAGGTAGGCTGCCTTGAAGATTGCTGCTATGCTGATCAGGCCATAGCCTTTGTGCGGAATGAGGACAGTGACCCTGTATGCCACCAGGAAAAGACATAGTGTGGCCTAGCAAAGACCATCGATGAGAAGAAGAGGCTAACGTGGTAACCCATATGAACCCAAGGTCCAACAGTGGATGTGTACGAGGAGCATTAAATTCCTCCCCACACCTGTGGAGAGGAGCTAAGGAAACTTACTGGCATTGGAGGAGAGTTGAGGACGCCCTTGTCGCTGTTGCCACACGAGACCGCATGAGAAGAATGCAGGGACACTGGACTGCTGCCCCTGCATCATGTGCAATACTCACCAGACAGCCACTGACGCTTCCAAGCCTGTGAGGGGAGAGCTCTCCTAGACTTCTGTTGTGCAGGTCCTGTTGGTGTGGGTAAGACTGATTGATGGGCTAGAAGGCTCCAGGTAGAATTTGCCTGTCATAAAGTGTTTCGGCCCTGGAACACTTTGGACTTTAATTGGAGTTCGAGTGGGACACTTGTGAGCAGACTACTTACTAGTAGGGCTTAACCTGAACATTGCCTTTAGTGCGTGGGGAATAACCTCTGCTACTAGTGATAGGAGTATGTCATGTAATAACCCACCTATTGCAACACTAGAGCCCTGACTTTGTGGGACTGTGTATTGTTTGTGAATGCGCTATTTTACTTAGTTTTGGCATAATAATACTCCTTTTTTCATAAACAGCAAGTATATGACTGGACAATCATTTATTGCTGCTATACAATGTATTTGAGTCGTGAGACTTTGTTCACCCCCTCTGTGCCTATCTCCCACCCCCAAGAAGCCCTGTGTTGCTGGACCCATGCTATCACTGAGAGTCAAGTGTTGAAGGGGTACTTGGCCGAGTTGACCAGTATCCATAATAGGTAAGGCCCCAGGACATCAGGAGTAAAAAGTGTCAGCCCTCACCGTTGGGCCCAGTAGGTCCCAGTTGGCCTGGGGGCCTCTGAGCATGGGTTCAGATAGAGGTCAAGGGGGAAAATATATTCCCCCATTTTTTTTAAACAAATCTTCCACTTTCCTGTTCTAGTATGTTGGCATGCATGGATGCAACTTGCTTTAAAGTTGGTGTGGGCTTTGAAACCTCCAGGGCATCGCCACAATCGGGATGCTAGAATATGAGGGCTTGGGCGGAAGTTATGAAGTCACTTTCAGTGGGGAATGTTTTCACTTAAAGGAAGACAGCTGGATTCAGGACCTTTGAATACAACTTAAAAGAAATGAGGTTCAGGGCTGGAAGAAATGAATTATGTTTGCATACCCACTGTGCTTCTGCCACAAAAACTGTAATGAAGTGTGAGATTGCATTGTGACCCAGATTATGAGACCCACTTCGGCAGGAAGAGGTACAGGCCTCGCTGGAGTATGGCACCCCGGCTGGAAAACCGCAGCAGGATATATTTCCTGCATGTTTAAAAAGCTTCGCGAATGGCCTTTAGGGAGCTGAACTAAATATTGTGACCTTATACACGTAGAAGAACGGAAAGAACAGAGCTGTAGTTAGGCTCTTGGGTGTAATTACACAGATATGGATGTGGAGCACGTGCAGCTCATCCGGCGGGACGTTGCGTCTTGTCTTTGTGCGCGTGGCAGTCCAAGCAGAAGTGTTTCGGCGGGATGAACTCTGCGCGGTATTTTTGTTTCCGCTACGCCTCAGTGGCGCACGCGAGGCCTTTCTGCGCTCGGTCCGCGTGACTGGCATCCATTGAAACGCTGGCGGCGTCGGTCGCACTCTCCTGAGACTGTTTTCATCTGCAGAAACGGCTCCCAGCTATTCTTAGGCCCTGTCACTAGACAATGAATGCAGCTGAGAGGGCTGGTCTCCCAGTTTTACCGACTCCGTTATTCTGCCCTACTTTTCATCCAGGGCAGGGAATTGCTATATTTAATTCTACGAAAACATACTCGGCATACCTTCTTCAGTCTCACATTCTAAAAAAAACACACTTGGGACGTTCATTTTATTCCTGAAAATGAAAGTGGGTATTCTGCAATACTCCCGATTTACTCCAGTATTGCAGGAGTAAGCACGAATATTCTTGACATACTCCTGGGATACAGGAGTGACTCAGGAGGACTAGAAGAAAAAGTCACACATAGCAAGCTGTTTGTGAACTGAGCTCCCGTATATTTATATAATTTTTTAAATAACGGTTTGAGCACTTCATGTCATATATTGTGCCAGGAAGGCAAACGAAGGCAGCAGCAATTCAGTGAATTCGAATTTAAAATGTTACAAAATAGGGGTGAAAAAGTCAAAATCGGGCGCTTTACAATCATTGAATCATTTTAGAAAACGATTGAAAAAACACAGCTGTTCTGGTAGCTTGGACGGCCATCCACGATTTACTAAGTGGTCGGGTTAAAGCCACAGTCTCTAAGGCGCTTTAGGGCCGATTAGTAAATCTGCAAACACTTTTCTAGTTACACCCGTCTCTCGGTACCTCATGTCGAAGTTCATGGAGCTTCGATAAGGATAGGATTCCAGGGAAGAGAAACTTAGCAACAAAAACATTCACGAGATAACTTCGTGGAGACAGAGGAGAGAGGTGGCAGAAGGGCAGGAGGGGAGGGGAGGTTAAGGCTCGATAATGCTTCAGCAAGAGGGAAAAATGACAATATATTAAGCGGTAAGACACCTCAGTGGAATGATGCGCCCGCTGTTGACGTCTCTGTGCCATCTCCAAGCATTAGTTCGAAACTCATCATTTCATTTGTCTGATGTCAATACAATAAGTGCAATTGGAGCTAGTAATTGTGAAATGTTAGGAGAGTATAAGACTTCAGAATGTCTAACGCAGAGCCAGTTACACACCAGCAGTGCTTGCTTCAAGGCTCCTTATATTCAGTAGCATTGAACCATGCAGGACTACAGTGAAGGAGAGCTCATAGCAGGCCTACAGCTTTAAATGTATAACCTCCAAGTGCCCACAAGTTATGTGTGAAACATTCTGGATATAAAATAATATGAAAACTTCTCAGACCTGTTTACCCATCTCTTTCTCACACCACAACCTACCATAGTGGACCCTTCTAAAATAAAACAGTGAAAAAACAAATAAGAGAACTTGGAACCGCGGGTCTAGGCCAAGGAAGTCTGTAGTTTATTCACTTAGGGTCAAATTTAGGAAGGGATTTGTGGTAGCAAAACCTTCAGTTCGAAAAACAGGAGCCTTTTTGGTATGTACAAAGCCCAAATTGTGATTTGGTAACATGTTACCGAATTGCAATTTGGGTTTGCGAGTACATACTGATTCGCTATTGGGAAGGAGTGTGTTTACAGTGCCCCTTCTAAATAGAGATTTGCAATGCGATATATGAATGTTTTGCAATGGAAATCTGACTGCAAAACATTACTATTTTTCTAACTAAATAGCGGGAACCCATTCCTAAAGGCAAAAGGATCCTCAAGGGACCACTTCCCTTTGTTAATGTTTTAAAAACATTTTCCAGGAGTCAGGGCCGGATGTAGCAAAATAACATTTTGCGACTTGCAAATAGCGAGTCATTGCGACTCGCTGTTTGCAAGTCGCAAAATGTTATGCAGTACGGTGTCTCAGACACCGACTGCGACTCGCTATGGGGTCGCAATGACCCACCTCATGAATATTCATGAGGTGGGTCGCAAATTGCGGCCCCATAGCGAGTCAAGGCACTCGCAAACATGGAGGCCTGCTGTAGTCAGCAGACCTCCGTGTTCGTGACTGCTTTAAATAAAGCAGTTTTTTTTTTTTTTAAGTGTAGCCCGTTTTCCTTAAAGGAAAACGAGCTGCACTTAAAAAAAAAAACCGAAACCTTTAGTTTCGGTATTTTTTCAGGGCAGGGAGTGGTCCCTTGGACCACTCCCTGCCCTGAAAAAATGTTTTTGGGTCCAGTCACAAACTGGAAGGGGTCCCATGGGGACCCCTTCCAATTTGTGAGTGGGTTACCATCCACTTGAAGTGGATGGTAACTGCGATACGATTTGCGACCGCGTACGCGGTCGCAAATGGTATTGCATCCCACACAGACTCGCAAATAGGAAGGGAACACCCCTTCCTATTTGCGAGTCGGAAATGCATATTGCGAGTCGGTAACGACTCGCAATATGCATTTCTGAATAGCAAACCCACGTTTGCGAGTCGCAAACGGCGATTTTCGCCATTTGCGACTCGCAAACGGGTTGCTACATCTGGCCCACAGTCGTGATCTAAGGAACCTCTGCTTGCTCATAAAAATTCTTTGTATAGAAAGTTTCAATTTTTTTAAATGCATCTCATTTCCTTTGTAGGGAAATGGGATGCATTTAAAAAAATGCTTTTTTGAAAAGCATTCAAAGACACGTTGGTTTGCTGGCCCTGGCAGGGCACCATTCCAGTGATGGTAACCAATCAAAGTGGGTCGCAATTTGCGATGTCCCTCATGCATACTAATGATGAAGGCCACATTGCGACCCACGACAAATGATTTTGTGAAACGACCTATTAGTAATGCTGGAGCACGGAGATATCAGTTAAATATTGGTTTACGGAGCCAGGTTTACCTTCTCATCAGGGTAGGAACCCTAGCGTCACATGCCAATAGACCTTGGACGTCAGTGAGATTAACCAGGAGCTGCACATCAATCAATTAGTCATAACAGTCAAGTATTAGTTTTTCAATGAATAATGAGAGTTGGTGTGAGTTCAAAAGCTTTATTTATAAATCTTATTAATCAATTCTTTATTGAATCAGCATAAGAAACCATTAATCAATTAGTAAATCAATATAATAAAATATCATCAGAGCAAATGCATAAAGTGCGGTCTGTAAAGAAAAAGTCCTAATCTGAGTCTCAAAATGGGGTTGGGAAGGGCGAGAAAAGGTGTCAGTCAGAACCCATGGAGAGCTTCAAATAGACAGACTAAAGCATAACGCTTCAGAGTCAAATCTCAATGATCAAAGCAGAAACTTCCTTAAAGAAAAGTCCATGAAACTCAGTAGAGTCTCAAAGCAGCAAAGATCCAGGCTGGAAAATGAATGGACACAGAGCAAATCTCCTGCAGAGAGTCTGGAAAAGAATGTGCTAAGGAAAAGTGTCTGAGCCTTCCCTAGAAACATCATGTTTAAACTTTTGCAAAATATATCCTCGTCTTCTTCACGCCAGCCAATTAGCAAATTATGTCTTCATAGGAATAGGAACATTTTGTTGTTGTCTCAGTAAAATCAATAGTCCATAGACCATAATGTTTAACTGCAACATTTTAATCAAAATTTTATATACGTTGGTGTGGTTTCTCACCATTGACTCTAGTTAAGTAAAACTTCAGGTCAGGGGTAGGCTTTTACATCATTCTATTAAATCACACGCTGCCTCTTGATTCTTAAACTAAGCTACTGTGTGTTTTGCAATATTTAGTGGAATTAAGCTAAAACATTATAATACATTATTATATTGATACGAAAATATGCCAATGAGATGATTAAAACTAACTTCTTTTGCACTAAGTCTTTATTTTCTCAGAATGTTAGCTTTATTTTGTTCCTAACTTAGGTCACCGATGCAAACTGTAGTATCAGCTTTTCAAGTCTAGTGCGTATAAATGTGACTGTTTACTGCTTTTTACTTGAATTGAAACATTACATTTTCATCTAAAGTCCACATGTTAATTCTACATGTTATTGCATTCATTTTCATTACATAAAACGCTTCTTCAGCACCTTTATTGGTTTACAAAATTAGAATCGATTCAGTAAAAGTCAGTGTGCAAAGTGCAGCCACTTATACTGAACCAATTCTTAGCACATCTGGCCCTTAATTCCTCTCTCTAGCTAGGAGAAGATAACTAGCTTCAAAGGTGACTTTGGGCCAGATGTACTATGTATGAGTTTCAAAATACGAGTCACAATTTGCTACCAGTATTTGTGCTACCAGTGAAAATTTATAACTGACCTATGTACTGATAGATTGGATCAAGGGAGTAGCCAGAAAATTAAAATACCCCCCACTTTAAACTAAAGCTCTTATTGCAAAACGCAAATGAAGCAAGTCATTGCAACCCTCCCCAGAACAGCTTGCTTGTCTCTTTCATCCAAGCATCTATCCATTCATCCTTTCATATTTCTGTCTACCTGCTGATATCCTCTAGTTCACCTTTACTTTGTGTCATCTATTCAATCTTTCATCCATTATTCAGACTCACCATCCCATTTGTACGCCCACCCATATTCAAACATGTCTGTCCATCTTCAAACCTAACCATCAAAACTGCCCATCCATCCATCGTTTCACTCGGTCATCCATCCTTTAACATATACTTCCCTCTGTTATCATCCATTCATCTTTCTATCCATCCTTTCACTTAGCCAGCCATCCTTTCACTCATCCATCACTCCTTTGATCCATCCACTCATCTATCCATTTATCCTTTCACATATCCATCCTTTTGCTTACTCATCCATCCACAATTTCACTCATCCATCCATCAATTCACCTTTTCACTAATCCATCTGTCCACCCTTTGACTAATCCACCCATCCAGCCTTTCTTTGAGCCATTCATCTACCCTCCCATTCACTCATCTGTCCATTCTTTCACTCATCCATCCTTTCACTCATCTATCCACCCTTTCACTCCATCCATCCATGCACTCTTTGAGTCCATCCATCCATCCCTTCACTCACTCATCCATCGTTTTTCTCATCATCCATCCACCCTTCCACTCATCCATCTATCCATTTACCCATTCACTCATCCATCCACCCTCCCTTTCACTCATTCACCCTGACATCCATCCTTTCACTCATTCATCCACTGGTCTATACATTCATTCTTTCACTCACTCACCTTCCATAACTTTCACAAAAAGTATGACCCCTGTCTGGCAAGCTGCAGAGAGAAGAGGCCCACCCATGCTGTGGCTGCTGAAAGGGTGGGGAGGGGAGGGTTGACGACACACCTGGGTAAGATTGTTAAAAATCCGAATTATAGTGGGCTGGTATCTGACCTACCTCATAAATATTAAAGAAGTATGTTGCAAATTGCGAGTCACTATGATTGGATTCCCTCACAGGGATGGTGGACTGCTGGGATCAGCAGACCACAACGTCTGATCGCATTTCAATAAAGTCAACTTTTTTTTTTTAATACAGCTCATATTCCTTAAGTAAACTGGACTGCGTTTTAAAAGAAAAGTTTACTTTTTTTAAACAATTTTTTAACATTCATACTAGCAAGTATTCCCTTTCGGAATGGGTTACTACCTTAACTTGGGTATCTGTAACTTTTCAATGGTTTACGACTGCTATTTCGTACCTAATCCAACTGATACTTATGAGTAGGAATCTCTATATAGAAGGGAAGCTTACAACATGCCTCTTCCAAATAGCGATTGGTTATCCATTTCTAAGCCTGTTTTAGGAGTCTGTAAAAGGTTGACTCCTAAATGAGTTTAGTGTATTGCTAAAAACATGTTTTTGGTCACAAACTCCTTACTGGAGCGTTTACACCCAAAAAACTGCTTTGTACATCTGGACATTTTTTGTGCATCGGCCTATTTCACAATTGTGAGGAAGTACCAGTCCTGGTAAAGGTGGAAGATAGCAGTTTTGACTGTTGAATTCAACTGTTCACCGAAGGACATGAACCTATCTCTTTAAGGTGGCCTCACTTTCCTGTTATTAGCTTGACTGTCACCAAGGCTTTTATTCTGTAGTGAATGAAACAAACAATATAAACAACAGAAATCATTCAAAACAGTGAACTGGATAAGGAAGAAGATGTGAATCACAATTATCTACTAAAAGGCAACTCTTTTTTTCTTGTAGAGAAACCTCTTCTAAACCCTCATGAAATATGAGGGTGCCCCTCTCTGATTCTCAGCCTTGGACATGTAGTTAACTTTTCAAGTGTCCAAGTGTGGGAATGGCTGTTGGGGAATACCCACAAATGCACGTTTTTCTTTCTTTCATGCATTTTGCATGATGACCTCCTGACACCACCCCTTTCCTGTGCCTCACCCTAAACACAGTGGCGGCTGCTCTCAATGCTAAGAGGTGGGACAGGGCAGGGGCAAACACCAAAAAAGAAAAAACAAGAATGAAATAAATAAAATAAATGTAAAATAGTACTTACCAGCCGCTGCCTTGCTCCTCTGCTCCTGTCCCAATCCCCGATCTCCGGCATTCCATGGGCTGGTGCACACTGTGCAGGCTGCCAAATGCAAATCCAGACACTGCTGTCGTGCTGAGAATGCTATTACCCGGCATGAGAGAAGCACTACGATTGGTCTGAGAGGCCTGGTTTAGCACTCAGGCAGTGTCTGGGGGCCTGTGTCTATCCTCCACCTGGCTGCGCAATACAGCTCGGTTTCGAGAAATGCTAAGTGCGCATGTTGGTTTGGCTGTCCTAAGATGGGCGGCCAAACCAACATACTCATTTACAGTGACCAGCACTCCTCTTCCCTGAAGCTTAGGTTGGCCTCACCCACCCTAAAACTCGGCTGGCACAGTGAATAATAAAATGTTAATAAAATTGCTTTATTATCATTTTATTTTTCAAGTTTGCCTCTGCTGGCTATCAGCAGTGGTGCGACGCTCCTCCGCCATAATGGAGGAACCGCCAATGCCTAAACTTATGATAGTACAAGACTACTATACTGGTAGATTTTCCTCATTGCACGTAGACTTTTCTTAGAATAATCCTCTCACCACAGGTATCTGAATTTAGGATTGTAATTTTCTTATTCTTTTACACTTGGGACATGGCCCATACTAGGGGTGAGCCTTGCTGGTCCTCTCTGAGATGATTTTAGACTCATATAGTTCTTTTTAAAAAGCGGCTCTTTGAAAAAAAGAAAAATAACTGTGAAATTGATTTTATCTTTGGTTACTTGATTTACCCTTTTTTGGGAATCTATTGAGGTTGGGGGTGGGGGCGGGTTTTCACTTGTGAAGGGGACTGCTACCTGTGATCCGTGTTTTGTGGTCCAGTAGCTTTCACTTCATTCTGTTTTTACTTATTTTGGGGCCGCTCTTTTACTCGCGGCCGCCATTTTTCCTTTCCTGCCCTTGTGCCATCTGCGGCAGCCATCTTGGAAGGGTTAGCCATCTAGTTTTTTCTTCTAAATCACTAATTGCTGGTTCCAAGACTATATTAGGCGTGATGTGGCAAGCGTGCAGCGGGCGCGCCGCTGGCACGCCAAAGGCGAGCCAAAGGCAAACCCGTCCGCGCCAGGTCGGGCCTGGGGGCCTGTCCCCTTGATTCTACTTTGGAGGTAAAAGAGGCCCTACCAATTTATCGCTACTCCTCTAAGGATCTGCATGACATGAGACCCTTAGGTAATAAGGATTGTATTACATGTATAGAAGTCACTAGAGATATGTGGTGTTGCCCCGCCTGCCATTGGACTTTTTATCCGAAAGGGGTTGGGCTGGATATGGGTGTCAAACCACCGACCTCCTTTTTCTATACAAACTGCCGCTCATTGGCCACCCATAAACTCGACATTAATTTACTATTAACGGAAGCTTCCCCCACAGCATTGTTTCTAACTGAAACATGGCTGAATGAAGCCTCTGACCCTGACATTATCCTGGCATTACCCATAGGATATCGAATTGCTAGATTAGACAGAGGGATGGCAAGAGGAGGGGGAATCACAGTTATTTACAGGGATTTCCTGAACTTTACCTTTCAGCCTCTTCAGTTAGTGGAGGGGGAAGGTATGTTTTTTTTTCTCTTGCTCTTAACCCCCGCTATACTTTTTCAGGGATCCTATTATATCGCCCCCCAGGTCAGTCGGAGAAGTTTTTATACTCTCTTTTAGACTGCATAGCAGATTTTATATGTTCCAGACCTAGTCTTACTATTTTAGGAGATTTCAATATTTATGGTGAGATTTCTGAACATTCAGATTCAAGACGTTTACTTGGCGGGATGGAGGCAATGGGCTTGACCCAACTTGTAAAAGGCCCCAACCACGAAAGGGTACACACTATTGATTTAGTGTTTAGCAATACTCCTGCCTTGACATGCATACCCCCTATTCCACTAGCGTGGTCCGATCATTTTCTAATCCCTATTGAATTAGCCACGGGCTCCGTGGAAAGGTGGACTAAGCCCGCTGCTCAGGTTGGGAGATCGTGGAGTAAGTTGAACAGAGATAATTTTCTTGCTACTTTGGAATCTCAATAGTCCAACTTCTTGAACAAGGGGGAATCTGAAGTTGAGGACTCCAATGCTTGGATCACGGACAGCCTGGATATGGTTCTTCCCCGGAGGAAAAAAGTCTGCTTACGTAGGATCACCCCTTAACTACTTCTCCTAAAAAAAGAATGTAAAAAATTAGAGAGAACCTGGAGAAAGTCATATGATCCGATAGATAAGGAAGCATATAAGGGGGCTATCAGAAGATATCACTCTGAGATTAAGGTTGCACAGAGTGATTTTTATCAGCATAAAATTGAAGAAGCGGCAGGATCCCCCAAAGTAGTTTTCCAAGTCCTAAAGGATATTCTTCAAGTCCCGATTGAAGACAATCCTAAAGAGGCCTCTTTTGAATACAGCGACATGCTAGCCCAATTTTTCCATCAAAAAATTCTGGACATTTATGCCACTTTTGGGGACAATAGTCCTTCAATGGAAGAGGAGGAGTTTCTTATCGGTGATAGAGCAGTGTGCCTATCTCACTTTACTCCTCTTTCACAAGCCCAAGTACTAAATCTTTTGAGTACTCTCAAATCAGGATCCCCCTTGGACCCTGCCCCATCACACATATTGGTTCAAGGGGCAGAAGCTATAGTTCCTGTGCTGACACAACTACTTAATGAGTCATTAGCCAAAGGTTTAGTACACAGCTTATGGAAGCATGCTATAGTGAAACTGCTTTAAAAAAATCTACTCTTGACCCTACAGTGTTGAAGAATTTTAGACCTATTTCTCTTTTGCCCACCCCGCCAAAATTTCGGATAAATACATTAATCTTCAACTCTCTGCCTTTCTAGAAGAGAATATCTTACTCCATCCCTCTCAGATGGGTTTCAGAGCGGGTCATAGCACAGAAACTGCACTAATTGCGGTTATGGAAGAGGGTAGGAAGAGGGTTGACCAGGGTCGTACTACAGTGATCATTATGCTGGACTTAAGTGCAGCATTTGACACTGTAGACCACCAGGTATTGATTCAGAGAATGAAGGACATGGGAATCAGGGAACAGGCATTGGCCTGGTTTACCTCCTTCTTACAGGACAGATCCTTTCAGGTCCTAGACCGATCATTCCTCTCAAACAAACTACAGTGTAGGTGCGGTGTACCTCAAGGCTCTGCCCTTAGTCCAACACTATTCAATATTTATATGGCTCTCCTGGCCTTCCTGGTGGAATCATTTGGGTTAGCTTTGGTATCTTATGCTGATGACACCCAACTGGTGGTCTCGTTTTCTACCAATGAGACTTCAGAAGGTGTCACTCTTTCTGTGTGCATGCAATCGGTCTCAGGCTGGATGACCCAGAGCAAATTGCAACTAAATGAGGAGTAGACGGAAGTGATGATTTTGGGTCCAGAACCAAGGCCTGGAATCCTTCATACATGTCCTTGGGCACTTAGTGAGTTTTCGCCTCCCAAAAAGCAAGTTAAGAGTTTGGGGGTCAGTTTAGGCCCCCTTTTGAAGTTAGACCTTCATGCTAGGCATATATCTACAACTTGCTTTGCCCTACTGAGACTTCTCAGGAAGGTCTTTGTTATCCTTCCGGCATTGGCTAGAAGAATTATTGTGCAGGCCGTTATTCTCTCAAGACTAGACTATGGGAATGGCCTCTTCTTAGGTTCCCCAGTCTATGCGAAAAAGAAATTACAAAGAGCTCAAAATGCGACAGCTCGGCTACTACTCAATATTCCAAGAAGGTTATCCGTGCAAGCTGGGCTAGCGTCCTTGCACTGGTTACCGGTTGAACAACGGATTACATTTAAGGCCCTATGTCACATCCACAGGGCTTTGCATGACAGAGGACCTCCGCTCCTTAAGAATTTGGCTACTTTTTATAAGCCGAACAGAGATTTGAGATCCGGTACAGTAGCTTTAGCAACCGTACCGAAAATAAAGAAAGCCAGATGGGATGGGTCCTCTTTGACATTTTTAGGTGCCAAACTTTGGAACTCGTTGCTCCTCAAAATACAGCTGATGAGTCAAGAAATGGAGTTCCGAAAGGCCCTGAAAACATGGTTATTTAAGGTCTCTTTCTCACTTTATCTTCTTCATCCCTTTCTGTGGTTATGGTCCATTTGTGCTGGGAAACCCGAGGGTATCCATGTGCTCTATAAACTGTCTAACATAACATAACTTAGATGCAATATAAGTTGTGAACCCGTTCCATAATATTTGTAATAAACAAACTCCAACACACAACAAAAATGTAGTAACTGTAAACTATGTAGGTATTTGGCTTGCATAGCTCAAACCAAGCTACAAAATGATGGGGAGCTGTAGAAAATGCTCAAATAATGAAGTAGGGACAACGCAAGTACCTGAGATAAGAATGGGTATAGGCTGGTACAGGGGAGAGGAGGACAAAAGAGACAAAGGATTACTTCATCAGCTGAAGTGCAAAGAGTGCTAGTGTATGCAAGGAGAAGGTTCTGCTGAACTGCTGAATCTTCATCTCTGGAACAGAACAATGCACCTGTTGGATCTGGGTGGGGATAATATTCCAGAACCTAGGTACATAGCAGGAGAAGGCCTGTCATCTTGCGTTCCCCTAAACATTTTAGCCCTGGCGAGGTCGCTGTTGTGAGCCATACCAGATGTTTATCATTTACAATGGGATGCTTGAGTTTGCCACTTTGTTGATTATGGGGCAGAATGTAGATTTTCCTAGTTCATGACAGAAAGTCTTAATTTTATTAAAGACACGGAGGCGAGTATTATGCGTTCTCTTCTTGCTTTATTAAAACAGCAGTCAAGACAAAAAAGACTACAAATCCCATGTGGCTAACACAGACAGCCAATGGGATTGAAAACGTAGTATAGAACAGGTTGACCAATAGCAGTATTCCCCATGCTATTGTGACGTCACTTGACTGCAAGCAGCCCTCTTTTCTTGCAAATAAAGTCAATTGCTGAATAAAAGTGGAAACAGCGTACAAAGAATAAACATTGCCATTAGGAAAGCAAACACATCAGAAGCAAAGTCCAAAATTCTACAAATGAAGGCATATTCGGTGAAACCAGGACAGGATCCTGAACTTGTAATGAGTGAAGGATTCACCAGATGTGAGGAAATCGTATTAGGATGCTGATGGATTGGTCGGACTTGGCGCTGGAAGAAAGGGAGGGAGAACAGTATTTATTACCAGTGGTGGGATAATACTCGCCTCCGTGTCTTTAATAAAATTAAGACTTTCCATCATGAACTAGGAAAATCTACATTTTATGACAAGACCGGAGGCTCCTATTATGCGAGTTTAAAGCATATTAATTACATTAAATGAAAGATCATCAACAGGTTTGCAATAAAAGACTCTAAAGGTATTGTCATTAGACCAGTCTGCAGATTTTAGAATATCCTCTAAACGGGAACCCGCCCAGAAAGCTTTGGAAGCCATTGCCCCTCTGGTAGAATGAGCTCCAAATCTGGAAATGTCGATACCAGCTAGGGACATAATCCATTTCACCCAACGAGCTAAAGTGGCAGATGAAACCGGGTGGTAAGGTTTCCTAAAAGAAATAAGTAGTTGGGAGGAGGATGTTCTCAAATCTGCAGTCGTTTGTTCATAAACTTTAAGGCATTGGCCTACACATAATTTTGGTTGCTGTGGGAAATAAGGATAAAAAACTGACGATAAATTGGTTTTGGTACGTCGAACAACCGAAAATAATACCCCCGAAGGGGTAAACTGACGGTTGGAGACGTCAAGTGCTTTTACATCAGATAAACGTTTAATAGAGATTAGACATAATAACATTGTTAACTTAGCAGATATCATTTTAAGAGATAACAACGTGTTATCCGGCCATGAAATTAAAAACTTCAGAACAACATTAACATCCCATAAATGATTGTATTTTGTAAGAGGAGGTTTGGAAAATTTTACTCCCTTTAATAATCTGCACACCAGTGGATGCTCGCCTATGGGTTTACCGTTGACCTGGATATGATTAGAAGAAATAGCCGACCTATAAAGGTTAATGGTACGAAAAGCCTTGCCTTTACTAGCTTCTGCGGCTAGGAAGTTAACTACAAAAATCACATCTGCTGAAAAGGAATCAAGTTGCCTTCCCAAACACCAGCCGTCCCATAAAGACCAGGCTGCTTTGTAGGCTTTCTTGGTACCCGGGGCCCATGAATTTGAGATGTATTGAGAAGCTTCTGACGAAATGACAGGGCTAGATTGGGGATTCCTGAGATCTTCCAGGCGGACAGAGTGAGGATATTGTCTACAATGAGGGGATGGGGACGTTGAAAAGGGTCCAACAGTAAGTCTGGGAAGGATGGGATTAACAAGGGAAAGTCCACTGAAAGTTCCAGTAGAGTAGGAAACCATACTTGGGATTGCCAGAACGGGACGATGAGAATAAGGGATGCATTCTGACGTCTGGCATGAGCTAAAACTCTGTTGATCATGATAAAGGGGGGAAAGGCGTAATTGAGGGAGACCAATTTTGAGAGAAAGCATCTGATGCCAAGGCTAATGGATCTGGACGCCAACTGTAAAATTGGGGAAGTTGAGTGTTCAGACGGGATGCAAACAGATCTATGGAAAACGGACCCCATAAGGAATGGATCTTGTGGAAAACTGAAGGATGAATTTTCCTATCGCTGGAGTCTCGGAGGTGGCGAGAATGCCAGTCTGCGATTGAATTGAGAGCTCCGGGAAGGTACTCTGCATGAACCGAAAGATGGTTTAAAAGGCAAAATTCCCAAAAACTCTTGGCCAGATCCGCCAGAGGTTTTGATTTTGTGCCTCCACGATGATTTATATACCTGACTGCAGAGATGTTGTCCATCCTGAGGAGTATTGCGCAATTAACTTTGTGCTTTGCTAGGCTTCTGATTGCAAAGGAGCCGGCAAGCATCTCTAAACAATTGATATGCAATTTGGACTCCTCGGAAGACCATGTACCTCCAGTCGATATGGGACCACATCGGGCCCCCCAGCCCAGACGACTTGCATCGGATTCTAAGACAAGATCTGGGGCTGATGGAAATATACTTTTTCCGTTCCAAGCGTCCAAATGGTCTATCCATCATTGAAGCTCTGTTCGGGACTCTACGTCTAAGGGAATGAGGTCGGAATAAGATAGACCTTTTCTTAAGTGTTGAATCTTCAGTCTTTGAAGGGAGCGGTAATGAAGGGGACCTGGAAAAATAGCCTGAATAGAAGAGGACAGCAGGCCTACTATTCGAGCTAAGGTCCTGAGAGAGATGAGAGAGCTGCGAAGAATTTGCAGGATCTCTGACTTTATGGATCTTATTTTTGACGTGGGAAGAAGGAGAGTAGCAGAAATGGAATTGATTTGAAATCCTAAGAATTCTATGGTTTGGGATGGAGTTAGTAGGGACTTCTCTCTGTTTATTATAAAGCCTAGATTCTCTAAAAGAGAGGAGGCTGTTTGTAAGTGAAGTAGAAGAATTTGAGGAGATTGGCCTAAAATTAGGATATCGTCTAGATAAATGAGAAGCCTTATGCCCTGGGATCTTAGGAAAGCTACCACGGGCTTCAATAGCTTGGTGAAACACCAAGGGGCAGATGATAGACCGAAGGGCAGAGAGGTAAAGTGATAGGTTTGGTCGAACCAATGGAACTGAAGGAATCTCCTGGAGTCTGGATGTATCGGGACGACTAAATAGGCATCCTGGAGATCCAGTCTGACCATCCAGTCGTTTCGAAGAAGTATGTCCCTGAGGTGAAGAATTGTTTCCATTTTGAAATGTCTGTACACCACAAATTGGTTGAAGTGTTTTAAGTTGATGACTGGACGCATCTTTTTGTTTTTCTTTTGAACTAGAAAGATGGGGCTGGTAAACCCTAAAGGATGTGGTTGGGTGACTGAAATTGCTTGTTTTAGTAACAGGGAATCTACCTTCAGAGAGATTAACTGGATCATTTCTGTGGAGAATTGGGGAGAAGGAGTGTAAAATGTTTGAACTGGGATGGAATACAGTTCTATTGTGTAACCTTGCACAGAATTTAGAACCCATACATCCGCTGTAATTGTTAACCAATTTGAAAGAAAATGGCAGATGCGACCCCCGGTTGGAAAAGAACCAAGCTGAGGGCTTACCTGTAGGGTTGGAGGCTTTGGAGTGTCTAAAGGATCTGGAGCGATAGCCTCTGCCGCGCTGGGGATAGAACTGCGGTCTAAATTCATGTTGGTAGGAACGGTAATATCCTCTGGAGCCTTGGTTGATGGAACCTCGGCCGGTAAAGCGGCCCCTGCCTCTACCGGCCCTGGCAAAAACCCGTTGGTTAAACATTTTCCTCATAGACTGTTGTGCTTTGTCTAATGAGGTAAATGTGGCCACGTACTTGCTGAGATTTTTGATGAAAGAATCACCGAACAGCTGTCCTTCAGTATGAATTTGGGGTTGGACCGTTGCCAGATTAATCAATTTAGGGTCCAGTTTGATCAGGAGGCCTTTGCGTCTCTCATGTATGAGGGCGGAGTTAGCATTCCCCAGAAGGCAGAAACAACGTTGGACCCATAAGGATAACTCTTCTGGATCTAGAAAACTGCCATCCAGCCTGGCTGATTCGATCATGTCAAAGATTCTTGTAAGTGAACCTATGACATCCAATAGTTTGTCCTGACAGGACGACCATGCCTTATCAACTCCCTTACGAGGGTCCTTGCCCTGTTTAGTAAAAAATGTTAACATCTGTTCATCAATGGAGGGAGTGGAAGTAGCTTTGTGTGGAAGGACAGGGCCTGGACATTCGGACTTGAGCTTGGCTCTGGTCTGCTTGTCTAGGGGAGAAAATAATTTCTGAGCCACGTAACGCCCGACATGGTCAGCGGGGAGCCATTCGGTGGAATTGGGGCGAAGTATGTTGGAGGGGTCAAACATGGGAAACCCTTCTGAGTCAAACAAAGGGGGAGAAACAGAAGGACCTTTGGGTTTCTTGGGAGGAGGTGAAAAAGAATCAGTGTCGTCTTTGTCAGAGACATAGAAATCTGAATCCGCATCTGGGATATCATCATCCGAATTAGGGGTAGAGGTATGGGGAGTGGGGAGGGAAATGTGGCGTTGTTTGGCCTTACGTTTCAAAGAGGGTTTGGAAACCATATTGTTATACTCCTTGGCAGGAGCCTTGTGAGGAACCGCGTCCTCTGTCATATGTGAGGTAAACTCACTCTCCGTCTGTGCCGGAACCATAGGGTTGGCAGGCTGGCGTTGACTGCATTCCCCCGCAGACTGGGACGAAGATTTGGATAAAAGGTTAGAAAATTTTTACTCCAAATTCTTAGATAATTTTTGCATAGATTACGCCATAGCCTGTTGAACAGAACTTTTGATAAAATTACGTAACTCGTTTCTTAAGTCCTCAATTTCACTGGGAACACCCTGTTCCATAGCTGAGGAATTAGTTTCCATGTTAAGGATAATTAAATAACAAAAGGAATTTTTCCTGGTGAAAATATGGCTTTAAAAATTACAGGAATTAAATTCTATCGGAATTTCCTATGTGAGCTGGGCAGCCGGGGGTTAACTACCGAGATGGCTGAATATAAACAAGGAAGAACCCTCCTACACGAGGGCGGGGCCGAGGAAATTGGTGCCGTGAGGAGCAGGAAGGCAGCCGATAAAGGCACAAGGGTATTCGAGGTGAGGAAGCGTTTCGGGGCGCTCCGTAGGCTTTCCTCTGTTCGCGTCAGGCAACCGAGTGACGGTTGGTCCTGAACGCGAGGGGAATCCTCAAAGGAGCGGCACGCGCGGCGCGCGTTGCGCAAGCAAAATAATTGGAATTCCTGCCTCGGAAGCACCTGGTGTGTGCTGCCGAGGACAGGAAAGACAAAAACACGAGCGCGAACAAGCGCTTATGAAATGTAATGCGGCAACATGCCGACAACAGCAAATAACACTATGTACATATGCATACCACGTAATAAATATAAAAGAAAGATAAGACGATATAAAGGCGTGACTTATCTTGACTGCAGCAGCAAGAAAAGAGGGCTGCATGCAGTCAAGCGACGTCACAATAGCATGGGAAATACTGCTATTGGTCAACCTGTTCTATACTACGTTTTCAATCCCATTGGCTGTCTGTGTTAGCCACATGGGATTTGTAGTCTTTTTTGTCTTGACTGCTGTTTTAATAAAGCAAGAAGAGAACGCATAATAGGAGCCTCCGGTCTTGTCATAAAATTTGAGTTATCTGAGCAGATGGCGAGAGCTGATGGGGTTCTCTAAATGTAGGGTTACGCATGATGTATTTCCTAAGGCCTTTAATGAGAATTTCTGCAACATGGTGAGCATGAGGAGCATATATAGTGCATTGGAGTGACAAAGGGGCCGGTTTGTAGTTACCAAGAAATACCCATACAGCTCATGCCTCTTTGTGTCGCCCACCCTCCATACCGAATAAATTACTTTTGGATTACTGCTGTCCATACACTTATTATGTATACACATAATAGATAGACTGAAATTGATATCTAGATATTAATAGATGGATAGAGGGAGGGATAGAGAGGATAATGGATAGATATTTCATTGCATGCTTTTTGCTGAATGTGATGCCATCCACTCTTTTGGGGTTGATGCTCAGCAGTCTTAGCAAGAGCCCACTGAAAGTATCTATGTCTCACCCTTCTGCATTGCTGTAAAAGATTTTCAAGTATTCCGTGTAGCATTTATATCATGCCATTTTATTATGGCAACTGGCCAAACATTCTGACTTTCATGAAGCTTTCTCAAGACAAATACTTTAGATGTGTTCTTTATCTATTCTACGTTATTCCTTTCTTCAACCCACCATCAATTTCTAGACTATTTATAAGTGGTCTAGCAATCTCTTATGCCATTGTGTGGAATTCCGGAGAAGAAATGTTACATCTCTGAATTTCAGGCAGAATTTGAAAGTCAATGATTCTGGTGAGTCCTGGTTTGGAATCAGCATTTGTATGCCAAACACAGGGTTAAAAAAGATTGTGGAGATAGCGCAGCAGCAGTTGGAGACTCAGGAGAGGCCCATGAGAGAATTTCCTGCTGTTATCCTCTGCTATTAAGGGGTTACTTGAACGTGTGAGGCTTGCACATTCAACTCCAGTGTTAAAACAATATAACTGAGTACTCTGTGTTGTGAAGGTCAGTAAAAGTATTGTGGCTGTAAAGGTAACATTTCTTGGAGGTACTGAAGGAAGAATCATAGTTGTGTTTTGGGTTGGTTTGGTCATGTTTGGCTGAGGTAATGGTGTAGGTTGTCTGAGGTTGTGTGGATATGGTGTGGCTTTTCTTACTTCTACATCTAGGAAAACCTATAACACATACTCTTAGCGTTTCCAAAATTCCACAAGGAAGACCTTCCACTCCTGGTGTTCACTATGATGCTGCATTGTCTTTGTTCAGGCTTCATTAGTGGTTTATACTCTACCTTCTGTGTGTAGTTACGTATAGGGGTTTTCAGCCAGACTTCATCCTTTAGTGTGTGGTTGTATCAATAATAATTTTTTCCACCCTCTCCATTATGTATCAAGGGGCCATGCGTCAGCCCACTTCAGCCATTGGCTGGCTTCACTATGAATGACAGCTTGCTGCCCTTTTACAAGAAGCACATCCGCACACAAAGTAGTTCCCTTCAGTGCCAGGGAGCACTATGGTAATGTGTGCTTTTTGAGATTAAAGCAATACTTTTGTCTTTAGCCTGTGGTCTTTTAGATTGATTAGGGCCTAGTGGCTTTTGGAATAATAAAGCTTTGCAAAAACCACGACAAAACAAATGAAAAATTGCTGAAAGGCTGATGGTCAATGCCAGACCTATCTGCTTCTGCAGTGCTTGTTTTTTATGTTGTTTGTAAATATACCTCTTACTACTTACTTAGTGTAGTATCGTCCCACCCCGTCAGAAGAAACCACACGGAGTCCAGGTGAGTGGGTGCTGGTGGCAACCTTTATTCTTCCTCTGTATGTATGTAGCGTGTATCCGCTTCCCGCCTCCCAGTATATATATCCAGCCCCTCACTGACTGGAAGTGATGTCCAGTTCTTTGTCTGGTCGGCGGGCAAGTCTAGCTTGGAAAAGATGCAGGCTCCAGTGAGGCAGCTGATCTTGTCATTTAGATGAGGGTCTGAGTGTCGTTCTCTTTCTATGGCAGAGTTCAATAGGCGCATGGCAACACAAATTCGTATCTTTGACATGTTTTTCTTTAGCACACCTACGATGGAGGATACCCATGGTGTCGGTCCTTCCCCTGGCTCGATGATGTCATGTGCTAGCAAGCTTTTCAATTCTTCTTCTACCTGCGGTTGGAGGTGTATAGGAACTCTGCGGTGAGTCTGAGCTACTGGTTTGACTGCTTTGTTGATGTGCAAAGTGACTTGTTCATCCTTTAGCTTTCCGAGCCCTTCAAGAAGTGCAGGGTATTCTTTCCTGATGTTTTGATGGTCAGCAGTGTGATATGTCATGGCGAGGAGACCCATCACTTGCGCCTTGACGTTACTGAGCAAACATGGCGCTGGAACGTCTCCCTGTAGGACATGCATCTCTTCTTGCACGGACATGTTTTTCTATGTAAGCGTCTCCACTAATTTTCCATTGCCATGTTCACTATCAATTGTCTCGCTCCCCACGTGAACACATCAACGGTAAAGGTCAGGAGTGAAGGTTTGTGTTTAATTTTCCCATATTCCGATAAACACATGATGTTGCATGTGGCTCCACTGTCAAGTACGAATCACATGATGTGACTTCGGACCTGAATCGCTACCTTTGCCGTCTTCTTTATTTATCATTTGTCCACTAGTTGGACGTGTTCAGATGTGCTTTACTGAGTCGGGACATCTGACATGAGGTGGAGACGTTCATTTGTACCACATGTACTGGAGGCATCAGAGTCGGCAGAAAAGCTGCGATTTCGTGCTTGCACATGCCGTGGGCCTTGATTTGTCCACCCATGCAGATGCTCACAAAGTGATTGTCGTGGTTGCATTTCCTTATGACATTTGTGTCCCACAGCTGGACATGTGCCAGCATGTGGGTATTCTAGGCTGCAGCGGTAGCAGGTCTGTCCATGATTCTCTTTCTGTAACAGTGATGGCTTGTCTTGTCTGTAATAGCCTCCGGCCATGTGATGAGCCTGTTCCATTGTTCGCGCTCTTCCGGTTTCCATTTGGATGGCATGTGAGGTAGCCCTGGCCTCAGAGTGTGCCATGGTCAATATCTTGTCCAGTGTGTACATTTCTTTCAGTACTTTTGTACGGAAACCAGTTGAATGGTATCCTTCAATGATGTGCAGGAGTATTGCTGCCTCATTGTCAAACTTCTCAAATTCACAGTAGGTATCTAATTTGCGCAGCTGCGTTGCAAAATCGTCGAGGGATTCCTCTGCTCATTGGTAGGCTATGTTGAAAGTGTAGCGCTCATAGTCAATGTTTCATTGCGGATCGAAGCTGTCTGTGAGGCATTTTATGAGGCCTTTGTATGTGGAAGTTGCAAGCAGGTCTTCAACATCATCCCCAACGAGTTTTAGGAATATGTCTGTGGCCTGTTCATCCATGTGACCTTTGCAAGAGGCACTTAGATATCGTTCAAATTGCCTGATCTATTTTTCCCATCGAGCACCTTTCGTTTGGGAGTCAGTGAGATCCAATGGCAGCGGGCGCCTGATGATCACTCTTGGAATTGCACCTTCGTTGCTCTCCGTCATATTCGCAGGCACGTAGGGTTGGGATGCATCTATTCTGTACTTGGTGGAGTCTGGATGGCTTGAAAAATCCTTAGACAGCTTATTTTCTTGGACTTTATTGTATGATTAGGCGTTTATTGTGTTTCAGGCCCAAATATGCTTCTGACAGTGTACAGTCTAGTTATTTTCCACTGTCGTGAGGGTGCTGGTGGCAACCTTTATTCTTCCTCCGTATGCATGTAGTGTGTGTCCGCTTCCCTCCTCCCAGTATATATGTCCAGCCCCTCACTGACCGGAAGTGGTGTCCAGTTCTTTGTCTGGTTGGCGGGCAGTGGATTTGTGGTCCTAATGCCTTATTCTGACACTTAGGTGCCTGCTAAATCTGGACATTATTAGCATCTTTGTTGGGCTAGTGCATTTAACAAACATTACTACCATATAAAGTGAATAAAAACTACTTTCACAATGCGTAACACATGATGGGCACACTTCCCAAAAATATTTTCAGTTGTAAACATATCTTTACAGCTAAAAACACCTTGTGCATCTGTGGGTGTTCACAAACAGCAGCTCTACCCACCCTGGAAATGGTTGGACATTTACTAAAGCAATGGGCTACAGTAACTCCCCTTCCAAGATGGGGAGGGGAACACATCGCTCCCACATTTGGTGGTGTACTGAAAGTGTTTTCTCTCCATGAAAATTAGTTTTCGCCACAGAAAAATAAGTGCATGTGCACGGCAGGATCCATCCACCCTGTGCCTGAATCTAATCAATATAGATTTACACACGTGGGGGTTAGGAACCTGGTTGAGAAGTCACATGACATCCTAGTAGTAAGCCTGGAAACCTGTAACTGTCGTAGTTTTTTTAGCCATACTTCTGGGAATGTTTGTAAATTGAAAAGAAAAATAAATCAGGCAAAAACGTAAACATCCATTCGTATGTTTTTTTGTATTAATCGATATGTTTTAAATATATTGTGGCCTTAAGACTTTGAGGACGATGATAGTCTATTTCGGAGGATTAACGTTTTACATGCAAACCAAACTATGGGGCAGATCTATGAAAAGTGGTGCTGAGCCTAGAGCACCGCCACTTTTCTTGCAGCCCTTAGTGCCCCACTAACACCACCATGGTAGCGCTGTATTTAAAATATGGCGCACCATGGCAGTAGTTAGGGTGACTAGCATCTTAATTTTTTACCTTAGTCCAGTGCTTTGCAGAATTAGCGTAAAAAAACTACCGCTAAATCTGCAAAGCACCCAGAGGCCCATTGTAATCAACTGCCCCACCCAGCGCTGAAACTGCCCCCTTGCATACATTATGCTTGGCGCAGGCATAATGAGGCGCAAGGGGTTACAAAGTGGCGCAATGCAAGCATTGCAACACTTTGTAAATATGGCGTGGCGTTTTTCCCCTCCCAACTTCACATTAGCGTCAATAAAATGGCGCTAATGTGGCATTGGAATGGCGCAAGACCAGCATAAATCTGGCCCTATATGTATTGTGCAGCTAAATGTCAGAGTTTTTTTCATATGATTCATCACTAAACGTTCTCTTCGTAGCAGTATGTAATGTAACGCGTCTGTGACTGTCTTGTTCTGGTTCCTTGCTATTTGCCTGTTTAGTGCTAAGACATAAGTGATGGAGTTGCTGTCTGGTCCCAGCCCACACAGCGGTTGACACATCATGCAGGAAATGGCACCTACGTCTTGCACCAAACTAAGCATCTTGTAAACCGACAGCAGTGCCATTCATTCATGAATGAAAGCATTTATACCTCGCCAAATGCTCCTGAAAATAACCCAGGCTTTCTGTGGAGCTGGAAAGATACATGGAATTTAAGTGACTGTGGAAGAGCACACAGTGAATATGATGAGGGCGCCTCAAACTTAAACAAGTGTGTTCTCCCAATTATCGTATTAAAGGGGTCGTCCAGTAAATTATGTCACAGCACATCTGATCTCCTCAGTTGACATCAGCAAATACACAGACAGGAATACCTTTTTGTTAGTAATTGTTGTGTAAAGAGAACTGTGGGTTTCTCCACGCTGGAAGCACCTTTAAGCAGTCTCTGTCTGGTAATGTGCCGCCTCCATCAAAGTCTAAGGGTTAAATTGCTTTGATCCAGAACTTTGCTCTAAGCCCAATGCGCCCCATACTATGAGGCCATGACTTGCGAAGAAAGGAACTTTACATTCGTTCATTCATTTATTCAGCCCTCGCTCTTATAAGTTATTAAGGATGCTGCAGTGTTAACACAAAAAAAACGTTTTAGTGCATAAGGTGTTCTCTTTCATTGTGCTGTCTGGTGTTAACGACAGAAAATCTAGAAATTAGAACGTGGTTTGCCTTGTTTGTTACTGTGGTTTGAGGTCATTGGTCTGTTCAGTAGCTACAAGGGTCACATATTAGGGCTGGTCCTAATGTGTATAAGCCTAACTTTTGTAAATGTTGTTCTTGCCTTTCTACTTAAATGGGTATTGTGCTGTCACTAGGCTAGTCCGTGGGCTAGACTGCTTCTGTGTGGATGCTGATGCAAACCACCTCTTGTTGGGTGCCGTGGAGTGCCTTTTTATCTAGTGCATGATGGTCATGAGTTTGTAAAGCGCACTACAAGGTGGTGGATGAGGTGCAGTGTACTAAATGATGACAATATAGCCCACTGCATAGGTTTAAGGTTTAGGGTAGGGCTTTTAGGTTTAGGGTTGGGTAGGGGTTTAGGAATGGTGAGGGTACAGGGTAGTAAAGGTAGTTTAGGGCTGGGTGGGTAAGAGTATTAAGTGGTAAGTGTGTTTTTTGGGTTTAAGGGTGGGTAAGGAAATGGGGGATGGGTATGTTTTGGGTGGGTAGGGGTATTGGGTGGAAAGGGTGTTTTTAGGGTTTAGGGGTGGGGAAGGGTATTGGGTGGTGAGAGTGTTTTTAGGGTTTAGGTTGGGTAGAGTGTTCTAAGGGTTTAGAGGACAGTAAGGGTATTGGGTGGTAAGAGAACGTTTAGGGTTTGAGAATGGATAAAGGTATTGGCGGTAAGGGTGTTTTTAGGGTTTAGGGGTGGGTAAGGGTATTGAATGGCAAACAAATCTGTGGTAAAGGCATGCATGGTTTTGGGCTGTGCTGTAATGTCATAAAACCCACCTGGGGCAGCTATCTCCCAGCAGAGCATGACATTGTTTACTGAACTCAGGAGTACTTTGGACATCTCTAATTATACAGATACCTACAGCTCAGGCATGCACTCTCTACACTCGTTGCTAATGTAGAAAGACTCTCAGCTCTCCCGGGTCCTTAAATCAATTTTCACATCCTAGATATGTTTCATATCCATAGACAAGCCAGGGTATCAGACCTAGCTGCTCTTGAAAATGCAGACTGACAGTTTGCCCTTAGGGTGCCCTGTATCGGCAAGGCTTCACCTTATACATTTCAAATATTTACACCAAGTCTACTTCACAAGACAACAACTATGGCACATGCATAAAGTGTACTGTACATGCCTTAGGTGCAAAATAAAAATAGGTGATTTTCTTTGTAGTCTTTTTGCAGAAGTCCTCACTCAACTTATCATCCCTTAGATAGCCCACCTAAACATTCTAAAAGACCTGGGGCTATTTCTTGCAAAAAGAGATATCAAACAAAACTCAGAGAGTTGCCAAGTAAAAAGGAGGCCTAGACCCATGCAAGATATTGAAGCAATCTACCTATGAAGCCAGAGGATGTCAATAGAGCCAGAGGATGTCAAAAGATAGGGGGAGAGGGGTTAAGGGTTTACAATATCAAGGCCACCCTAGAGGTTTGGTGGTCTAGACTGAAGATCTACTAGATGAAAGTGGGCTCTCACACTTTTGCTAATTTTCTCTGCCATGTCCCTGAAAGGTGGGCTGGATGTGCTGCTATTCACTCGTTCGTTGTTGGGATTGCTGAAGGTTTTTATTAAATGCATAAGGGCACTAAAACGATGATGAGAAACATGCACGTTGAGTTGATTGCATTTGTTTTATTATTAATCAGTGTTGGCCTCAGTCTTAAAATGGCTAAAGTTGATTGTATCAATCTTTCAGTATACAGTAACATTTCCACTTTAATTCTACCCAGCATACAGACTATTCATGCACAAGCAACTTTGTAAAAAATGTTCTGAGATGTAATGTCACTTTCCCAGGCACGCGGTGGTGTGTTTTTTTTCCTTCAGAGTCTGTAGCAAGCTGTTTCTCTGGGAGTGGAGTTTTACAAGGTCTTGCTTATTAGGACCACAGTGTGATTCTCATGAGAACTTCTTGTATATTAAGTAACAACATTTTTACTAACTATTGAGGTGCCTGAAGAACACCAGGGATGGGAAATGCACTATGTGAATCTGTGGTATAATGTTGAGAATATGAACTCAGAAACTGTATTATTGTTTCTCTGATGTTATGGGTTTGAGTCTTACACAATTGTATTGCATGCATGATATCCATTGTAAAACGCATTATAAAATAACCTCCTTCTTGGGGGTGTTGGACTCATTCTCTCTTGCCTTTTGAGAAGGCAGCACTACATCGGTCTGACCTCTGATATACGACTGTGATTTATTCATTAGAGGTTAACTACACCTGTTGTATTGTTTTATTTGTTGTTATGTTGTTTAAAGACCATCAGACCAACACATGTTTCACCACTTGATGGCACACATGTCTGGGGCTTTTTCATAGCTTAATGTTGTGGTATTGGCAGCAATTCATCAACTGATTAGTTCTGTCTCATATGTTTTCAAATGTTCACTTTCTAGCTCAGAACACTGGTGTTATGATGGAAAAGCCCATCTGCATAGCTCAGGAGATCGCACACCCCTGCCTCAGCTTCCCCATAGCAAGTATCAGTTGTTTTTGCCTCAGCTCACATGACAATTATATATGTGCTGAGGGTTTCCTGTGACGTGAAATGAGATCTGGAAGGGAACACCATGTGCAGCCTCTGAGAATGAGTGGTCCTCAGCATTCAGGCTGTAGAAGACTGACAGTGGTGGCAGCAAAAGATGCTAGTGTCTGAGCAGACTTTTGTTTAGCTGTCGCCTGCCATGGAATACCACCCATGGGCATCTCCTGCATTTTAGTTTCAAAGAAAATGAGCACACTGCCTACACTCCAGCAACAAAGTATGACCCCAAAGTATCATGGTAAATGCAGTCGAATTCGAAGTCCATTCAAAAAGTAATAAAGTCTCACCTTTGTAGGTGCAGCAAGTGCTGTATATCCCTGTACACATGTTTCTGGGTTTAGCCCGTCATCAGCAGGGAGCAACATGGTATAGGGGCTTGCTTGAAATGCGCCAAATATCTTCTCTGGTTTAAGTACCACTCATGGCGCACAGGTGCCTCCCAAGGCTCATCAGCCGTTGCTCAAGGGAGCCGTCAATAAGGCAGTTTCTGAGAAAGGGCGCACACTGCCTACACTCCAGCAACAAAGTATGACCCCAAAGCATCATGGTAAATGCAGTCGAATTCGATGTCCATTCAAAAAGTAATAAAGTCTTTCACCTCCGTATGTGCAGCAGGTGCTGTGTATCCCTGAACACGTGTTTTGGGGTTTAGGCTGTCATCAGCAGGGAGCAGCATGGTATAGGGCCTTGCTTTAAATGCTGCCAAATGTCTTCTCTGGTTTAAGTACCACTCATGGCGCACAGGGGCCTCCCAAGGCTCATCAGCATGGCTCAAGGGAGCCGTCAATAAGACAGTTTCAAAGAAAGGGCACACACTGCCTAAACTCCAGCAACAACGTATGACCCCCAAAGCATCATGGTAAATGCAGTCAAATTCGAATTCCATTCAAAAAGTAATAAAGTCTTTCACCTCTGTAGGTGCAGCACGTGCTGTGTATCCCTGTACACATGTTTCCGGGTTTATCCCGTCAGCAGCAGCATGGTATAGGGGCTTGCTTGAAATGCCGCCAAATGTCTTCTCAGGTTTAAGTACCACTCATGGCGCACAGGTGCCTCCCAAGGCTCGTTAGCCATGGCTCAAGGAAGCCGTCAATAAGACCGTTTCAAAGAAAGGGAGCACAATTCTGTATTTTGAACTGGTCTATTAGTCCGCTGCAACCTGATCATTTACTCTATCCACGTAGGACATGGTTGGGACACATGTGGACAGTCTATACCTTTACAGGTGAATGTGTGTGGCGTAACTGCTGCATGTGGGTGTGTCAGCAAAGTAATTATATGATTTGTAATCTGTAGACCTGTCAAAGAGCTCATGAGATAGTTGTAGGTTTGGAACAGGATCCCTCCAAACTAAAATTTATGCCTTGGACTCTTTAGAAAGATTGTCTTCATTGTGGGTTCCAAAGATAATGTTAAAACAAAATGTGATGTTATGGAATTATAATTATTACTATACCAGAGATGATCAACATGTTTCAGTCAATACAAATGCCATGAAATGTCAAAGGCTTTCTTCAGGACCAGGAATCAGTCAATAAAATACACCTTGTCTCAAATAGATCATTCACACAAAACCATATATTCAGAAAACAGCTTGATATTTATAGTATTCTTATCTTCAGCCAGTATCTCATTAGCAGGAAACCTAATCAATATTGTAATTTAGCCCCAGAGTGGGCTTAAAGGAGGTAACCTCCTGTAGTCACATATTAATCAAGAAGCCGCTGTTGGCATCTTGCCTACTCACCTGGAGCCTCTGAAGACAGGGATAGACCCTGATAAGTATTAAAATAACATGCTTTGATATGAAACTTTTCTTATCTTCTGTTCAAATTATGTAGCAGCTGTGATGGCTTGCACTTAGAAAGACAAGACTAAGATGGGTAGTTAGAGCAACACAATTAAATCACCTTGAGAAATTTTGCACTGGAAATATGTTCACTCGCTGTGGATAGGGGTAAGTTTTGTTTTTTTTGGATTAAGACTGTGACCCAGGAAGGCCTCTTAACTTATTTTGAAAGGCAGGATGTAAGACATTTGATTATTGGTTGAGGGGGGTAGAAGCCCCACTCAAGCAACAACCACAATCCTTGTCAGGATGAACCATAAAAGTCACTAACTTAACTCTTGTAGACTGCCACAAAGACAGTCAGGCTTAACTTAGAGGCAATGTGTAAAGCATGTATGCAGCACACAAACAGTAATAAAGTGAATACAGAAAACGCAAAAAATTCCAATCCAATGTAGAAAATAGAGTACATTGTAATGAAAAAGATTATACCAGAACAACAGAAATACAATCAGTAGAACTAGAGATATTACATTTTAACATTTTTAGTGAAAATAGCGCCTAAACACAAAAAGCGCCACTCATGGTCATCTGGTTGTGCTAGACCAGTGGAAAGTCACCAGCTCAGGCCGATGGAAATCGAGCAGAGATTGGATACAGGTTAGTCCCACTGAAAAGTTACTTTTGAAGTCCAGCACAAAGAGTTCCGTTTGGGTGGAGGTCTCAAGGAGGAGGCTGAGCAACGTGGATGGTCTTCGCTGTAGTATGAAGAGCAGGTTGGGCGCCATAGTTAGTCCTTGCTGTACAGAGGAGAGCGGTCAGGTGGTGCAGACTGTCATTGCTGTAGCTTCATGTGGTGGTCACCATGGGCTGTCGTTGTTGTAGGCCAAAGTGCAGGTCTCGCATTGCTGGTCGTTCACTGGTGGTTGCTGTCTATCCGAAGAGAAGGTCTCATTGGAGCTTCGCCTTGGCGGTCGTCAAGGGAGTGGCAGTGGCAAATGGGCCTGTTCGCAGTTGCAAGTTGCCCAGACTTTAGGATTTTCACCTTTTCTTGTGAAGAAGTACACTCTGATGCCAGAGAAGGGTCCAGGACCTGGGGACATACATCTTTGGGATCGGGGAATCACTCTAGAAGGGGCTAGCAGGGCTCAGGTAGTTCCAGTTGCAAGTCCAGGCAGATCCAGTTGCAGCAAGTCAGCTCAGTAGTTGCATGAAGGCATCTGAAGCTTGGTGTGTCCCTGTAGCTCACACAGGAAGTCAGGCAACTGACTCTTGGCGTCATTCTGGTTAGCCTAGGATGAAGGCAAGCAGGTCCAGTCTCCGTTCTAAGACAGCAAGACAGTCCTTTAAGCAGCATGTCAGTCCTTCTTCTGTAACTCACACAGGTCCAGGAGTGTTCTGATGAGTGGCTGTGGAGGTCCAATATTTATATCTGGTGCCAGCGTTTGTGGGGGGAGAAGGGAGGTCCCTGTACCTCACACCTGGTTCTGGAAAGCTTGTCCCCTGTCAAGAGTCCTGTTAGAAATGGGGTCTTTAGTTGGCAGTGGGTTTGCACCCTGACCAAGTAGGGACCCTCACTCTAGTCAGGATAAGGGAGTTACCCAGCTCAGATAACCCCTGCTCACCCCCTTGGTAGCTTGGCATGAGCAGTCAGGCTTATCTCAAAAGCGATGTGTAAAGCATTTGCACATAACACACAGTATTACAGTGAAGACACTACAAAAGGATACCAACCCAGTTTTAGAAAAATAGCCAGAATTTATCTATATAAAACAAGACCAAAACAAGGAAAATCCAACACACAATAATAAAGATATGAATTTTGCAATAATTAACTTAAATATACAGTTCCTTGAAGTCAATAGCTCCGCCTAGGGCTATCATGGTATTGTGAACAAACAAATCCAACAGTTCAGGACGGCCAGCTACACTGTCTGGAAGACCTGCAAACAGTACCTGTGACATCTAGGGCGTTGTGATCCTCTTGATGAGATCCGGACTGCGGCGTCGCTGGCGTCGTATCCAGAGGTTGGTGCGGGGCTCGTCGGGCCCTTAAAGTCACACGCATTGCAGATCCAACTCCGAGCTGATGACATTAGGTGCGCTAGCATGGATGACATAAAGGCTGTGGTGCAAAGCAGGATGATGCAACGTGCTGTGCCCTCATGTCACGGTGCAGGCAGCGGTTTGATGATGGCATCCTTTGGCGTTGTGAGACCAGGGCTGCGGTGTGAAGCAGAGCGGTGTGACGTGCGTTATCTCCAGGTCACGGTGCAGGCAGCATCGTTGTTGTTGCTGAAATGCTGTCATCGGTAGGCCCAATGCGGCAGTGCTGTACGGGGTGGGCTCTGTGTGGCACCCACAGGTCGTGGTGCAGACAGGGGTGTCATTTGACGATGCTGGAGTCAAAGGCGCTGGCGTTGGTGGACCGGGGCTGCGGTGCGGAACTGGACGGTGCTTTGTGTACCTCTTGAGGGGTGTCCACAGGCCACGGTGCAGGCAGCGGCATCAGTGTCAGCGTGGAGCATTGTCGTCAGGGATGTCAAGGCTGCGATGTGGGCAAGGCGATGCGGAGTGCGGGTTCCATAGGTCATGGGGCAAGCAGTGGCTTGGTGACGGCGTCAGTGAGACCAGGGTTGTGGTGCGATGTGGGGCACAGATCCGTGTGGCATTATCAGGTCACAGTGCAGGCAGCACCATTGTTGATGGCGTAACAGTGGTTTTTCTTCTGGCTACAGCACAGGGAACACAGTTCCCTGTGAAGTAGGCAGATGAAGCTGAAGTCTCTGATGTCCCTGAGACTTCTAACAGGAGGCAAGCTCTACTTCCAGCTCTTGGAGAAACTTCACAAGAAGGATACACAGCAAAGTCCAGTCTTTGCCCTCTTTAAGGCAGAAGCAGCAACTGTAGGCCAACCCAGCAAAGCACACACAACAAAGTGTCAGTACTCCTGCTCCAGCTCTTCAGCTCTTCTCCTTGGCAGAGGTTCCGCTTGATCCAGAAGTGTTCTAAAAGTCTGGGGTTTTGGGTCGACTACTTATACCCCTTTCTGCCTTTGAAGTAGGGAAACTTCAAAGGAAAGTCTCTGTTGTTCACAAGATCCTGCCTTGCCCAGGCCTGGCCCCAGACACACTCCAGGGGGATCAGAGACTGCATTGTGTGAGGATAGGCAGAGCCCTTTCAAGTGTAAGTGTCAGCTCCTCACTCCCTACTCTAGCCCAGGAGACTCATCAGGATATGCAGGCTACACCCCAGCTCCCTTTGTGTCACTGTCTAGAGTGAATTTAAAACAGCCCAATTGTCAGTCTGACTCAGACATATAATACACAAGCAGGCAGAGGAAGAGAATGGTTTAAGCGAGAAAATGCCCACTTTCTAAAAGTGGCATTTTCAAACTGACAATTTAAAAAACAACTTTACCAAAAGGTGTATTTTTAAATTGGGAATTCAGAGACCCCAAAATCCACATCTCTATCAGCTCCCAATAGAAAACTGCACGTACAAGATATTTAAAGGCAGGCCCCATGTTAACCTATGAGACAGCTAGGCCTTGCAACAGTGAAAACCGTATTTGGACGTACTTCACTGGCAGGACATGTAAAACACATCAGTACATGTCCTACCTTTAACATACACTTCACCTTGTTCATGGGCTACCTTGGGCCTACCTTAGGGGTGACTTACATGTCGTAAAAGGTAAGGTTTGGGCCTGCAAGTGGGTACACTTGCCAAGTCTAATTTGTAGTTTAAGACTGCACACAGAGATACTGCTGTGGCAGGTCTTACACGTGTTTACAGGGCTACTCATGTGAGTGGCACGCTCAGTGCCGCAGGCCCATTAGTAGCATTTGATTTACAGGCCCTGGACACCTGTAGTGGACTTCATTAGGGTCTTACTAGTAAATCAGATATGCCAATCATGTAAAAGCCAATCACCAATACAATTTACATAGGGAGCACTTGCACATTAGCACTGATCTGCAGTAGTAAAGTGCCATGGAGACAATACTCCAGCAAAACAAATCAGAAAAAACAGGAGGAAGAAGGTGAAAAGTTTGGGGATAACACAGCAAAAAGGGTCATTTCCAACAGGTCCAAAATGTCTTGCATGACAAAAGGCCATGCAGTGCTGGTGTCAAGTTCCATTGTGCGTGCAGGAGACAAAGCTCTTTGAAGTGTAGGTGGAGCTTGGTACAGACCCACCCTCATCATCCTGCCCAGATGGTCCACCTGGTCCTCACCTAAGACCTTTGTGTTCCTGTCTAGAAGCAGTATACAAACCCCAATAGCAGAGCCATTCACAGTCATGTGCCCCAGGGCACTGGCAGAAGTCACAAATGGGTAGGACAAGAAAATGCCAACTTTCTAAAAGTGGCATTTTCAGAATTGTCATTTATAATCCAACTTTATCATTCAAGGGGAATTCAAATTACAATTCTTTTGAGGGTAAAGAGCATATCTCCATCTTCCCCCAATCTAACATTATCACTTGTTAAAGGTAGTAAGGTTATCCAGTGTTAGTCAATGGGAGAGATGGGTCTTACAACAGTGAAAAAACGTCTTTCTGAGCTTTTTACTGCCAGGACATGTAAAATTAAATACTCGCATGCTAATTTTTAAATACAGTACACCCTGACCAGCCTTTAGGGTTTACCTTAGAGTGACTTAAAAGTATTACAACGTAGGGGTTAGGCCTGGCAAATGGTTTATTTTATAACTTGAAATGGCAGTTAAAAACTGCACTATAGGCTGTAGTGGCAGGCCTGAGACATGTTTGTAAAGGCTACTTTAGGTGATGGCACAATGAGTGCTGTAGGCCCACTAGTACCATTTAATTTACACCCACTGGGTACATCTAGTACCATTTAAATTTAAAAGGAGCTTACAAGTAAATTGAATCTTCCAAATAGGTGTAGTCCAAATTTACCATAATTGAAGGAGAAAGCACAAGCATTTGAGCACTGTTTAGCAGTAGTGAAGTGCACAGAGTCCCAAAGTCAGCAAAAATGAACACAGGGGTAGTGATGGCAAAAGGTTTGGGGAAATACCATACCAATGATGGCCAGTCTAACACAAGTTTTTGTTTGGCCGCAAATTAGTTTCTACAGTGAGGATGGATTCTCCTGACTGTGACCAGACAACATTGTTCCCTCTCTCTTGCCAGCACACACATCGCCCTTTAAACTTGCAACCAGAGATGTGCGTATGCATACCAGAGACCACGGTAGAGTCTGCTGGGCCAGGTATAGAGCAACATGGCTCCCACCCCCAGCTGGCAACATCAGGCTCAGCTTGTGGAGGAAAGAGAAGCCACGTTATTTGTCCTTAGTCTTTTTTTGGTGGGGTGGACCACATTTTGAGATTTCTTCTAGGCATGTAGTTTATGGGCCATTTTCATGTTTTGTATATGATACAGTGCTCAATTTGTGCTGGTATTTTCCGGTGCTCAGCACCGACACTTATTTGGAACACCGGCACCTATCATAGGATTACATTACAAAGTGGTGCTGTGTGTCTAAACGTCTGCTGAATTTATCAGTGCAATCTTCACTTAAAAGTGATAATACTAGAAAATAGGTAATGCTGGTGCTTGCATTCGGCACTAGTGGCAGGACTGTTGGTGGTGCCGGCTTGAGAGGACTCCTATGAAGTGCCTTGGGCCTGGCACTTAATTTATTTAACAAATTAAGCACTGATATGATCAGATTGCCCTTGGCATCATGACCACATTAATACTGAAGTTTCTCAACATATATTGTATATTTAGCATATATTCCCTTTTTTAAATATGAGAGCACGCAGATTGCAAAAACGATTTGTTAATTGGGTGCTATAAATTCATCACATTCCTTAATGGTGCTGCAGTTTAATAATTGCGTGAGGAGGTGGTCAGCTGCAGACAGCAGGCCTCTGTTACTTTGGGCCAGATGTAGGAAAGTTTTTGCACCTCGCAAACAGCGAATTCCGCTGTTTGCGACGTGCAAAAACCACATTGCGATGCCCAATCCCCGTTTTGCGAGTTCGTAACCCAATCCCCGTTTTGCGAGTCCGCAAGACGGTACTGCGAGTCACAATTAGGAAGGGGTGTTCCCCTTCCTAATTGCGAGTCGCAGCATAATGCTGCATTGCTTTGTGACCGCGAATGCGGTTTGCAAAAGGGAAGGGGTCTCCATGGACCTTCCCCTTTGTGAATGGCCTGGAAAACATTTTTTCAGAGCAGGCAGTGGTCCTATGAAACGTTTCATTTTTTCATTTTGGAATGCATCTCGTTTTCCTTTAAGGAAAACGGGCTGCATTACAAAAAAAAAACCTGTTCTATTTAAAAGCAGTCACAGACATGGTGGTCTGCTGTCTCCAGCAGGCCACCATCCCTGTGAGTGCTGCGAGTCACAAGGGGGTCGCAAATTGTGACCCACCTCATTAATATTAATGAGGTGGGCATTTGCAACCCCCTTGCGAGTCGCAGATGGTGTCAGGGACCATCCTGCATCTTGAATTGCGACTCGCAAATTGCGAGTCGCAATTAAGGAATTTCGTACATCTGGCCCTTTGTTCCTCAAAGCTGCGATGCATAGGAAACATCGTGCAGTATGTAAAACGAGTTGTGGAAAATACTAACTGCATGTGCACGGATATGATGTGTACTTACAGTTCTTGATTACACTCACACATTTTATCTATTCTCCTACCAACCCATGGTGAGGGCCTTATCAACCCCAAAACCTCTCCCAGTAGGTCATCCATCCACTCTCAATCTTAAAAAGGTGTACCTATGTACACAAGGAGCTGCTTTATATATTGAAGGGGGTGGGGATCCTTCCCCAAACTGCAGGGTCCTCAGGCTTCCTTCCCTTTTAATCCAGGAAAGGGCTTTCAAAAATCCGCAAGACTGTGACTTGTCTGCCTTCAGCAAGAGTCCTGGTGCAGATTTATTTAGCCAAGAAGCACCCTTCCTGAGCACACACATCCTCTCGACCCATGAAATCATAGGCCATTATTCAAAGGCTCACTTCAAAGGAACCAACAGATCTTTTAAAAGTTTCTTTTTCAAGGCATGTCGGGTTTCTTTTTCAGCTATATCAGAAAATGAACTAAGGAAACTAATAAAAAAAAGGATAGAAGTATCGCCAAACCTTAAGGAAATCCACTGTCGAAACTTAACCGTGCAGTGTAATCGCCCTCATCGAAGACAATAATATTACACGTTGACCTTGAAATATACTGTGAAAGGGACTTCCAAGAGTTGGGCTTTATATCACGGTTTATTATTTCCTCTGTCTAATGTGCAGTTTACGCCCCCTGGGACCAGTAACAGAGTTGTGCTGTTGGCAGCTACAGACATTTCCAAAAGAGAGAAGATGAAAGTAATTTCTAAGTAGAATTTTATTTAATAACCTCTATCAAAAACCACTTTCATGAAATCACAAAAGGCATTGCAATTGGCAAAATAGGTCTTGGCGGTTTCACAAATGAAAACAGCTTTATTTTCTTTATATTTTCTACACATTACTCGGAGCTGATGTACAGAAAATGCAAGATGAAGAGCTATATATGTAAAAAAAAGCACTCAAATATCGTCGGACATAGCATTAATTTACCTAAGGATACATGTTTTTCTACTGCATTATACTACGTCATATCATGTTATTTTTTAAAATGTGCCTAGCTATTCAAGTGTCATAATTGTCCCATTTGGCACTTTCTCACTCTTGCGTGTCGCCTGAATTCTGCTGACCAGGTGTTCTCTTTGTGGCACTTGAACTTTGGCATCAGAGATTCAAGGCGCTTTGGTAGTAGTGTCCTCAATTTGCCAATAACCATCATCTGTTTCCTTTTTTTCCTCCTGTACGGGAGAGCAATTATGCTAATAGTGAGGAGGGAGGTCTTGCACCAGCTCTGAAGGAGAGCTGACCTTGACAACCTGAATGTAAATTCACTCTGAATTGGAAGAACATGCAGTTACAGTATTGCTTGTTCACCAAATGCTGTTGTCTATCGGCGAGTGCTCCCTGGTCGCCCTGGGCCTCGAAATTCTGTAGCATTGGAAACTATTTGGCTTTTTGTCGACTTGAGGAATTTAGGGCCAGATGTAGGAAAGGATTTGCGCCTCGCAAATGGCGAAAAACGCCGTTTGCAAGGCACAAAAGCCTCTCCGCGATGCAGAAATGCATTTTGCGAGTCGGATCCGACTCGCAAAATGCATTTCCGACTCGCAAATAGGAAGGGGTGTTCCCTTCCAATTTGCGACTCACAACGCTATGCAATTTCATTTGCAAATGAAATCGCAGTTACCATCCACTTGAAGTGGATGGTAACCCAGTCGCAAAAGGGAAGGGGTCCCCATGGGACCACTTCCCCTTTGTGAATGGAAACAAAAATATTTTTTCAGAGCAGGCAGTGGTCCAATGGACCACTGTCTGCCCTGAAAAAAACCGAAACTAAAGGTTTCGGTATTTTTTTCCAAGTGCAGCTCATTTTCCTTTAAGGAATACAGGCTGCAGATGTGAAAAAAAAAACTGCTTTATTAAAAAGCAGTCACGGACATGGTGGTCTGCTGTCTCCAGCAGGCCACCATCCCCGTGAGTGCCCATACTCGCAATGGGGTCGCAAACTGCGACCCACCTCATTAATATTAATGAGGTGGATCTTTGCGACCCCGTTGCGAGTTGCAGAAGGTGTCTGAGACACCTTTCTGCATAGCAAATTGAGACTTGCAATTTGCGAGACGCACGGACTCGCAAATTGCAAGTCGCAATTTGCTTCTTTCCTACATCCGGCCCTTAGGTCCCTGGTCTCCCGCTAGTTTTAAGTTCATGCCTAAGGAATAGTTCAGGCCGCTTTCCCGTGCTCTTTTGGATAACGAGGAGTGGCTGGCCTTTACCAGTGTCACCACCAAGTTCAGACCTGTATGTCAGAATATCTCGGTGTACACACGGAATATCGACTCCAGAATATCAACAGGACAAAATGTGGAGGAAAGAATATTGGAAAAAAAATGACAGTAAAGTCTAGGTTTTCTAAACCTAGATCCATATATATGTACCTGCATAGTACATATATATTTAAGGTACATAGTTGTTGAGTTAGGAATAGTAAATCTATACCTCCCTATATGCACCTTCCTTTCGATATTTTGTGCCTCAATATTCTGTCTTTGACATTCTTGTACCACGATATTCAAAATCAAACATATGGTAGCTAGACTATCAACTACCACAGTAATGTGAAGGTAAGTTTGGATAGTTAAGTATAGATTTACTATTCTTAACCCCACAGCTACATAACTTAAAGATAAATATATATATATATCTTTTGAAAAAGTATATGTATGTGTAGTTAATAACACTAAATGTATGTCGCTAGTTTTGTGGAATAACGTATCAGTGCTCCATACACAAAAATACTTCACTATCACTCTTTGGAAACAAATGCCCATACGAAATGTATATGAAATTGAATTGAAATTATGCCCTATAGAAGCGACAAAAGAATATATTGTAGTCGTGAAACATGTGTTCATCTTTTTGGACTAGAGTTGTCTTACGAATTGGGTATAAGTCGGTTTCTTTGAGTTTGTGGTTATGGTAGTGCACCACCCACCAGAGGTCTCACACTGCTGTGTAATGTAAGAGTACCTATCCACTGTTTAACAGGCACCAGTGTGTAGCTAGTGCCTTGCATCTATCTTGTTATAGTGCGAGAACAGGACTTTTGGTCACGCTTTTGGCAAATCAGATAGCAATGGTAACAAAATCAAGTGCTCTGTTGCACCTAGGGTGGTGTTATCACAAATATGAATATCTCTCTTCTTTGTCGTAATTAAATCATTTTACTCTCTAAACAATGCACTTTATCAGTACGTTTATGTCTCATCTGAGTCTTCTAGCCAAGCACAAGGATTGTGCGTTTTGGAGTGTTGATTGTCAAGTCTTTATTTCTAAAGTATACCTTAAATATTTCAGAATGCTAACCAGACCATTCTCGAGCCTGGGCAATAAAGGTATGGCGTCCACCTAAAAAGGGCAGGGATTTGAGTAAAAAGAAAAAATAATCCCAATGCAAGAGTCTAAACTATTCACAAAGGAGCTACAAATTGAGGGCCTGATTTAGACATTGGCGGATGGGTTACTCCGTCACACTGGTGACGCATATCCCATCCATCGAAATCTAAATGCCAAAGGACATAATGGGATTTAGATTTCAGCAGATGGGATATCCATCACCAATGCGACTGAGTAACCCATCCGCCAATATCTAAATCAAGCTCTAAATCATTCACTTGCCAAAGTGCATGACTTAGAGTTCGGCAGACGGATTAATCCGTCACAATGAGACAGATATCCCATCTGCCGTATTACAAGTGCATTATATCCTATGAGACTTGTAATATGGTGGATGGGATATTCATCACTTTTGTGATGGAGTAACCCGTTCGTCAAGCTCTAAAATAGGCCCTAGGACCATGGACTTCAATTCACCGAATTGCCAGAGGTAGTGGAGGTAACATCACATGCCCTTTGACCGTCACTTTCACTCACACACATAAACATACACACAAATTCACACTCACACACACTCTTTCTACCATAAAGACACTCAACCGCAAGCACACACACAACATACATTTAAAAGCATTTTTTACTTACCTCAGCTGCCATGGAAGGGCATATTCCAGCTAATTGTACTTATAGTGAATAATACCATATCATTCACTATTAGTCTGATAAAAACTGACAGAAAACAAAGAAAGTGTATCCCAACTGACATCTATAAGGACGAGCTATTCCTGTGTTCCTGGCACTGAATTTGCCACCTCTGAGGCCAGGGGTTGGAGAGGCAGTGCCAGGGGTAGCAAAGGGCAAGCCAGGAGGTACTTACCAGCAGTGCTTAATTTGTAAATAAAAACGTGCCGGTGCCCAAAGCCCTCCTCTTGAATACACTGCTGCTGCAATTAAATGTGCGAACACGGAATACTGAGGCAGCGTAATCCTGAAGCCATCTCGGGTCTCTTCAATCTATTCAAAGCCACTTCCTGCCCCTTCAGTTCACTCTTGCAGCTTTCTGCTTTTCCCCTTTGTGACGCTTTTTCGTTTTTCTCTTCCTCCCTGTTTCTCATGTGTCTTTTGCTCACAGCAAATGCTGAGGCAGAAAAATAAGTGCGGGCCCTCAAAAATAAGTGTTGGTGCTCCGCACCAGAAACAACAAGCACAAATTAAGCATTGCTAACCGGCTACTGAGATTGCATATCTGTTGGGTATGGTACGATGTTTTGTGTTTTCTTTAGGCCACACTGTACCAGCTTTTGTAGCTGTCTGGAGTCATTTTCAGTAACTTCTGTGAAATCTGAAACTACTCCGTGCCACAAGACATGCACTGAGGAAAATACAGGGCAGTTTATATAACTGCTTGAGAATTGGGATAAAAGATAAAAGTCAATAGTGCCCACGAACTTGACCAGACATTCAGTTGCGGAGGGATATAAAGAGTAATATGGCTTCCACTATCGTTTGTGAGAGTTTTGGATGCTGCTAAACACTTGCTTCCGCTAAGAAAGTAATATGAGAGTGAGGGAGTGATAGAGCGTTCCGTACTGATAATTTACCTGTATTTTGGACGCTCTTTAGGCCGATGAATCTTTTGGCTAAGTGGGACTCTCTTCACCCGAGACCAGCCAACTTAATGTAATTGATAATCAATAACGAACATAAGCAATACCTTGATCAACATAACACTTAACAATTAATCCAGAATACATTTCGGCGAACCCTGACCTTTCAGTCAGGAATAACCACAACAGTTTATTCAAAGTTAGTGAATTTATTTCCCTATATTAACAAAGCTAGCACAATATAGATGTGTCTCAACACCAAATGATAAACATAAATGAACATTAATAGTTGTCCATAACGGCGGAAAAGATGCAATCTATGCAGCATTTGAATAACAAGGCATTCGATAATAGCAATGCAAATCACTAATACTATAATCTGTAATTAACTTATTGCATACATTTAGTCAGCATAACAAGGTCTCAAATTGCATCGTGCAACAAAAGGAATCCTTATCTAACCTCAAATTAGCATCGGCATGTGGGACTTCATGCAAAAACAATTTAGCAACATAAATTTGGAAAACTCCTAGCTAGGGATCTTATCAAAATCAGCAGTTGGTTACCTAAAAGAAACACAATGCAATTTTACAATTTCCTTTCATATTTACCAATCACGATCAGCATACAAGGAAGCCTTCGTCTCACAGGTACCGTTTCTCGATCAGCATGGGACGGGGCAAGGGGGCAAGGTGGACGGGGCAGTTGCCTCACGGCGGCAAGGTAAACTACTACTTCATGCAAAGGGGCAAATCAAAGTTAAAGTCTCTAGGGTAAGAATCATTTAAAGTCTCTTTCTCTCGATTAGAGAAAGCATCAAAGTCTCTTTCAAAATGGCGTCGCAGCAAGGTGGGCCATAGTAGCTGCAAAATGGCGCAATGGGTGCGATGTCGGGTAATAGCTGGTAATGGCAATAATGGCTGCTTTCTTCTCGTGCACCTGGTTTAAATAGACAACAGTTCAAATCCAGTAGGGTCTTCCATTGGAGGGTTCATAGGTTGGCTTCAAATTGTCCAATCAAAAACAACAGTTCTCAAGCTTTTACTTAAGCATACATTATCCTTGGAGACGGGTACGCAAGTTGCAACATTTTATACCAATTAACTCACTTTCAGAGCTTCCATTGTCCGCACCTGCAGATTGACCTTGGAGCAAAGAGAAAAATGCCAGGCTGGCACGAAACCTTAAGATAAGCATGTGAACGATCTCAGTGGAAAAGTACAGCTTCAAGCAAAAATACACGTTTATTAGCACATTGGAAAAATACGAGCATCTAAACCGTGAGACCAGGCAACTAGGCCAAAGCCTCCACTAAAGTTATGCTAAGCTAAAACATTTCAAACAAGCAAATCGTAGCACACGTTTATGATTATGTCGGATTAGTGCACTTCTAATACATCACGTTATATAAAGCACGCTTATAAACGTTGGCAAACTACTCTAAGGGCACATTTTGTCCCCGTACAATCTTTATTAGTTCGGTTAAAGTCACACATGATTATTTCACACTACGTTTATGCGCTAATAAATGTAAAACCTTCATTTCTGCGTCATCAATCCCTCCTCTGATGACTACTTGTCATCACACAAACTATTCCCACAAATTTTATTCCATTAAAATTCTGTCAGTTCTCTTTTCCTTTTAATTCCCCTAGTTTTCGCTTTGTATTCTTCTGCCATTCTTTTCATCATTTTCTCTTCCTTCCTTCTTTTAATTCTTGCCATAATCATTATTATTCCCCTTTTTATTCCCCAAATTCCAAAAATACAAATCAGTACTATTAATATTCCCTGTATTATTTTTAGTAATATTCCATACCAAATTCTCCCAATCCAATTTCCCACTGAAGCAAGTCCTTTTCCAACCTTCTCCCACACTCCTGGTTCTTTCAATTCCTTCAAGTCTGCACTCTCTTTTGTTAGATTAGCAAGCATAGTTTTAATTTTCACACTGTTGTCGGGAATATACGTGCAACAGTGGCGCGCACCAAGCATTTTGCAAACGCCGCCATCCTTTGCTAAAAGAATGTCTAAAGCAAGCCTATTTTGAAGAGTCATAGCTCTTTCCGCTGCAAGTTCAGCATCTATCAGGATTATAGCACCTGAAAACTTTGTCAACATGTTATCCACTATAGTAGACAACTTTCTTATTTTGATGGAATTCAACACAACTCCCAATGAAGGAATCATGGCTCCAAATATATCTCCTACCACAGCAGCTGCGGTCTCTCTTTTCTGGATACGATGGGATCCAGATGTCTTTTGAATCATCGATAGGTCATCCAGTTGATAAACTTTTGGGAACACTATACCCAAATAACATCTCCCCCACCATCCCTTTGGAAGACGATAATAGGCATTATACCCACAAATGTAATATACACCTGGTATGACAGGGTCAAGTCCGTTCATCATGAATGTCCATTTGGCCTTAAAGATAAACGTATGTTTACACTCACTCGCTCCTACGAAAATGTTATCATAATAAGATTCACCTCGATATATACAAAATTTCCCTACATGCCAAGCATCTAAAGCTATTCTCCCTTGTGTTTTTATTGCGGCAAAATCATAATGATCTACTGAAGTCCTCTTACTTAGCTCCTTTTCTAATTTCGCATTCATTTGTGCCCTTCTATCATCTGTGCGATCTAAAAAGCTTATTTCTACGGCAGAGAGCGAGCAGGTAAGGTTTTCCCTATGAGCGTGAGCCGTTTCAAAAGGTTGCATTGGCTCGAAAAATTCCCTCATTATTTTGGCATCCCAATCTTTAGCAATCTGGCTTAGCTGCGCTATTATAGGAACATATGCAAAGGTAACATTATAATTTGAGTAAAAATACTGTATGTTAGTTTGACCATAAAATCTAGACATTACTATACTACATGTAATCCCGTATGTAAGAGGCATGTGGTGATAAGTCACCCCTTCCTTTACTGATGTCGGTATCTGTGTACACACATAACAATCTTTCGCATCCATAGTCTCAACATATTCTGTTAGCAAGCGATAGAAAACATTATACGAAAGTTCTTTCTTATCATGCAAGTGTCTCTCATCTAATTCTAGTCTTTTCAATGCGGTTAGTTCAGTGACAGTAACAGGAGAAAAAGTAGAAGCATCAATTTTCTCATTCTCACCCTTACCATGCATTCCAAGCACGATTGCCATTATTATTAGTACACATGCAATTATCAAGCCTATACACGCATATTTACAATATTTCACTCTACTGTTTTGTGTAGCCATGATCTGTATAGAATCAGAGAGCTAGAAGCACCTATAAAGAAACTATTTAGCAATTCAGTTACAAAGCTGAACGAGCGCAATGTTCACACAGTTTTCTTCAAGAGGCCAGTCACTTCTCGGTTAGCAGCATTTGTCTCAATTCGGCAATAACTCAGTCTTTATCAGTTCAGCAAGTGTCTCATCCGGTTTAGCAATGTCTCAGCTGGTTGTATCACGTTAGCATTTATCACCCTTTCAATCAACAGCGTCCATAAAACTTTTCTTTTCTATTGGTATCTCTTCTTCTTCGTTCTCGAGGCTTAGAGATACAAATTCGTCAGTCCAATCGTCATTGACTACATCTTTTCGATTCTGCCTCACTGGTACTTTCCTCTTTGGCCAAGTCTTTTCCTTCACTTGAGGATGATACCACGACAGACACTTCCTTTCTTTTCTCTTTCACTTTTGGCCTTTCTCCGTCGTTCAAATTTTCTCTAGTTCTTAGTTTTATTGGTGATATACTTAGTCTCCTCTTTGCACTGTGTCCATTTGATGGACCTGCGATCTTTTCTGTGGAAGTTGGAACAGTTTCGTTCTGTTCTGCCTTATCCCCTCCTTCTGGGGAATCAATCACGTTTTCTTTTTCTTTTTCTGTATCGTCTGCTTCGGGGAAAGCCCTCCTCTGATCAGGCTCTCCTGCTTTTTCACCTCTTTCGAGCCCTTCGTCACCGTTACTTTCGTCAGGCTCTTTATCACTTTCAGCTGCTTCAGGTTCTTTGTCACCTTCAGCTGCTTCAGGCTCTTTTCTACCCTCAGCTGCTTCAGGTTCTTTGTCACCTTCAGCTGCTTCGTCGCTGTCCGAGGTTTCTCCTTGGTCTTCCCCAAGTGAGTCTGTTGCTTCGTCCTCAGAGAATATTTCTCTCTCTTCTGTTCCTGCCTGTTCGCTTTCAGTTCGGGTTTTCTCTGTCTCAGCACTCAGCACTGTTCTATCAGGCACTGGCAGTTTCAGCGCTTCAACTTCCTCATCTGTGGGACACAACACTTTCTTTGTGTGACTGGCGTGAATCCAGTTGGGAACTCCCGTACACTTCACAGCGGTAGTTGTCGTCAGGATCACTTGGAAAGGGCCTTTCCAACGGGGTTCCAGACACGACTTCCTCACGTGCTTCTTTACCACGACCCAGTCACCTGCTTTCAGTGTGTGTCCTGGACCTTGGATCGGTGGTAAGGTGGTCGCTTCCACCTGGTGAGAGAAAGAGCGAACCACGTCAGCCAGGCCTTTGCAGTAGTCTAACACCATATCATCTGTAATATTCAAAAGCGCGTTTGCGGGAACTGCAGGAAGTCTCATAGCCCTGCCCATGAGAATTTCGTGCGGAGACAACCCAGTCTTTCTGTCAGGGGTGTTTCTCATTGACATTAACACCAAAGGCAATGCGTCAGGCCATTTCAAATTTGTTGATGCACATATTTTCGCCATTCTCGATTTCAGTGTACCATTCATCTGCTCCACCAGTCCTGATGCTTCAGGGCGATAGCTACAATGCAGTTTTTGCTCAATGTTCAGCGCTTCGCAAAGTAACTTTATCACCTCGTTATTGAAGTGACTTCCTCTATCTGATTCTAAAGAGATCGGGAATCCGAAACGTGGTATCAACTCCCTCAACAATAGTTTTGCAACTGTGAGGCTGTCATTTCTACGTGTGGGGTATGCTTCAATTCAGTGACTAAAAATGCACACGATCACCAACACATACTTTAGACCTCCATGCACAGGCATCTCAATGAAGTCTATCTGCATCCTACTAAACGGGCCACTCGCCCTACCAATGTGGCTCGCGTTCACAACCGTTCCCTTCCCTGGGTTCATCTGCTGGCAAGTGACACATCGATGGCAAACTGCTTCTGCAGCTTGACGGAATCTGGGGTTAAACCAATCAGTTTTGAACAATCTTATCATGGCATCTCTCCCTAGGTGAGCCTGCCCATGATAGAACCGCGCAAGCTGTGATAAGAGACTACTTGGCAAAACAAATTTTCCCTCATTTGAAACCCATAACTCGTCTGGTCTCTTTATACATTGTGATTTAATCCAGGAATCTCTTTCATCCTCCCTGACATTATTCTGTAATGCTTTTAGTTCATCTATTGTATCTACGACCTTCAAGGCAAATGCTTCAGCTGGTTCGAGTTCTGGTTCACTTATCGAATTCCATTCATCCCTGAGTAATATACAGTTCAAGGCACAAAATCTTGCGACTTGATCCGCATATGCATTTCCCAGAGAGACATAGTCCTGTCCTTTTGTATGAGCACTACACTTTACCACTGCAACTTCAGCTGGCATTTGGATGGCGTGTAACAATTCCCTTATTCTCTCCCCATTTTTCACTGGGGATCCTGAAGAAGTCAGGAAACCTCTCTGTGACCATAGTTGTCCAAAGTCGTGCACAATTCCAAACCCGTACTGACTATCAGTGTAAATGGTGACTTTCATCAATGTAGACAATTGGCATGCTCTTGTAAGGGCTACAAGTTCTGCTACTTGTGCAGAATAGACTCCTTGGAGCCAGGATGCTTCCAAGACACCTGTTACAGTACATACAGCATATCCTGCTTTCAAAATTCCCATCCCATCTCTTAGACATGAACCATCAACGAAAACAATTTGGTCATTTTCATCAAGCTTAGTATCCTTAATGTCAGGTCGAGGTTTTGTGCAAAATTCAGTCACCTGAAGGCAGTCATGCTCGACGTCTTCAGCGTTCTCAACTTCAGCATTTTCACCAGGAAGCAAGGTTGCTGGATTCAACGTAGTGCACCTTTTCAGCTGCACATTCGGTGAGCCCAGAATTACCGTTTCATACCTTGTGAGTCTTGCTCCAGTCATGTGTTGCGTTCGGGAGCGGGTCAAAAGTATCTCAACTGAATGAGGGACCATGACTGTTACTGGGTGTCCCATCACTATTCCTTCACTCTGAGTGAGGCTGATACCAACTGCTGCTACGGCGCGCAAACACCCTGGAAGTGCTGCTGCGACCGGATCCAAAGTAGCTGAAAAATACGCTACTGGTCTGTTTACGCCACCATGGGCTTGAGTCAAGACAGACAAAGAACATGCATCACGTTCATGACAAAACAATGTGAAAGGCTTTGTGTAATCAGGCATACCTAAAGCTGGAGCCCTGCACATGCATTCTTTCAATTCAATAAAAGCATCCATCTCATCTCCTTTCAGCTCAATTTGATCCAAGGCATCCTTCTGGGTTAGTTTCAGTAAAGGCTTTGCTAGAGTTGAGAAGTTGGGAATCCACTGACGACAATAGCTTACCATTCCCAAAAACTTCCTCACCTCCCTCCTCGTCTTTGGTGGACTCATTTGGAGTACACTTGGTATTCTTTCCTTCATTATTCTCCGTGACCCTTTCTCTATCTGGTGACCCAAGTATTTCACTTTCTTCTGACAGAACTGCAATTTGGAAGGAGACACCTTGTGTCCATTCCTTCCCAAATGGTTCAACAGAGCAATGGTATCGGCTGTGCAGCCACTTTCTGTCTTTGATGCAATCAGTAAGTCATCGATGTACTGTACTAGGGTTGATTCGAATGGCAATTCTAACGCTTCCAAGTCTTTCTTTAGAATCTGATTGAAAATTGACGGTGACTCAGAAAACCCTTGAGGAATTCGACACCAACTGTAAACTCTGTCTAAGAATTTGAAACAAAAGAGAAATTGGCTGTCCTCATGAAGAGGCACTGAAAAGAATGCTTGTGACAAGTCGATGACTGAGAACCACTCGGCATCGCAAGGGACTTGAAACATTATCACAGCTGGATTTGGTACGACAGGGCAACATTTAATTATGATGTCATTTATTTTCCTCAAGTCCTGCACAATTCGGACCTTTCCACTCGGCTTTATTAGTCCCATTATTGGTGAATTACATGGACTGCTTAACACTTCTTTCAGTACTCCCTGCTTTACAAATTCGTCAATGAGTTGGGCAACTTTCATGAGGGTGTCTTGTGCCATGTGGTATTGTGGGGTCTGGGGAAAGGTTGCATTGGGCTTTACAGTCACTTTCACTGGTTCCACTCCTTTCATCAATCCCACCTCTTTCCCTGTCATATCCCACACTTCCTTTCCGACTGTTTCCCGTAATTCAGCTGGAATATCTTCTTCAGTTATCATCGGAAAAAGACAAATCAGAGGATACTCTTCATCGACAGTTTCCATCTCATCCCCCTCTACACTGTCCTCTTCTTCCCCATCACTGCTCGTCTGAATTTTAATTCCCTCGTTCGAACACATAATCGAACATCCCAACTTGCACAATAGGTCTCTCCCTAACAGTGCTATCGGGCTTGAGTCACATACCACAAATTTATGTAACCCTTGATAGTTGCCAATGCTGACGGGTACCGGATCTGTAATTGGGTTTGTCAGGTGCCTGTTTGCTACTCCCACCACTTGAACTGTTCTCCCTGAGAGTGGCAAATTTGGTACTTCAATGCTCTTAACAGTTGAACGTGTGGCTCCTGTGTCAACCAAGAATGAGACACGATGACCCATTACTCTTCCCTCCACGTACGGACCCTTTTGATCAACTTCCAAGGATGCTGCAAGCACACAATCTCCTTCCTCCCCTGAACTTTCACTCTCCCACACATTGTTTATTCCACTCTCACTGTGTAATGGGAACTGTTGTACGGTGCCATTTGTATTCATTACCTGACCCGAGACCTGTGGAGGAACCATCACTTGCTGCTGACTCATTGGTGCCAAAGGTATTTGCATTTGCTGATTAGGTACCATGGGTAACTGCTGTTGCATTGGCTGCATTTGCGTCATCTGCATCCGGGGCATCTGCATCTGCTGCGGCTGCATAGGTTGTAATCCCTGCAACTGATTTATGGTCTGAAAATTTGGGTTTGGACCTCTCATTTTCGGTCCCCTCATTGTCTGAAATGCATTGACATCATTGTTTTGCTGACCAACACCTGCACCTTCCTGCACCATCGGGCACTCGCGTTTCCAATGACCAACAATTCCGCACACGTGACACGGCATCACCTTTTTCAATGCCTGCACACCATTCGGAGTCACAACAGTGTTCAAATCCGGACCATTATTCCCGAAACCTCCTCTGCCTCTGCCTCTCGCCTGTGGCTGAAACATCATATTTCCCTGCAATTGCGGCTGTGGTTGCGGTACCTGCTGTTGGAACCCTTGCAACCCTTGCAACCCTTGCAGACCTGTCTGAGCTGCTTTAAGTTGCATCATCATCACTTTCTCTTTCAACTTTTTCTGTTTCACTTCAATTTCGTCGCTACAGTATTTCGCATAATTCAACACCTCATCAATCGGTTTCAATTGCCAACAAATCAAATGCGACTTTATCATCTGACTTATCTCTGGTCTCAGCCCTTCCACAAATCTAAACACAAAATGAAGCATGTCCTTCGCCTCTATTGTTTCTGTGCCACTGTAGTTCTTGAACGCCTTCAACAACCTCTCATAGTAGCTATGAATCGACTCTTTAGCCTCTTGGGCAGTTCGATCGATCTTCTGCCAATCCACATTTTTCGCGGCAACCTTCGTCTTCAAATGCTCAATCACCTTATAGTACAAGCTCATCACCATAGGTGATGGTGCACCCGTATCCCTGTCTCTCTCCGGTTCACTTGTCGGCCAACCTACAGCTCTTTTGCAATCCTCCCACAAATCTGCCGGAACCACAATCTCAAAGAGGGTGTTCAGGTCTTCCCAGAGACATTTTGCAAGCTTCACAAACCTATCAGTCTGTTGATACCATTCAATCGGTTTCTCTCTCAGTTAGGGAAAATCATCCGTAAAAGACTGAATGTCGCTTCTGTGCCATGGTACATTTATTAATTTTCCCCCTGCTGTCTCCCTCATTGGTAACATGGTTACTGCATCACTACTCTGTGGTCTTTTCTCGTTGAGCTCTGGAACACTGTCTTTCCTCTTTTCCTTTCTCTTTACCCATCTGCTTTCCCATTTGTCTAAGCACCTCCACACCTGTGCACTCTGCAGCAATTCTCTAAGGTGCGCCTTCATGCCTGCTGACCTCATGTGTTCAAAATCTGTGGTCCCGAAATCCAACCTGTAGCTCCTGCTCAAGTGTTTCGTCTTGTCTATGTCAACCCCGTTTTTGTCAGCTATTTCTTGCAAGCTTCTATGTACCTTGTTCACTTCTCTCGTAATCCTGGGACATAGATATCTCAGCTCTTCTTCTGAGTAGGACTCTAACCTATTCACACCCATAGTCCCTTCCACCAATTCTTGTGCTTCCATGTTCAACCTGACCCTATTCAGATAGGCTTCTCCCTTCCCACTGGCTGAGCTTTGTGTGGAATTCAGACTGTTGAACCACTGTGTCAGCTGTTGCGCATTCAACCCCATCAGTGTAGCGTTCACATCGACTGCCATAGATGGTTGCGGCAACTTTTCAGTATTCGATGGCAGCGGTATCACCAGTGGGGGACTCGACCTCACCAGTGTTGACTGAGCACATATGGGACTAAACTCCATCAAGGACCCAGATCCAGTTGGCTGAGCCGCTATCGGAGTTATCCCTGGAGTGTTTTCTATGCACCTCCTTTCTGTCCCATTCTGCAGCATTGATCCCTGACCGCTCATACCTAGGTTAGGCTGACTGTACAAAGGTACCGGTGGACCTACAGTAATGGGTAGTGATATCGCATCTGGGTTCTGTCCATTTCCCATGTTCTGAGACATGTTCATTCCCACACTATGGGTCATCATTGCCGGCATGCCCATCTGACTCCCCGTCATCTGAGCATGTGCGTTTCCCCCCTGCATCTGCTTTTGAGGCATCAAAAACTGGGTTGATTCGGCTTGTGCCAATGTCAGGTTGTGACCATTCTGTACTCCCATTACGGTTGGATCTAAAATCATTCCTGCACTGTTGTCACTGCTGTAGTACCCTGGGATCTGCGGCTGATAATTTTCTGCTGGTTTCAACATGGGCACATCTGGATATATTCTCCTAACCTGCGGTATCTGCGGGGTGAACAGTAAACTCGGGTCCTTAGATCCCGATGATGCTCCTGAACTCTGAGTTTCACTGTTCTGTACCGGTGCCGGAGGGGCAGAACTGGTACTTGGACCTTGTCCACTCTCTGCATAAGGTGGTGGACGGTCGTTCAGCAATTGCATGATTAACTCCTCATCCTCTAACTCCTCTTCTCTTCTCAACTTTTCCTCGTCCTCGCTATCCTTCGAACACCTCCTGTTTGTCTTACAGGTAGCTTTCTTACCTGTCTCCTCTTCTTCCTTAGTAATTGCGGGAAACAATTTTATCCCCTGCAATACATCTGACCTCCACACCTTCTGTGCATTATCCCACCGAGCGTCCGCTAGTGTCTTTTCTACCTTCCTTATCCTAGTCTCGAACTTATTTTGCTGCTGCTGTCTAGCCATTAGTTCCCAAATCGCTAGAGCCTCAAACTGTGCTGGCCTTGGAGGTACCTTCATGTCGTACATCGCGAATCTCAAATTCTCTAGGATCCTTGTATTGAATGTCCCATGGATCGGGAATGCTACGCTCCCATGTTTCTCTGTCAGCTTGTGCCATTGCTTTAGCCAAAGGCACGGAGCTACCCCTTTTTCCTCCATTACAATGTAAGCTGGTGTACCTTCGGGTGGCGTCTCCTCTCCTACGCTCGCTTTAATGTAAGACTCCCCCTTCATCGCACTCTTTAATGCTTTAAAAAATTTCATTTTCTCGTATTTTATTTCACAAAGTTTGTAATCAATAGGTGACTTTAATTCCCGGAATACTCTTCGCTTGCCTTTCCCCTTCCAATCGAGCCCCACGGACTGCGTCCAATCCGTGCGCGACCCTTCTCTGCAACCAACCTATCCCAGCGCGGCTCCTAGTGACGTCACACTCACACACACCGCGGCTGACAAAGCCTTGCGGCTAGTCCTCCTTCACTCTGCTCCTCTCGTAACAACTTCTGGCATGTATCGCGAGCTACCAAAAAATTTATAATAAAACAGATCTGTCGGTTTACTACAGGAAGGGTAACACAATCGCTTCAGGACCTTAGGGATTTTTCACTAGCCTCGGCAGTTATTCCATCTTTCTCGGTCCCCACTTTCGCAAGCAAATCTGACCCGCAGACCTACTCTCAACTTGTCAATGATCTATTCTAGTGCACTTAGAATTTTGTCAAAGCCCGAAGTCGAAGTTTTCTTTCACTCCCTTAACACACGTACCGACTCGTTGACCACGCCCGATCAACCTACTAAACCGACCAGACCACAACATAAAACAAGTGTCTCATACACTTTTCAACATACTCCGGAGTCTCTTGACCTCGCAGGGCCCGTCTCAACAACAACAACCATGTGGACCTTTTTATGCACAAAGCGCCACATGCACATGAAGTTCGACGACTTCCCTACTCTCACACTCGGAGTCGCACCTCCGCTATTTTCTATGAAGTTCGACGACTTCCCTACTTCTACACTCGGAGTCGCACCTCCGCTATTCTCTAAAATCCTCGCAACCTTTTCACACAATCTGCGGCAATAAGCTGTGCAAGCGCAAAATCCTAACTTCACTCATACCCTCACTAGTACCGCCAACGCTGATTCCACACCTCCATTCTCTTCATTCGCAAGCTCCGAGATCCCGGGAAAGTCGCGGTGGACTTAGCCCATCATCATTTTCTCAATCTGTTTTACCCAAGAAAAATCTAATTCAACTTCTCGAGTGGGATCTCAAAAGTCGGAACCGTTAATTCGACACCATGTACCTCTCGAATGGGGTCCCAAAAGTCTAAACCGTCCTCTGCTACCATCTACTGATAATTTACCTGTATTTTGGACGCTCTTTAGGCCGATGAATCTTTTGGCTAAGTGGGACTCTCTTCACCCGAGACCAGCCAACTTAATGTAATTGATAATCAATAACGAACATAAGCAATACCTTGATCAACATAACACTTAACAATTAATCCAGAATACATTTCGGCGAACCCTGACCTTTCAGTCAGGAATAACCACACCAGTTTATTCAAAGTTAGTGAATTTATTTCCCTATATTAACAAAGCTAGCACAATATAGATGTGTCTCAACACCAAATGATAAACATAAATGAACATTAATAGTTGTCCATAACGGCGGAAAAGATGCAATCTATGCAGCATTTGAATAACAAGGCATTCGATAATAGCAATGCAAATCACTAATACTATAATCTGTAATGAACTTATTGCATACATTTAGTCAGCATAACAAGGTCTCAAATTGCATCGTGCAACAAAAGGAATCCTTATCTAACCTCAAATTAGCATCGGCATGTGGGACTTCATGCAAAAACAATTTAGCAACATAAATTTGGAAAACTCCTAGCTAGGGATCTTATCAAAATCAGCAGTTGGTTACCTAAAAGAAACACAATGCAATTTTACAATTTCCTTTCATATTTACCAATCACGATCAGCATACAAGGAAGTCTTCGTCTCACAGGTACCGTTTCTCGATCAGCATGGGACGGGGCAAGGGGGCAAGGTGGACGGGGCAGTTGCCTCACGGCGGAAAGGTAAACTACTACTTCATGCAAAGGGGCAAATCAAAGTTAAAGGGGGTGATTCTAACCCTGGCGGTCGGTGTTAAAGCGGCGGCCAACCCGCCAACAGGCTGGCGGTAAAAAATATGGGATTCTGACCCTGGCGGGAACCGCCAACACAGACAGCCACCTTAACACTCCGACCGCCACGGCGGTACAAACAAACAGCGCGGCGGTCACCGCCAACAGACAGGCGGCAGACAATGTACCGCCCACACCATTCCAACTCACCAATCCGCCACCTTTTCCGGGGCGGGAGCACCGCCGATAAAAACACGGCGGAAACAGACTACGGACGGGAAAACGCTCACCACTACGCACTCCAGGAGGAAGGAGGACAGCATGGAACCCGAATTAAACATCCTACCTGCTCTCGTCTACCTTCTCATCTACCACGAGTACGAAGTCCGGCGCAGACGACAACGGTGAGTACTGCACCTACGACACACGGGAGGGGGAGGACGAAAGGTTACGGGCACACACATATGCGACCCCCCCCCCAACTATGTACTCACCAATGCAGCGCACCAAGTCACAGTGACACCACCCAAACACCCCTGAAAAATGCTAGGACATAATCATATTTTGAATAAATATTTATGTACCAAAAAGCTCCAGAAAATTAGCGTACAACCATGAAAGATATCCACAACAAAACTAATGACACACACATCAGTGTATAACTGAAGTACCAAGTCCTGCACAAACTACGATTCCACCATGTCCGTGGGCCAAAGTCTTGAGAAACAAGGGCAAAGCCCACACAGGAGACCTGAGTCCTTTGGAGAGAACACTGCAGGGGCATCAGATGTAAAAACTACAGGCACCTCAGGGGGAAGGGAAGGGGGGGGCACCACAGCCACATGAGTCCACGACGCCAGATCCACGAGGAGCCACCATGCCCACTGGACCATCCTGGGGAGTGCAAAGCCACAGTCTCTCAAGTCTCTGCAGTGGGTGGATTGGCCACTGGACCATCCTGGGGAGTGCAAAGCCACAGTCTCTCAATGTCTCTACAGTGGGTGGGCTGCCCACTGGGCCATCCTGGGGAGTGCAAAGCCACAGTCTCTCAATGTCTCTACAGTGTGTGGGCTGCCCACTGGGCCATCCTGGGGAGTGCAAAGCCACAGTCTCTCAATGTCTCTACAGTGTGTGGGCTGCCCACTGGGCCATCCTGGGGAGTGCAAAGCCACAGTCTCTCAATGTCTCTACAGTGGGTGGGCTGCCCACTGGGCCATCCTGGGGAGTGCAAAGCCACAGTCTCTCAATGTCTCTACAGTGGGTGGGCTGCCCACTGGGCCATCCTGGGGAGTGCAAAGCCACAGTCTCTCAATGTCTCTACAGTGGGTGGGCTGCCCACTGGGCCATCCTGGGGAGTGCAAAGCCACAGTCTCTCAATGTCCCTACAGTGGGTGGGCTGCCCACTGGGCCATCCTGGGGAGTGCAAAGCCACAGTCCATCAGGTGGATGACAGTCTCCACTGGTCAAGGAGGAGGCATGGTGGGCACAGTGAACCATAAACGGTGCTTGCGACGGCGGTGCCCAGCGGAGCGGTGCTTGAGAAGAAGGGCCCAGCGGAGCGGTGCTTGAGAGGAAGGGCCCAGCGGAGCGGTGCTTGAGAGGAAGGGCCCAGCGGAGCGGTGCTTGAGAAGAAGGGCCCAGCGGAGCGGTGCTTGAGAAGAAGGGCCCAGCGGAGCGGTGCTTGAGAGGAAGGGCCCAGCGGAGCGGTGCTTGAGACGGCGGGGCCCAGCGGAGCGGTGCTTGAGAAGAAGGGCCCAGCGGAGCGGTGCTTGAGAAGAAGGGCCCAGCGGAGCGGTGCTTGAGAGGAAGGGCCCAGCGGAGCGGTGCTTGAGAAGAAGGGCCCAGCGGAGCGGTGCTTGAGAAGAAGGGCCCAGCGGAGCGGTGCTTGAGAGGAAGGGCCCAGCGGAGCGGTGCTTGAGACGGCGGGGCCCAGCGGAGCGGTGCTTGAGAAGAAGGGCCCAGCGGAGCGGTGCTTGAGAAGAGGGGCCCAGCGGAGCGGTGCTTGAGAGGAAGGGCCCAGCGGAGCGGTGCTTGAGAAGAAGGACCCAGCGGAGCGGTGCTTGACACGGCGGGGCCCTGTTCAGCGGTGCTCTTCTCCACGGCGGGCCCTGTTCAGCGGTGCTCTTCTCCATGGCGGGCCCTGTTCAGCGGTGCTCTTCTCCACGGCGGGGCCCTGTTCAGCGGTGCTCTTCTGCACCACGGGCCCTGTTCAGCGGTGCTCTTCTGCACCGCGGGCCCTGTTCAGCGGTGCTCTTCTCCACGGCGGGCCCTGTTCAGCGGTGCTCTTCTCCACGGCGGGCCCTGTTCAGCAGTGCTCTTCTGCACCGCGGACCCTGTTCAGCGGTGCTATTCTGCACCGCGGGCCCTGTTCAGCGGTGCTCTTCTCCACGGCGGGCCCTGTTCAGCGGTGCTCTTCTCCACGGCGGGGCCCTGTTCAGCGGTGCTCTTCTGCACCGCGGGCCCTGTTCAGCGGTGCTATTCTGCACCGCGGGCCCTGTTCAGCGGTGCTCTTCTCCACGGCGGGCCCTGTTCAGCGGTGCTCTTCTCCACGGCGGGGCCCTGTTCAGCGGTGCTCTTCTGCACCGCGGGCCCTGTTCAGCGGTGCTCTTCTGCACCGCGGGCCCTGTTCAGCGGTGCTCTTCTCCACGGCGGGCCCTGTTCAGCGGTGCTCTTCTCCACGGCGGGCCCTGTTCAGCGGTGCTCATCCAGCAGGTCAAGGGAGCCAGACCTGGCCTCGACTCCCTGCTCAGTCGCCCTCGGACCGTGACGTTTCTGGACCCTTCGGGGACGGACTCCTGGCCTCCTTAGTGTCCTCCTTCCCAGCTGGGATGTGGCATGTGGGGTCCACCCTCTCCGCGCTCCTGCTGCCCTTCCGCTCCTTTGATGGGGCTCTCGGGCCCTTGCCTCCCCCAGATGGTGTGGGTGGTGAAGTGGCCGCACATTGCTCCTTGGGGGCAGCCCTGTCGGTCCTCGCACGGCGGTCCTTGGTTTTGCGGGTCCTCTTGCCGGGGGGGGGGGCTGGACGTGTCCTTGCTGCAGCTCGATGTGTCACTGCTGGCAAAGGGTGGGCTCCAGAACCCAGGCACAACAGTGACACCCGAAGCTGGGCTGGTGGTGGCTGCGGTGCTCTTGGGACTCTTTGAAGATGGATGGGGGAGGACATCGGGGGGAAAGAGGTTAAGGTTAGCCAGGAATTTTTTTTTAGGGCCAAGGTAAAGGGTAGGAGAAGTGGAGATGGAAGTGGAGGTAGAGGAGGTGGTTGTAGGAGAGTCAGGTGTGCTGTCATTGGGTGAAGGTGCTGGTGCTGTAGGCTGTCGTGAGGTGGATGGCTGTTGGGTGGGTGGCTGCCTGCGTTTGTGTGTCTTGGAAGAGGGGGTGACAGACACAGTGGGAGAGGACACAGGGGACGTGTACATGGCAGTGGGGGTGGTGACTGCACGAGTGTGGACTGTACTGGAGGGTGAGGTGGTGATGGAAGCACTGGCTGATGTTGGGGTGCATGCAGGTGTGAGTGTAGACGTCACAGGGAGGGAGGAGGGAGACGAGGAGGAGGGGGACACAGGGGTGGCAGTGGCTGTTGGCATGTCTGCATCTGGGTGTTGCTCGGGTGAGTGTTTGCGGGATCTGTGGTGCTTGTGTTTGGATGAGCTGCTCTTGGGTGTTGAGGTGTGTGCAGGCTGGTCTGATGGTGTGGATGGGATAGGCTGAGGAACAGGAGACAGAGACAGGCTGGAGGCAGTCAGAAGAGGGAGGCTGGAAACAGGGACAATGGCTGCCATCAGTGCTGAGGCCAGAGCAGTGAACGCTCGTTGATGGGCAGCCTGACCCGAATGAATGCCCTCCAGGTACGCATTGCTCTGTTGCACCTCCCTTTGCACACCCTGGATGGCATTCAAAAGGGTCGTCTGCCCAACAATGAGCGTCCTTACCAGGTCAATGAGCTCCGCACTGAGGGCAGCAGGGGCAACAGGGGCAGGGGCTGAGGTGCCTGGGGCGAAGGAGACGCGCGCCTTCCTAGGCGAACCGGCACGGAGCGAAGACTGAGGGGCTGCTGGGAGGGCGGGGCTGGTGCGCTGGGTGGCGGCTGTACCTGTAGAGGCGGGGGGCACGGATGTTGCCGCCACCCCTAGGGAGCTCCCATCCGAGGACGTGTCGCTTTCGCTGCTCTCACCAGCGGTCCCCGTCGTGGTGCTCCCCTCGCCCTCCGGATCACTGGTGCCCTCGGTGTCTGTTCCTGGGCCCACCGGGGCCTTGTGTCCTGCAGCTCCCTCGTGCTCCGATGCCATATCTCCTCCGCCTGATGATGCTAATGCACACATGCACAAGAAGATGAAGAGAAAGGGTGGGGGGAGAAAAAAGAAGACCATGTTGAGTGCATGCAATGTCAACACCGTTGGCGGAGAGGACAGACACAGGTGCCTAATGCACTAAGCCGCGCATTCGGGGTACACTACTCAGTACTACTGACTAAGACAACAGGCCAAGAGACGTCAAACGCGCACATGGGAGATGCTGGACCTTCAATGGCTGTACTTGTCACCCTACCGAGGTGGGGGCCGGGGGCACAGGGCCATGTCTAAGGGAGAGGACTACACTACAGAAAGCGCCCTGGCCTAATGTCACCCACAGCCCTCCTCCCCCACCCAGACGCCTCCACTGCGCAGAAACATAGGAGAATGTACTGATACTCACCCCCTTGTGTCTGCTGTGATGTCTTAAAGCGCCCATCCAATTCAGGGTAGGCCACCGCCAGGATCCGGGACATCAGGGGGGTCATGGTGCGACTGGCACCCCTCCTAGGTTGGGAGGCCATCCCCAGCAGTGACTCGGCGGTCTTCCTGGTTCCGCGGCGGATGTCCTCCCACCTCTTGCGGCAGTGGGTGCCCCGTCTGTTGTGGACCCCCAAGGTCCGGACTTCCTTGGCGATGGCACGCCAAATGTCGATCTTCTGATGGGCGCTGACCTATTAGACATGTACAGGGTGGAAAGGAGGAACTCATCAATGACCTGCATGTTAGATGTAATTGCCCCCCCCCCACCCACTTTGCCATATGGCACATGCTCTCATCTGTCGGGCGTTGCACTCCTCATTCGCCCCCCACCCCACCAACTTACATCCACCCCAATCCACACAGGCATAGCCCATTCCATTTGCACCCGGTGTACTCACTTGTTGGTCTGGAGGACCGTAGAGTAGCGCATACTGGGGGAGGACCCCATCCACGAGCTTGTCCAACTCTTCAGACGTGAAGGCAGGGGCCCTTTCCCCAGGCGCAGCAGCCATTGTATCTTCCAGACCGAGGTCACAGCAGCACTTGCAGTATAGGTCCTCTCCTGTGGATGATCAGGTCTCGAGTGATTAAGCAGATAGAAAATGGCGGTCACGTCCGCGGCGGTGCGTACCGCGGCGGTGCGTACCGCGACCGCCGGCGCACTTCGTTATTGGCTGCTGAAACCCATAGGCTTCAATGTTAACCAATGCGGCTTTGCGCCGCGGTCTGCGACCGCCTACCGCCACGGTGTGCCCCGCCAGCGCATTGACCTCACATCCCATTGTCCCACTTCACAGGTCAGGCAGCCGCCATTTCAAGGGCCCACATGGCTTAATTTTGACTGCGACACACAGGCCTAGGCCTTGGATTGCCACACATACACGCCTTTCAACCCATTGCCATTCTTTAACTGTGCAAGCTGTCTGTACGTACCTGTGTTTTGGCTGACTCTGTGCTCCATGTTGTCCTTCCTAGGCACCGTCCGCTGGGACTTGCGATGAGAAGGAGGAATCCTCGCGTGTACCGACCGCTGGTGGACCTGTCGACAATGGAAGAACGCCATATAATACTTCGATACAGACTTGACCGTGCCACTATCCATGAACTGTGTGCCCAGCTGGAGCCAGCCCTGATGTCCCCCATCCGCCAACCCACAGGGATTCCCCCTCTGGTGCAGGTTTTGTCAGTCCTCCATTTTTTGGCCAGTGGGTCATTCCAGACCACAGTGGCCATGTCATCTGGAATGTCTCAGCCTATGTTTTCTAAGATTTTGAGCAGAGTGTTGTCTGCCCTGACGAAACTCATGCGGAGCTACATCATTTTCCCCGAGGAGGGTGACTTGCCTACAGTGAAGGGTGATTTCTATGCCCTTGGACACATCCCCAACATCATTGGTGCCATTGATGGGACCCATGTGGCTTTGGTACCCCCAAAAGACGATGAGCAGGTGTACAGGAACAGGAAGAATTACCATTCAATGAATATCCAGGTGGTCTGTTTGGCTGACCAGTACATCTCCCATGTAAATGCCAAGTTCCCTGGGTCAGTGCATGACGCGTATGTGATGCGAAATAGCAGCATCCCCTATGTGATGGAGCAGCTACAGAGACAACGTGTGTGGCTAATAGGTGACTCTGGTTACCCCAACCTGCCGTGGCTACTGACCCCAGTAAGGAATCCCCGGACAAGGGCAGAGGAACGGTACAATGAGGCCCATGGGCGTACTAGGAGGGTGATTGAGCGAACCTTTGGACTCCTGAAGGCCAGGTTTAGGTGCCTGCATATGACTGGTGGATCCCTAATGTACTCACCAAAGAAGGTGTGCCATATCATCGTGGCCTGCTGTATGCTTCACAACCTGGCTTTGCGACGCCAGGTGCCTTTCCTGCAGGAGGATGGTCCAGATGGTGGTGTTGTAGAAGCCGTGGAGCCTGTGGAGAGTGAAGAGGAGGAAGACTCAGAGGACGACACAGACAATAGGGATAGAGTGATACAACAGTATTTCCAGTGACACCCAGGTAAGAATCACCCACGCCATTTCCCAATTGCTTCTAGCCTCCTGCATCTGTACTTTCTGTAGTTCCCCACAGATGTTTTTCAGTAATTTTTGCCTTTCCCTTCCCTTCTCAGTGCTGTCTGACTCAGTACCTGACTTCTGCTTGGTTCGCCCATGAAATACAGCGTATTGACATTGGTATGTTGTCATGACTAATTGACAGAACAGAAATTGAACAGTGATATGTAATACATTTGTTAATAAGACAGCATGACTCAAAACAGATTATTGTGCAAAATGTGATTTATTTACAGTGCTAGATATCGGTACATGTGATTCTAAGGGTGATGGGTGGGGGTGGAGGAATATCCATCGCAGAGTCCAGTTCTCAGTCTCACAGGTGCATTGTTCTTTTGCCTGGGGAAGGATGGAGCATAGGCAGTTCATGGTTGGACAGGCTGGCAATGTGGGACAGTGGGAAGAGTTCAGGGGGTATGTCCTGCTGGCGGGGGTCTTGACATCCTACTCTGTCTTTTTCTTTGGTCTCAGGCTCCTCTTACGGGGTGGTTGTTCTTCAGCAGGAGGTGGGGTTCTGGGGGGCTGTCGAGGTGTTGGGACCTCCTGTCCACTAGCGCCGGCGGAGGTGGTAGGCTGTTCCTGGTCCGGCCTAGTGACAGGGGCCCTGTGTGGTGCACCATGGTCCCGCAACGCGTCCTCTATCCTGTGGAGGGCCAGGACGATGGTCCCCATTGCGGTCCCGATGATTCTCAGCTCCTCCCTGAACCCCATGTAGCGTTCTTCCTGCTGTGCCTGGACCTCAGTGAACCTGGCCAGTACCGTCGCCATCGTTTCTTGGGAGTGGTGGTAGGCTGCCATGATGGTGGTGAGGGCCTCTTGGAGAGTGGGTTCCCTGGGCCTCTCCTCCCCCCCCTGTCGCACAGCAGCCCTCCGAGCTGCCCGGTTTCACCCGGCCTCTGTCCCCTGGCCGGTGTGCCCGCTCCCACTGCCCCCAGGTCCCTGTTGTTGTTGGGGTGTTGGGTTAGCCTGGGTGCCCTGTAGTGGCGGACACACCGCTGATTGAGCTGTCCTAGAGACAGAGGCATGGGCCCGCTGGGTGGGAGCTGTGCTGGTGTCGGCAGAGGGGGTCGGGTCTGGTGTGGCCTGTAGCTGCCTGAGGGGAACCGACTGCCCAGAGGTCCCCGATGGTCCGGGCTGGTCATCAGGTTCACTGTCGACAGAGCTGCTATCCTCAGTGTGGGCCTGTTCCGGTGGTGGGATGGACAGTTCTGGACCCTCCTGGCTGGTGTGTTGTCGTTCGGGTCCTGCATGGGGTAAGAGAGTTTGGTTATTGTTTCTGTGTGTGCAATAGCGTGCGTGTTATGGGTGCCCTTGTTCCCCAGTGCAGGCATTCCCTTGAGGGAGGTGTTGTGAGGGTATTTAGTGGGGGGGAGGGGTTAGTGCAGTGGTCATGCATAGGTGATGGGTGCCCATGAATTGTGTTATCATGCAGGAGTTGGTGTTGGGATGGGTGGGTTGTGCTGGTGAGACATTGTCAGGGAGGATATGTGCTGGGGGGTTGGGGGTGAGGGTGGGGGTGTGGGTTGGCATGCTGGTGGGGTGGGGGGGATATAGTAGTTGAGATTGGACTTACCAGATTCCATTCCTCCGGCTACTCCAGCGAGGCCCTGAGGATGCAGGATGTTCAAGACCTCTTGCTCCCACGATGTAAATTCGGGAGGGGTGGGTGGGGGTCCGCCGCCAGTCTTCTGGACCGCGATGTTGTGCCTGGAGACCATCGATCGGACCTTCCCCCGTAGGTCGTTCCATCTTTTGCGGATGTCCTCCCTATTCCTGGGATGCTGTCCCACCGCGTTGACCCTGTCCACGATCCGCTGCCATAGCTCCGCCTTCCTGGCTATACTGGTGTGCTGCACCTGCGAGCCGAAGAGCTGGGGTTCCACTCTTAGGATTTCCTCCACCATGACCCGGAGTTCTTGGTCCGAAAAGCGTGGGTGCCTTTGGGGTGCCATGGGGTGGTGTGGGTGAGGTGTTGGGTGGTGTATGTGATGATGAGTATGTTGGTGTGTGGTTCTTTGTGCTACTATGTGGTGTGTGTGATGGTGTAGTGTGCCTCAGTGTGTCTTGCTAGGGATTGTCTGCTGTGTCTCTCTCTCCTTCTCTCAGTAATTCTGGTCGCAGGGGTTTGTGGGTGATGTGGGTGTGTGTTTTATAGTTGGTTGATTGTGTGGGAGTGGTGTGTGTATGTGTATCAGGTGTGTGTATTTCAAATTGTCCAATGTGGCTGTGTTTTGGTGATGTGTGTGTATTCTGACCGCGGCGGTGTGTAGCGCCAATGGAATACCGCGTTTGAATGACCGCCGTGTGGATTCGTGGGTCGTAATGGCATGGGCGTATTTCTGTTGGCGTGACGGTGGAGGTTTGGTCATCTCCAGTTTATCGCTGCCCGCCGATGTGGCGGGCTGCAGTGGAGGACGGATTTTTGGAGGTTTGGCCGTTGTGGGTCAGAATGACCGTGGCGGTTGACCGCGGCCGCGGCGGTGTTATGGCGGTTTTATGACCGGCGGTAAGGGCATTTTACCGCTGAGGTCAGAATCACCCCCAAAGTCTCTAGGGTAAGAATCATTTAAAGTCCCTTTCTCTCGATTAGAGAAAGCATCAAAGTCTCTTTCAAAATGGCATCGCAGCAAGGTGGGCCATAGTAGCTGCAAAATGGCGCAATGGGTGCGATGTCGGGTAATAGCTGGTAATGGCAATAATGGCTGCTTTCTTCTCGTGCACCTGGTTTAAATAGACAACAGTTCAAATCCAGTAGGGTCTTCCATTGGAGGGTTCATAGGTTGGCTTCAAATTGTCCAATCAAAAACAACAGTTCTCAAGCTTTTACTTAAGCATACATTATCCTTGGAGACGGGTACGCAAGTTGCAACATTTTATACCAATTAACTCACTTTCAGAGCTTCCATTGTCCGCACCTGCAGATTGACCTTGGAGCAAAGAGAAAAATGCCAGGCTGGCACGAAACCTTAAGATAAGCATGTGAACGATCTCAGTGGAAAAGTACAGCTTCAAGCAAAAATACACGTTTATTAGCACATTGGAAAAATACGAGCATCTAAACCGTGAGACCAGGCAACTAGGCCAAAGCCTCCCCTAAAGTTATGCTAAGCTAAAACATTTCAAACAAGCAAATCGTAGCACACGTTTATGATTATGTCGGATTAGTGCACTTCTAATACATCACGTTATATAAAGCACGCTTATAAACGTTGGCAAACTACTCTAAGGGCACATTTTGTCCCCGTACAATCTTTATTAGTTCGGTTAAAGTCACACATGATTATTTCACACTACGTTTATGCGCTAATAAATGTAAAACCTTCATTTCTGCGTCATCAGGAGCTCCAGAACAATGAATATATTACCGAAGGTAAATTAAAGATAACACAATGGCTACCATATAGTAGTTTCTGTAGCAGGTGATTGTTGGTTGAGTGGTAGGCGAGGCAGGCCTGATCTGAGAGCATAGAAACATAGAAACCTGCATCCAAAGGGAGCACTCAGATTCCAACTTTATTTCATTTAATCCTCTTGATTTCCCATCAGGCGTAGCTGTGGGCAGCCCTAGACATTCTCTCATTCTCACGTGTGGTACTATACCGAATCCACCAGCAGCCCTAGGGATTTGAGAGCCAAAGTATTGCAACAGCACAGTGCTCTCACTGAGATGTTAGGATGCCCCCAGGTGTCTAATGAGAAGGGCATACAAGAATGGTGGTAATCTATATTCGGAAAGAGCTAGAAATAACAAAATAATTCTCTATTCAAAAGTAGTTATTATCCATGCCAAAGCATATTTTGTACATATGGGAATGTGTTCTTATAGGAATTATCCAGAACAATATTTATGACAATGGGTCAACAACAACACGAAAATGAAAGACAGATTACAACGTAATGATGATGAATAGTTTACATTTCAACAGACAAAAGAAAGACAGTGAACTGATTATCCAATGTAATCAACAGAAGGTGCTCCAAGATGGCACAGTTTAAGTGCAGTACAATGAGTCATAAAACACAACAACCGTATGTCAAAAACAAAGAAAAAATATGTACATTTGTACAATATATACACTGGGTCCACACCCATTGGATACATGAATGCATCAATAACAGACTCACTGGTATGGTCATTTGGGTTTGGAAATCTTACGGTTAAAGATATGGGTAGGCCCATAAAATGTCAATGTTTCGACCCCCTCAAAAAGAATCACCTGGGGTCTTTATCAGGACAAAGGACTGGTAGTGACCTAGCCAGACCAATCTGGATCTGAATATCACACTCAAAACTGAGCCATGCATAGTCATGTTTGGTCACCAGCGCATTCTCAGCGAGCTTCAATACATCACTCCTATTACCTGGGTTTATAGCCCACCAAATGCTCAGTTAGATGTATTGTCTCCTTTACTTGCTTTTTATTTGATGGCTTTTTGTGTTGCAGTTTGTCACTCTGGTGTTTTCCCTCTACTGGAGCTTGGCCTCTTTTCCATCCCTCTGAGCGGTTGGCTTTTATACCTTCTACTGCCAACGTTTAGCAAATTGTGTTTTTCTTTTAGCCTAAGCACTCCATGAGAGCAGATATGTTTTACAGCTGTCTCCATCTCAAGCTTCTCTTCACCCATGGGCTCCGTATTGGTCTCTCTCGCAAATGTACTTCTCTCTTACAGAGAGCCACCCTACTCTCTTTTGTCCACCATCCCTGGGGTCTTGTTCATTTCTTACTGTGTTCTTCTCTGTCCCCGTACTCAGTGTTGCTCTCTTGCCGCTGTGCTTTTCTCCCTCACTTGCACTCCACGTTGCTTTGTCTTGCCCGCATTGTTCTCACTCGTTTGCTTCGCCAGCCCTGAGTGGAACTTTCTTACCCTTTACTTAGATTAGGTGTGAATTGAATTGAAATTTTAGCAATTGGCAAAATGTAAGAACTTCTGTTCATGGCAAGATATATTATACTGCCATGATGCACACTTTAAAGAAAGCTTTGTTGTAATAGGAAACTATGACTCTCCTATGGTTTTGGCGAATTATTCTAGCTAAACTTAATTTACATTTAAAGTTTTGCTTTCTTGCACATGGTTTTGCCAGTGGTCATTTACCAGAATTGAGTTGTCTTCTGAAAAGGCTTTTTTTGGAATAGAACGAGGCTTTAATTTGCATCAACGTGATGTGCCTCTCAAAAGAAAAAGTAGGTAATCATTCCTCTAATTTTAGTAAACATAACCAACTTGCCTACTCATGTTTGACCACATACGTAGTCACACATTGCATATCTATGAATGATGTCTTGGTATTGTCTTGAATGATTACTGTTATGTTGCTGTGGTTAATACTGTAAGGCCTTGCATTGTGAAGAATGATCCACAAATATTTCCTGTGCTGTTAGGAACCCTTACTGTATCCTGTGTCTACTTCTGGAATAGATGGTCTTCTCATAAAGCCAACCCTTGAAGTATTTATGTGGCATCTGCATTACACAAACCTAGCCTAAGGCCTGGCTGTATTTTTAATTGGAAACCCTCTCTGCCTCCACTTCCTGCTCTAGTTTAGGAAGTGGTGTCCACTGTCTGAGCTGGGGAACAGAGAAGGATTCGTGTTTCTGAATATTTTTTCTCTTTAAGAACATAAAAAGAGTAGTGATATTTTATATAAGGGTGCATCTATTTCTGTGCAATTTGTGGAATACTTTATTTGAGACCAAAGCTAAGCAAAACATACCACCTGTAAACTTCCCACTATATCAAAAGATTGTTATGTAGGAGGAAAGTTCACCCTTGTCTGTAGGTTTTGGTAGGTTTATTAAATATAGCTACAAGTATTGAGCAGGTCTGCATCAGGGAGCTGCTGTTGTTCGCTTAGCACTTTCACACTCTCACTGAAAATTCACAAGAAGACTGAGGGGCATATTAAGGACCACAACAGATAGGACATAACAGAGACATCCCAATAGTAAACAGCAATGGAAAAATTGACTCTTGGGGCATTAATGATAAGTGCCCAAGAGGGTGTTGTGATATTTATTGTACCCAATGAAGTATGATATCTTGGAATTTGGAATTTACTGGATGTGATTAATAGCACCCATGGGGCATGAAGTGGATTTTGGAGCTTTCCACATAAAAATGTGAAGGTCCTTTTATTTACTGGGCCCTAATCCCCCTATTAAATTTCATCATGTTCGACCAGCTCGAATTCATCTGGGGACTTTATCCCACCTGGTAATTGCAGAGTTTGGTAATTTTGATTCCTGTGCAACCTGATGTTTGTTAGGAATTGTTAAATCTGAGGTGCTCATAGTCAAGGCATTTATGAACTGTGTATCCACACATGCATGGAAAATAATAGGTGCATGAAATATTTATATTGACCCTACTGCATGTTAATAGAGAACACAAAAACAGCAAACTGCATGACATGTAGCCAGATACCTTAAACCACTCCCTGAGTGAAGAAGGAGAGGCTTGATCTCAAATTGTTCCAGTATTAACAACTGAAAAAAGCATGAACTCAAGTTGTATTTATGATTAAGGTCTATAGAGATGAAAACGATTCACAGGTATGGTGTCATCTGTGAAGGAAAACAGTGATTGGCAATAGAGTTGATTCGAAATTCAGACCTCGCAGTAATGACTCTTGCCAAGGTGATTACATCTTTTTGGCAGTATCACCATTGATGGAGATGCTTTAATTATAGTATAAGAATCATTGCTTTATTTATCACTATTTCAGGTGACTGTTGGCTGGCATATTACTCCATAGGGTTGATGAATGTTTGCTTGAGCTCGCCGCTTGAGGCTACAAGGCACTTATACATTTGTTCTTACCACATTTCAAAGAGACAGAAGCCAAGATGTTCATTGTTTCTAAATATTTATTTAAGCAGACATCATTAGGTTCCTCTGCCAAATAAAGTTTGCCTGTCTCTGCTAGAAAAGTGTGAAAGACTAACACATATGATTTAAGATGAATGTTTAAAATTTGCCTTTTTAGAATTTTCTGAACAGTGACAGGAAATAATATGTTGAATTTTCAGACGTTATATTTTTGAGATGAATAAGTTGCAATGATTAATTTAATATGAGTAGAGCAAGGGACAACTCATTCCACATAATAAAGGGAACCAATGCTCTCTGAGCTCATCATAGGATGTTCACTGATCTTTAAACCTCAATCTTTTGGTAAAGTCATCAAATAGAATCCCCACTGGTCGTATACGTTTTTGGTAGTCGACTTTCAATGACATCAGTACAGTAACACAATGATCAAAGTGTGATAGGTTGAACAAGTATACATAAACATAAATAGTGTAAAAAGTAGCAGCTATTTACTGGAGCATCCAAGCCTCACCACAGCAACTGACAACTGACAAAGAACACTCCATAGAACTTGGAATATGACATGAACCTCAACAAAGCTAACCGATTGGAAACAAAGACCATACAGGTGAGCACGACAAGCTTAGTAATGGAATGTGAACGTTAAGCAATGGCTAAGACAAAACAATACCCATGTTATGACTACTTCTATAAAAATAAAACAAAATACAATACAATGAATCACTACATAATAGAATCCTTAAAACAAAATAAAACAAAATAAAGAAACAACAAAACAATACGGAACAAAGGGCCAGATGTAGTAAAAAAATGTTTTGCGACTTGCAAATTGCGAATCATACCGACACCTTCTGCGACTCGCTATGGGGTCGCAAAGACCCACCTCATGAATATTAATGAGGTGGGTCGCAAATTCCGACCCCATAGCGAGTCCCTGCACTCACAGGAATGGTGGCCTGCTGGAGACAGCAGACCTCCATGTCTGTGACTGCTTTTTTTAATAAAGCAGTTTTTTTTATTGCAGCCCGTTTTCCTTAAAGGAAAACGAGTTGCAATTCAAAAAAATTATGAAACCATTTGGTTTCATTTTTTCAGAGTAGGCAGTGGTCCAGTGGACCACTGCCTGCTTTGAAAAATTATTTTCAGCGACATTCACACCGGTTGCTACATCTGGCCCAAAATCCTCAAATTTCTTTGGCAACTTAGGGCCTGATTTAGAGTTTGGTAGAGGGTTACTCCATCACAATAGTGATGGATATCCTGCCTGCCAAAATACAGATCCCATCGGATGTAATGGGATTTATAGTTCGGCGGACGTTTATATTTGTCACCTTTAAAACTGTCTGCGAAACACTAAATCAGGCCCTGAGTGTTTCTTTTCCACGTTGAAATGACACTTCCTGGTGAAATAATTTCATTTTAGTGATGGTCATTACTTTCCTTCTCAATTGATTCAATTGCAAAATCTGGTTGATAACCCATGTTGGTAACTTTATTATCTATGTTTAACTTAGCCAATTTATTAATATTTCACCATGCTTAGTAAGGCAGATGTTTTTCCCATCATAACAATTTTCTATACTTTAAAGCATTTGGAACTCCCTTTCTGTACATGCACAGGCAACTTGATTTTGACTTTATCTCCCACAAATAATTTGGATTGTTTAGGAACAACCAACTTTTGGCATTTTGTTTTCTTCATTTCAACATTACTTTTGACAGTCATATATTTTTTTTAAATTGCAAGTCTTTCCTTTAGGGAATAACCAACGAGGAATCAATTCTTGTCTAGGCCTCCTTCCTTTAAGTAACACACAAGGAGAAAATTTGGTTGTATAGTGTGGGATACAATAATGACCACAGTAAGTTTGCTGTGTGTTGTTTAACATCAATGTGCGCTCTGATAGCTAGCTGAATGCCTTCCACTAATGTTTTGTTAAATGTTTCCACTAAACCATTCATGTTTGGTGAATATAAAGCAGTTGTGACATGTCGAATACCTACACTTTTAAAATAATTAGTAATTGTGCTGGATGTAAATTGTGTTCCATTATCTGAAACAACTGAATCAGGAAATCCTTCCTTCCTGAAGGTGTCGTGAAGAAAACCTTTAATAGACTCTTTATTGGGGTGTGAAATCCATTTAAATTCCACCCACTTTGGAAAATAGTCAATTAAGACTAAAATATACGTTTTACCAGGCCCAAATAATTTCATAAAGTTCTAACAACATAGCTAATTTTGACCAAGGTATTTCTGGAAACGATGTCTGTACATGAATGGATTGTTGTGTCTTCAACAGTTTGTCAGAATTTAAGCATAAAGGACAATTTTCCACAATTTACAGTAATTATGTCACTGTCCATGTAATGCCACCAGAAGAGTCCCCCTTTTCTTTTAATAGTACATGTTGACCTAGATAAGCAATAGAAACAAGCTTGTCTCTGATTCCTCAAGGTGAAACAAAGCACCCCCTTCAACAATTACTTAATTTTTCAAGAACAGCTCTTCCCTGACTTGATGTTCTTTGGATAAGTGCCTCTCCAGACACTCATTTTGAGGACCTCACCGGCTCAATTATACCTTCCTCACGCATATTCATTAACACTTGAGACAGTTCATTGCAAACTGATAATGGTACATCTCTCAATTTGTGTTTGGTAGGAACAGCACCTTTTGTAACTTGTATATGATGAGGTAAACCTTTCACTTTTTCAAGTTGTTTTTGAAATAGCTTTTTGTGTTTGTAATACTTTCCAAATTGTTTTCCCCATTCAACATGCTTTGTACTCTCATCATTTCCTCTGCGAAAAATACTTGTACTTTAGGATTAGGATTACGTTTAATATCAAATTTCCCTTGGTGTCTCCAACCCAATACTTGCAGTCTGTCAGCTGCCACATACATTTTGCCAAACTTATTTCAGTCACTAAATAGCCCATCATTTTAATCTCTTTTCCACCAAATAAAAACTCTTGCATCAGTGGGTTCCAATTTTTTGTTTTGCCAATTCCTGTGCGAAAAACAGAATCAGAAATAAGGTGTATGGGGATCCAAAATCCGCCATTACCCTTCATTTCCTGACATCAATATTGATTTCACACATTGATGGTAAATATGGTTCAATGTCCACTTTATCACTCATTACTGGCAACCATATGAACTTTCCTAACTTCACTTTTACAAATCTTCTCCTCAGTACAAGACTTAGGGCTTGATTTAGACCATGGCGGTGTTACTGCCAAGCCGCGTCAGCAGCAGACCCAAGAAGAGGGTCAAGTCGACAGTGTTTGGCCTGCTGTATGTAGATGTTACCGCTATGAAAGTGGAGGTCTGGCGATGGCTTGCTGATGGAAGTAGACAGCAGAGGGACCCAAAAGACTTCGTACAATTGCAGGGCTATGGAATTGAGGTAAGTGACACACACACACTTTACCTTAGCCATATGTGTCCCCATGACCTACACACTACATAACACACCATTTACATGCCATCATCCATCACAATTACAACACAACACTACTCGTACATGCTGAAAACACACATAGACATACGTCCATGACACAACACACACACCATGGACACTGGACCCACAAATGACACAACCACAACAACCTACACATCTACGCACTCAGCTACACAAACTGACAGACAAGCACAACTACACACATCACAACAATGTCCACCACTTAACAACAACACTCACCTGAATGTGTCACATGGCAACACAGCATACACAACAACATCGGTCTCATATGCAAGTGACACAAATACTGACACAACCACAGCACCCATTCCAGCTCCCTACACCTCAACTAGCCAATCCAAACACACCTACGCGTACTGACTCACAAATACAGCAGATAGCACAAACCAACCAGTACCGGTCCATTGCAACGCGCACACAGGGACACCAGTGTCAAGTGTGAGTGTATTGTGGCGTCAGCATTTATTTGGCAGCGAATGATGACAACACAATGAAAGTTGTGTATGAGTACGATATGTGTGTTGTGCCATTGTGTCCCCAGCCATGTGTAACACAATTGGCTCCCCAACATATGCATGTCACAGTGATTAAAAAAATTAGTGGTCCCAACCTCCTGTGCAGTACCAACCCAATGTACCCTGGCAATACAGCATCCCTACCTGTGAGTTCAGCGACGGGGGTTGTGTTTTCTCCATGGGTCTGTGGCAGCAGTGACGGCTGGTGTTGTCCAGTCATAGTTGGAGGTGGAATGGGGGAAAAAGGGGAGTTTACCTCCCTTTTCCCCCAACAATCTGCCAATTCAGAAGTGGAGGTTGGACCATCACTTTTTGCTTGTTGGTTAGACACATCCAAATCTGAATGATAGGAACGGTGACTGGGGTTCCTACAGCATCGATTTTTCTCTCTCCTCCCATTGACACGGGAGGTGTTTCTTGGCGGAGGCGGCGGATCAAATGTGGGCTATCGGCTATGGGACCACCAACATCTAAATACGGCGGGCGGACCATCATGACGGCGGACGGATTTTCAGTTGAAAAGTTGACGTCAGGACCGTTACTGCCAACATCGAAATCAGGCCCTTAATGTTAATGCCATTACAAGTTTCTTTCAAAATATCACCAGGAACAACATGTTCACTAGAAATATGTTTATTGACCACACCACACTTTCAGCAGAAACATCTTCCTCCAAACAATACTCATGCACACTGGACACTCTCTTGGCAACACTTTGACATACTACACCAAAATGGCCAACTTTACCACTCTTAAAGCACTCTTTTACTTTAGCAGGACAGACTTTAAATGGAGCATCAGGTGTTTTTGAATCACATCGGTTGCACTGTAGTCTAACTTTCAAACCACCCCCAAGGAGGTACTATATACATTAACAGTTTTAAAAGAACTGATGGATCGTCCCATATTATTAGCAATGTCAATTGCTTCCTGCAATTTTGGATTGCACTGACACAAACGTTGTTCCTGAATTTTCTTATCAGAACATTGTATAATTAACTGATCTCCGATATATGTATCAATCTGTGCTCCAAATGCACAATCAGTAGCTAACATACGAAGATCAGATACATACGAATCCACAGCACAACTGATGACACATATAAATATTAAACCTCTCCAAAACTATGGGCCTCATTTTGACTTTGGTGGTCTTTTTGGAAGACCGCTGCCGTGGCAGACGCCAAAAAACCGCTATGTTCGTGGTAATACAACCACTGTATTAAGAGTCACACTGTGAAGACCACCAAAAAACAGCCAACGATCTGACACTGCCAGGACACTGGAGAGCAGGAAAGAGGTGGTCCCACCACCAGCACTGCCAGCCCGACAAAGTTTCACCCACCAGATTACGACCCACAGATCACCACAGCAGTCCTTTCATGGCAGTAAACCACTGGCAGTACGAACCGCTGCGGTCAAAGCTCACTGCTGTCAGAACACACCACCACATTGCATAGTTTGAATACCCACACCTCACACACACATCCACACACCTCACACACCTACTCACTGCACTATATAACGCACCCATACACAACCCACAATCCTTTGCAAAAAAACACCATTCACATACACCAAAAGACACTGACACTGTGTCAAACCTATGCTTAAAGACTTTGCTGTACGAATGGCAAAATACTTTATCACTAGCTAGCTCAGTGTGGATAGCACTGTGCTGATCCAATGCTTAAAAACTTTGTTAGATAAACAGACATTTGAGGTGAGCAAATCTAGAGTGTCGCTGGTGTTGCAGAGTGCTCCTTCCCAGAGCTGCTCTCCACCTAAACTTGGGAACTACCCAGAGTTCTCTATTCTTTTTTGCATAATTTATGCGTCACTCTAACCCTGAAAGGGATTTGTTTTGACTTATACTGGGTGCTCCCTTTTGTCTGGACAAAGCTAAACCTCTCTGATGAGCTCTCATGAGAGCGAAACATGTGTCAGGGGTTGCTTTTACTCATTCCAGGTTGGCTTGGACAGTATTTTACGGTATTTTACCAGTCCAAAGCTGTAATACTGTGCCTGGAGTGGTAAATGGCTTTTGTCATTTTTACAGCTCGGCAAGGCTGACACTGTGTCAAACCTATGCTTAAAGACTTTGCTGTACGAATGGCAAAAGACTTTGTCACTATCTAGCTCGGCGTGGATAGCACTGTGCTGATCCAATGCTTAAAAACTTTGCTAGATAAACAGACGTTTGAGGTGAGCAAATCTAGAGTGTCGCTGGTGTTGCAGAGTGCTCCTTACCAGAGCTGCTCTCCACCTAAACTTGGGAACTACCCAGAGTTCTCTGTTCTTTTTTGCATAATTTATGCATCACTCTAACCCTGAAAGGGATTTGTTTTGATATATATATATATATATATATATATATATATATATATATATATATATATATATATATATATATATATATATATATATGTATATATATATATATATATATATATATATATATATAATACACACACACATTTGTCTCTATGAATAGACACGCATAATGGAAATACATAGGTAAAACATTAAGTACATAAAAATATAGTCCACATTAAATTAAATTAAATTTAAATTTAAAAGCATCAACATATAAATAACATTAATAAAGAAAGTATTAATGTCAAACACAAGCTTAAAAAATAAAAAAAAATACATAAGTAAAAAATATTGTTGCAAAGTTGGAATGCATATATATATTTATATTCCAACTTCGCAAAGATATTATATATATATATATATATATATATTTATATATATATATATATATATATATATATATATATATATATATACACACACACACACACACACACACACACAAAACAGTTTGACTTTCTTCCGGCTTCATCCACCAAACTGGGCTGGTGCAGGCAAAATGGGTGTGGATCCTGTTTAGGAATAACAAGAAAATCTTTCAGCATGTCACACCAAAAGAAAAGGCCGCACTCAGCGTGTCTGCATCCTTATATGAAAATATTTATTTGGGTACGGGTTTCAACCCAGAAGGGTTTTCGTCATGGCCTCGTTTAAAAACATTGTTCCAGGGATGGGAAATAAGTGGTTGGAGGGAAAGTGAACTTGTAACTGCTAAATAGATATTCAGTGAGCAAATCTACACATATATATTTGCTTGTGCTAAAACACAGTTCACAAATATTTTATGTATGTATGCATGTATGTATGTATTGGTATCTATAGAGCGCATTCCGGCCGTAGCATCGAAGTGCTGAGCGGCAACAAGTGAAAAAGAAAAAAAGTGCCAAAAGGGGAAGCGTGGAAGCTACCAAAAACATCAAGAATTAGTGTGGAAAAAGCCAAGTTTTAAGCTGCTTCCTAAAAGACATAAAGTTATCATCCTTCCTAATGGACAGATGGAGAGTGTTCCAGCCTTTGCCTGCTGCTGCTATAACAGCTTTGTCACCTCACCTAGCCTTATGGCTACGAGAGACAGAAATCAAATAGAGACCTGATGACCTAAGCTGATGACCTGGCACATACAATTGTAAGGAAGAACAGAGGTATTCAGACCCTACTGAGTGAAGAGCCTTATGAGCTAGACAAAGAGCTTTGAATGTAATGAGCTTCTCGACAGGTAACCAATGCAACTGTCTCAGGCTGCCGCTACCCGAAGCTGAGCGATGGAGATCTAATATCAAGCAGGCAGCAGTGTTCTGAATCAGTTGCAATTTGTCGAGAGAGCCTTTGTGAATATTTAACATCAACGCATTACAGTAATCTAGTTTGGAGATCACCAAGACAAGAGACAAAGAGATTCTAAGTTCCTCCTGGGGGTAGGGGAAGATTTTCTTCAAGGTTTTTAGAATCCAGTAGCAGGCTTTGGTGGTTGATTTCTAGTGGATGCTGTGGAGACAGGCAGGTCACCCCAAGATTGCAGCCACCAACGTGAACTCCACAACTCACTGCTAGAGCTGTAGAAAAGGATCCGTTTTATGGCCATTTATTTTGAGCCAATTGTGGTCCATCCATTTATTAATCTTGCTCACGCACTGGTGGAATCTGTCTGCTACCTCCGCCGAGTTCTTATTAACCGGAATAATTAGGTGAGTATCATCAGCATAGGAGGCAGCCAGAAAGCCAAAGGAACGAATAAGTCTAGGTAGTGGGGCCACATAAAGATTGAACAGAGTAGAGGAGCCCTGTGGGACCCCATAAGTTAGTTGAAACGGGAGGGCTCTAAAATCCCCAGAACTTACTATGGTAGATCTCTCGCACAGAAAGGACTTCAGACTACTCAAGGCTTTCTCTCTAACTCCCACTTGGTGAAGACGTTGTACCATTAAGTGTGGCAAAATGGTATCAAATGAGGCAGATAAATCCAATAACACTAAAATAGCTCCGTCCCCCTTATCAACCAGTCTGCAAATAGAATATGAGGTGGTGATAAGGGCGGATTCAGTGCTATGAGCTTTCCTAAAGCCATGCTGAGAAGGATCCAGGGATCCTGTGACTTGTAAAAGTTGTGCCAATTCTGTGTTAAGATGTTTTTCAAAATTGTTTGCCTGAAGGCAGCAAAGCTGTAGGCCTGAGGTTCTTGAGATCGTTCGTGGCACCACCAAGTTTCTTTTTCAAAGGAATGACAATCACTTCCTTCCATGAGGGAGGAAATGCTCCGGTGTTGAAAATCTCCTGATACACAGGTGCAAGGGCCGAGGACACTAACTCTGGGGCAAGTTTCAGTATGTGATGTGGCAGGGATCGGTGGGAGAGCCCGACTTGATTCTCGCCACAAGTTCCTTAATCCTCTCCATCCGCAGAAACTGGAAATTAGTGAGAGTAGAAGTATCTTTGCTTTCTGAACCGTTTAATTGTTCATGACGATCTGGCACCCCCGAGTTCTGTGCAAAATTAGCTTGAATTTAGACAACTTTATTTTTGAAAATATTTGCGACCTTGTTGCAATATTCTTGTGAATTTTCCAATTCTCGGTGGACAGTAGGAACAGTGAGGGAGCATACACTTTAAAAAGTTCTCTGGGGTCTGTATTTGCTTCCTTGATTTTATCCGAGTAAAAATCAGTTTTAGCTTTATTGGTCACATGTTTATAATCACTAAGTGCAGATCTAAGCTTCTCTTTTTCCGCAGGAGTCTGATTTAATTTCCACCTGCGTTCCTGTCATCAATATATTCTTTGTAAGACTTTGAAGTCCTTAGTATACCACGGAAAAACAGCTTTCTTCCTTGCCAGGGGACGAGGTATCCTTATGGTCAGTAGCCATTTTGACCCAAAAGTAAAATCTGTTGATAGCCGACATGCATTGTTCCTCTAGCTCTCTCCCAGGCTACAGTCAAGGCCGGGATAAAATTCTGCTCCTTTATCCTACTCCATTGTTTAACGCGCTTTAGGGGAAAGGAAGGATGAGGCAAAGGCAAGGTCTCTGTCACCTTAAAAGTAAGAAGATGGTGATCTATCCACTCAAGGGCCCTTTCTCCAGGAGGGCACAATTGTCATGGCGAACAAATATCCCATTCAGTAAGTGGCCGGCCTGGTCGGTGGCTGACGTAACCTTAAGCTACCAATCATTATTGGGGTCCTGAGTGTCTTCAAGATGAATATTAAAATCCCCCAGTACAATGCACTTGGAGGCCATGGTAATAGGCTCTATAATGGCCAACCAGTGTTGGAGAAAAGAGGTTTTAGGGCCTTGAGGACGATAAGTCAAAAGGCCCTTAAAGAAAAGAACGTTTTTCAGATGAACCTTAAAATAGGTGTCTTTGCAGATATCTGGTGTAGCATTTATGGCTTCCCAGTGACAACAGTATTTCGTCTTAAAGTTAATAGCTAACCCACCTCATCTGCCACCAGTTCTATCAAATCTAGAGAACATGTATCCAAGTGGGGAGGCTGCTATAAAGTCTGGGCCCGAATCTTCTTTGGCCCAGGTCTTGATGATAAATAAGCAATCCAAGTTCGGACATTCAGTCATATTTTCAATTTCAGTCCTATGTTTATTCAGAAAGCGAGCATTGATAAGGGCACTTGTCATTTGTTTTACACTAGAGTCCTCTATCCCATCCCAGCTCTTTGAGAGATCATACTTAGGGGCATAGGTAGAGACCATGTGAGGCATAATCCCAGGTGCCCAAGTGCACTTACTGCAGTACCACCCATATATATGATCCGGGGCAACTTGAACACAGCCCTTACACTCCTGTCTTTCAGGTAGAATATTAAGAGATTGCGGGAATAGTAAATGCGAGCCAAATCTTGCTGAGAAGGGCAAGAGTCCCTGGCCCCGGTCGGGCACAGACAGGCACAGACTTGCTTGCCTTAGGTGTGCCTGCTGCGCACGGCCGCTGTGTGGCCGCGCTGCCCTCGGTTTAAATGCTGAGGGCCCAAACATGCTGTAAGCACAGGTCAGCAGCAAGCCCAAGATGTCTGCTGTAGGAAAGTACCATCTTGCCTGGAATGTTACCCCCATATTTCACTGTATAAATGTTGTTTTAGTTGTATGTGTCACTGGGACCCTGCCAGCCAGGGCCCCAGTGCTCATAAGTGTGCCCTGTATGTGTTCCCTGTGTGATGACTAACTGTCTCACTGAGGCTCTGCTAACCAGACCTCAGTGGTTATGCTCTCTCTAACAGGCTAGTGACCAATTTCACCAATTTACATTGGCATACTGGAACACTCTTATAATTGCCTAGTATATCGTACTGAGGTACCCAGGGTATTGGGGTTCCAGGAGATCCCTATGGGCTGCAGCATTTCTTTTGCCACCCATAGGGAGCTCTGACAATTCTTACACAGGCCTGCCACTGCAGCCTGAGTGAAATAACGTCCACGTTATTTCACAGCCATTTACCACTGCACTTAAGTAACTTTAAAGTCACCTATATGTCTAACCTTTACCTGGTAAAGGTTGGGTGCTAAGTTACTTAGTGTGTGGGCACCCTGGCACTAGCCAAGGTGCCCCCACATTGTTCAGGGCAAATTCCCCGGACTTTGTGAGTGCGGGGACACCATTACACGCGTGCACTATACATATGTCACTACATATGTATAGCGTCACAATGGTAACTCCGAACATGGCCATGTAACATGTCTAAGATCATGGAATTGTCACCCCAATGCCATTCTGGCATTGGGGAGACAATTCCATGATCCCCCGAGTCTCTAGCACAGACCTGGGTACTGCCAAACTACCTTTCCCGGGGTTTCACTGCAGCTGCTGCCAACCCCTCAGACAGGTTTCTGCCCTCCTGGGGTCCAGCCAGGCTTGGCCCAGGAAGGCAGAACAAAGGACTTCCTCAGAGAGAGGGTGTTACACCCTCTCCCTTTGGAAAAAGGTGTCAGGGCTGGGGAGGAGTAGCCTCCCCCAGCCTCTGGAAATGCTTTGATGGGCACAGATGGTGCCCATCTCTGCATAAGCCAGTCTACACCGGTTCAGGGATCCCCCAGCCCTGCTCTGGCGCGAAACTGGACAAAGGAAAGGGGAGTGACCACTCCCCTGACCTGCACCTCCCCTGGGAGGTGCCCAGAGCTCCTCCAGTGTGCTCCAGACCTCTGCCATCTTGGAAACAGAGGTGCTGCTGGCACACTGGACTGCTCTGAGTGGCCAGGGCCAGCAGGTGACGTCAGAGACTCCTTCTGATAGGCTCTTACCTGTGTTGCTAGCCTATCCTCCTTCTTAGTAGCCAAACCTCCTTTTCTGGCTATTTAGGGTCTCTGCTTTGGGGAATTCTTTAGATAACGAATGCAAGAGCTCATCAGAGTTCCTCTGCATCTCTCTCTTCACCTTCTGCCAAGGAATCGACCGCTGACTGCTCTGGACGCCTGCAAAACCGCAACAAAGTAGCAAAGACGACTACTGCAACCTTGTATCGCTGATCCTGCGGCCTTCTCGACTGTTTTCCTGGTGGTGCATGCTGTGGGGGTAGACTGCCTCCTCTCTGCACTAGAAGCTCCAAAGAAATCTCCCGTGGGTCGACGGAATCTTCCCCCTTCAACCGCAGGCACCAAAAGACTGCATCACCGGTCCTCTGGGTCCCCTCTCAGCACGACGAGCGTGGTCCCTGGAACTCAGCAACTCTGTCCAAGTGACTCCCACAGTCCAGTGACTCTTCAGTCCAAGTTTGGTGGAGGTAAGTCCTTTCCTCCCCACGCTAGACTGCATTGCTGGGTACCGCGTGATTTGCAGCTGCTCCGGCTCCTGTGCACTCTTCCAGGATTTCCTTTGTGCACAGCCAGGCCTGGGTCCCCGACACTCTAACCTGCAGTGCACCACCTCCTGAGTTGTCCTCCGGCGTCGTGGGATCTTTCTTTGTGACTTTGGGTGAGCTCCGGTTCACTCTTCTTTGTAGTGCCTGTTCCGGCACTTCTGCGGGCGCTGCTTGCTTCTGAGTGAACTCCTTGTCTTGCTGGGCTTCCCCTTTGTCTCCTCACGCAATTGGCGACATCCTGGTCCCTCCTGAGCCACAGCAGCATCCAAAAACCCTAACCGCGACCCTTGCATCTAGCAAGGCTTGTTTGCGGTCTTTCTGCACGGAAACACCTCTGCAAGCTTCTTCACGACATGGGACATCCATCCTCCAAAGGGGAAGTTCCTAGTCCTCTTCGTTCTTGCAGAATCCACAGCTTCTACCATCCTGTGGCAGCTTCTTTGCACCCTCAGCTGGCATTTCTTGGGCATCTGCCCACTCACAACTTGAGTGTGACTCTTGGACTTGGTCCCCTTGTTCCACAGGTTCCCTCGTCTGGAAATCTATTGTTGTTGCATTGCTGGTGTTGGTCTTCCTTGCAGAATTCCCCTATCACGACTTCTGTGCTCTCTGGGGAACTTAGGTGCACTTTGCACCCACTTTTCAGGGTCTTGGGTTGGGCTATTTTTCTAACCCTCACTGTTTTCTTACAGTCCCAGCGACCCTCTACAAGGTCACATAGGTTTGGGGTCCATTCGTGATTCGCATTCCACTTTTGGAGTATATGGTTTGTGTTGCCCCTATACCTATGTGCTCTCATTGCAATCTATTGTGACTGTACATTGCTTGCATTGCTTTCTATTGCTATTACTGCATATTTTTGGTATTGTGTCCATATATCTTGTGTATATTTGCTATCCTCATACTGAGGGTACTCACTGAGATACTTTTGGCATATTGTCATAAAAATAAAGTACCTTTATTTTTAGTATATCTGTGTATTGTGTTTTCTTATGATATTGTGCATATGACACCAGTGGTATAGTAGGAGCTTTACACGTCTCCTAGTTCAGCCTAAGCTGCTCTGCTAAGCTACCTTTTCTATCAGCCTAAGCTGCTAGACACCTCTTCTACACTAATAAGGGATAACTGGACCTGGTGCAGAGTGTAAGTACCCCTTGGTACCACTACAAACCAGGCCAGCCTCCTACATCTGCCACAAAGCTCCGAAAGGGATGGGCTCTAACAGGCCCACTTCCCTAGAGAAGAGAGCTCCGCAGAAATTGCTGGTGTGCACTTGGCGCCCGGTAGAAAGAACTGAGAAGTCCCCAATAGAAGCGAGCAGTATAACTCCAAAGAAATAAAGTGCAGGTAGGCAGGAAAATGGTGAAAGTATGAGACCCAGAAGTATTAAAACACAGATCGTCACTCACACAAAAAATAGCTGTAAAAAATCACAATCTTAAAAACAGCTTAAAAACAGGTACAATGAAACACACTCACTACTTGTTACTGCTGCGTGCCTGCGTTGCCCTCGGTTTAAATGCGAGGGCCCAAACATGCCGTAAGCACAGGTCAGCAGGTAGCCTGCTGACCTGTTTACACCCAAGATGGCTGCCACAAACCTATGAAAAAGGAGGGATCTAAAAGTACCAATATCTTAGAGAAGAGAGCTCTGCAGCAACTGCTGGCGCGCGCCTGGTAGAAAGAACTGAATTTTCTAGGAGTAAGATTTCCTAGTCTACTTTTGTAAGCTCTTATGAATTCATAAAAGCCCCTTATTCAAAAACTTATTTCATGGGTACACTTTTGTGATTTTCTTTATGGATAAGGTCCCTAATTAGGTCTGGTGTTAAAGACATTTTGTTTTCATTAAACTTCTTTTTCTCTCTCTATTGTCTGTCGGTGATTGCATTCTGCTCTTCCACAAGGAGCATGTTGGCACACAGAGTAGTTTTGTTCAGTGTCAGGAACTACTGTGGCAGTCAGTGGTCTAACAAAACTGGATGGAGCCCCCTTGCAAAGAACATGGATCCCGTCCCCCCCAGACTTTCTCAGATGAGGTGCTGTGCTGAGGGGGCCCCCTGGAGAGGGCTGCAGGGCCTTTGTAATGACACTGAAGGCAATGTGTGCTTTTTGAGTCCAATAACTTTCTTTTCTTTTTGCCAGTGTTTGTTACAATGGTGAGGGCCTGGCAGCTCCCACAACAATAAAGTGTTACAAAAGTTATGTCAAAACAAGACACGCATTGACAAAACCAAAAGACTCACAAAAACTCTTGGATCTGTTGGCTGTGCTGGTGCTTTTTTTATTTTCATGCTTCCCATAATCTTGTTGAAAATGGTTACACTGATTTTCCGTTAGGAATATTTTTTTGAAATACTAGCATGCATCAACACATTTTACTAAATGACGCTTCAAAGAAATAGCACCTAAAATGTCATTGTAGTGAAGCGTGTTTTTCCCTACTTGCATTTTTTTCTGAACATTTTATTTTGAAAGCAAAGAATAATCACTCTTGCTTACAAGCTTCTGCAAACATTTGCATCTAATCAGAGAGCATTCTGTGAGCATTATACTTAGCCTCATATTGTTAAACTTTTCAAATGTGTGTACACTTTTTTTTTTGCTGGGTCCACTGTGAGTAGGGCACTGTGACCTTGAAAAGTTTATTTACAGCGATCACCCTAATAATGAAGGCTTTTCATTAATGAAGCATGAATACAAGTTTGAACAGCATTAACATACGAACACACATATTACCTCCACTGCAGACAGGTTCCTTATAAAGTGGAAGCAATGGGTTTGTGCTGCAGGGTTTGGGCCTATTTGTTCCAATGACAATATAAACATGAAAACTTGTTGCCCTTGACCCCAAACAATATGTCCCGTGCGTCGAGGCCTGAAGTGATCCCTTTCTTTTTGGCCAGCATGGTTTTATTGTGGTCTGCTGCCTTTGATGCCCTTTCAAGTGTGCATTTGATATCTGTCTCACAACGCAATTGCTACAATCTATGGACTTGGATCTGCAGATGTCCGCCTTAAGGCTTCATTTTCGGTGTTGTCCCTGAGAGTGCCATTGCTTCAGGATGCCTTCTATGAGCCATTCTATTCTTTGGATATGTATGCTGAGGCTCCAGGATTCTGTAATGCGGCACTCATACTGCGGGCACTGTACAGGATGCAGCAATCTCTGCGGTGGCTGAGGGTATGAATCATGTTTGTTCCTTTGATTTGCACACTGAGGCCATTGTGGTTCTGTCACCTGCGGAAGCAGGATCCGCTCTGGATTCCATTGACAGAGACATATGGACGACATCTTGGAAGCCTCCACTAACTGTTAAATTTGGCTCCTGATTTTATCAAATTGTTTTGATTGATTTTATGTTATCAAATTTTCATTTTCCTTTTCATGGTGTGTTTTCTTTGCTTTTTGGTGTGAACATTTTTATACCTTTTCATAATAGACTTTCATGGCAAGGGGAGGGTGTAGGGAGGCCCTCCTGGACTCACATTGGTTCTCCATTTTAGCTTTGTTTTATATTTTACACTTTACATGTTTTAGATAACATTGCTTTTAGCAGTTACATTTTACACATTTATGCTTGCATCCTCTCTCGACATATAATCAGTACATTCTGTTCAATACTAGGAACACTGTACAGAATATCCTAGTGTTTGCATTGCCCGTTCGGATACAGATTTTAACATCTAGACATATCATTGGATCAGACCTGTGCCTCTAACAGTGTGGATTTGAATATATAAATGATGCTCTCACCTGATGAGAGCGTTGCGGGGGGCGGGCTTTGAGGGGAACGCCAGCCACAACCGTCCTGGGATGAATTTTGTGTTTGACATGCAGCTGAAGCTGATCTTCCAGTTTCCAGAAAAGGATAGCCATTTATACTGCAGGCTGATTTCTCACTCAGTTCTCCAGGTTGGGAGCTAAGGCTATCCTCTTAGATCGGGGAAAGGAACACTAACCATGCTCTCATTATAGGGTTAGTGATAGGTAGGTGTTGGGCCTGGCCCTTTTTGCAGGGTTCTCACCCAAACTATTTTGCCTTCTTCCTTCTATTTTCTTTTACCTGTTTTTGTTGGATTTAAGACTCTGGGCACTTTATCAGTGCAAAAGAGCATATACTCTCTGTCTAAAGTATGTAGGTGGTTGGTTTATCCATGATTGGCATATTTGATTTATTCATAAGTCTCTAGTACAGCTCAGCATGTGTGCCCAGGGCCTGTAAAGATGGTACAAGTGGGCCTTCAGGACTGACTGTGCCACCCACACGAGTAGCCCTGCAAACAAGTCTCAGACCTGCCACTGCAGTGTCTGTGTGTGCAGTTCTAAACTGCCATTTCGACTAGGCAAGTGCACCCACTTCCCACACCCAAACCTTCCCTTTTACTACATGTAAGTCACCCCTAAAGTAGGCCCAAGGTGCCCCATGGGCAGGGTGGTGTGTTTTGTAAAAGGTAGGACATGTGCTGGCGCGTTTTACATCTCCTGATAATAAAATACTGCTAAATTCAGTTTTCACTATTACAAGGCCTACCTCTCCCATAGGGTAACATGGGAATTACCTTGAGGATATATTTTAAGTGTAATTTCCCATTGGGAGCAGATACAGCTATAGAGTTTGGGGTCTCGGAACTCATAATTTAAACATGCATCTTTTGGTGAAGTTGGTTTTTGAAATGTAAGTTTGAAAATGCCACTAGAAAGTGTATATTTTCTTGCTTAATCATTCAGTGCCTCTGCCTGTCTGTTGAATACATGTCTGGGTGAGGATGGCAGTTGGGCTATTTGTGCATTCACTCTAGACCAGTGGTCTCCAAACATTTTAATGCCGCGCCCCCCCCCCAGTTGAAAAATAAAAATCATTGGGCCCCCCTCAGAATTTTTCCCAATTATTTTATAAAGATGGCAATGTTTAAATATGTCTATGCATATTTAAACATTGCAGTTAAGTAATGTTACCTTTTTATTAGTGCAATAACATGTTTCGGCTTAAAACAAAACACTGTTATCTGTGTAATGCTTCTTTTGACCAGAGCTTGGTGCCCCCCGGGATCACTTTGGGACCCCTAAGGGAGCCTGCCCCCCAGTTTGAAGACCCCTGCTCTAGACAGTCACACAAAGGAGGCTGAGGTGTGCCTAGCATATCCTGATGGCCCATCACCAAGCTAATGGGTCTTTCTGAGCTATAGTAGTAGGAGGAGCTGACACTTGCACCTGAATAGGGCTGTGTCTGTCCTCACACAAAGCAGTCTCCACCCCACTGGAGTGTGTATGGGACCATGTCAGGGAAAGGCTGGGTCTTGTGCAGTACAAATACTTCTCTTTGAAGTCTGCCTACTTCAAGACAGAAATGGATATAAGTACTGGACCTCTGACATCACATAGTTAGAATCTTTTTGGACTGAGGACATTCTGCTAGGAAGAAAAGCTGAATGTTGTAGGAGGGACTGATACTGTGCCTGTTGCTTTGCTGTGCTGTCCTGCTGTTTGTTACTCCTGTCCTGGGAGTGAAAGGACTGGACTTTACATTCTACATCCTGCTACAAAGGTTCTCCAAGGACTTGGACTAAGCTTGCCTCTTGTTAAGAAGTCTCCGGGACATCAAAGGCTTCATATGCCAGCACCTGGGCTCTCTTGCTGAGAGTCCTCACTTGCCAAGTGGTGCCCAATCTAGTCCCTGAGCCCTTGGGAGTGAGTTCTGGTGTAACAAGGAAGAAACACGTGCATCAACCTCCAGAATAATTTCAGAACTGGTGGCGCAGTCTAACTCCACGCCGCTGCCTGCACTAGAACCTTGGTCCCCGCTGAGTGCAATGACCACAACTGACTGTGCAGTCCTAATGCTGCTGCAGCGCCTCTGAAGTCCCGCCACAGCATGTGTCCAGAGCGCCTTATCACTGACATCTGTGGCACTCGATTCTGACTGGGCTGCAGCACCTGTGGCCGGGTGGTGTGATTGCAAAGTCACGCCTTGCATCATGACCTGCTGGATTAATCGCCCCGCCTTGTTGTAAGGAACCAATGTCTCCCACCAGCGCTGCATCACCTCTCCTGCAACCGTAAAGAACCAACACCTCACCTCCCCTGCCTAGAAGTAAGGAATCAATACCTCACCTCCCCGATGGCAGTAATGAACCAATGCCACACCCGCTCCAGCGATGCCTCACCTCCCTGACTCCTTGCAACGTCTTTGTTTCCTCATCTTTTTTCCCAGATACTGTAACTGGGGTCCATACAAATCAGTGACTGGCCTGCACTCCCTCGTGAGTGGCGTCAGACTGTTTGAGATGAGTCCATCAAGACATTGTGATAGTCCCAGTTGGAGCTATTGTTTTTCTAAGTGCTATACTAAGATTTAATCTTTGAAAAATTGTATCTTTGCTTGTGTATGTTGGATTTGTGTAGTTTTGGGCCTTGTTTTACTCAGATAAATATTGGTCTGTGTTTTTTTACCGATTTACTGTGTGTGTGTGTGTGTGTGTACAAATACTTTACACATTGCCTCTGAGATAAGCTTGACTGCTTGAGTCAAGCTACCAGTGGGTGAGCAGAGGTTATCTTAGCTGTGTAATGCCCTTACCCTGACTATAGCGAGGGTCCCCACTTGGGCAGGGTGCAAACCACTGCCACCTAGAGGCCCCATTTCTAACAGTAGGAAGATGTAGAAATCATTTGCCATGGTTGGACTGTTTATTCTTTTCACCATATTCATAATGCTGGTAACTTTGCTGAGTTTCATGTGCCTAATTATCTCAGCTCATTTTCTCTATGCAAGACTACAATTGTTTCAATAAATGTATTGAAAACTTATCTTGAATCTCTCATGTTTTGCCTGGACATACATGTGTAAGACGGAGGTCCTCATCCTGGGATCATCACCATCCGCCTGGGACGACTCCTGGTGGCCCCCCGCCCTGGGAGCCACCCCCAAGCCAACGGACCACGCTCGCAACCTAGGCTTCATCCTGGACTCCTCCCTCTCGATGACCAGACAAGTCAACGCCGTCTCATCTTCATGCTTCAACACCCTGCGCATGCTTCGAAAGATCTTCCGGTGGATCCCCACCGAGACCAGGAAGACGGTCACCCAGGCCCTCGTCACCAGTCGGCTGGACTACGGGAACGCCCTCTACGCCGGCACCGCCGCCAAACTCCAGAAGAAACTCCAACGGATCCAGAACGCCTCAGCACGACTCATCCTGGACATCCCCCGACACAGCCACATCTCCGAACACCTGAGAGACCTGCACTGGCTCCCCGTCAACAAAAGAATCACGTTCCGACTCCTCACCCACGCACACAAGGCCCTCCACGACCTGGGCCCCAAGTTCCTCAACAGCCGCTTGACCTTCCACAAGCCCACCCGCCAGCTCCGCTCCGCCAGCCTCGCTCTCGCCACCGTCCCCCGCATCCGCAGAGCCACCGCCGGAGGAAGATCCTTCTCCTACCTGGCAGCCAAGACATGGAACTCCCTCCCCATCCACCTCCGGACAACGCAAGACCATCTCGCCTTCAGGAAGCAACTCAAGACCTGGCTGTTCGAGCAGTAGCGTTTCCCCCCCCCCCCAGCGCCTTGAGACCCTCCGGGTGAGCAGTGCGCTATACAAATGCCTTTGATTGATTGATTGATAAGACAGCGAAAAGGTAAGATCTATTTCTACCACTTCCTTGGGAGTCTGAGTGTTATGTTTAGGTTGCCATAATCAGCATCCACCCCGGTAAGGTTAGGGGTTCGGGTGTGCACTGTGAGCTAGCCAGGAATTGGGCCGACAGAGTCTGATGGTGTGAACGGACTCAGTACCAGCATTCTGAAGTTCTGTCATCCTATTACACAGTCCTATTATCTTAGTGGAAACCGTATAACAATACAGTGAAAATGTTTGAATAAATAGGTCTATTAAAACCCAAGCCACATTTAATTAAATTTGACCAACTAATGTAAATAGTACTGTAGCTATCAGTGGCCAAGATAAATCTACTAATTCTTATGGGAAAAGTGCCTTCAACTCATGCAACTGCTGCAATCCTAATAAAAAAGAAAGGACACGGTATTGCCAAAGGGCTCATAAAAAAGATAAGGTATACTATGATATCAGGTACGTCAAAGATTGGCACAGTTAGAATACAGCATTTACGGCAAATGTTTTCTGCATTATCCTAATGAAACTTCATAGAGCTGCTCCAGTATGAAATGATTTAAAAGCAAGTAAAATATTTCAAGCTTCTTGTCAAGAGTAGCACCCATGCTTTAAGAATATCAAATGTCAAAGCTTTTTTCCTATTATAAATAATATTTCTAATACTAATAAAAAGTGCATTGTGCTATGCTTAATGTTCATCCGCCGTAAGCAACGTCTTCTATTCAAGGCAATCCTGTCTCTAAAGGCCTGGTATTCCCCTAAGGGGTCAAGACCAGTCTTAATTCTCAAATTAGATTCCCTTAAATGCTTGTCTGGAGTTGCTAAAAAATAGGAGAAAATACCTTCCGCTCTAATCCAGTGATGGTTATATCCCAACCATGTTCTTTACCTGCCAATGATTGTCTATCTTTTCACCTGCTAATCTGAAATGCATTTTCAAATAGCATTCATTTAATCCAGGCCACAGACCTGAAGCTGAAAGATGCTTTGCAGCTCAGAAAGGCAAATTCTCAAGCATAGTCCACACGGGCCCTCCGGGGAGTTTCAAGGTGTATTCATTTCAACAGTGGTGCAAAAACAGATGTGTTCGGCTTATGCCTTGATCACTGTAACATACTGTGTTTCAGTCCCTTTTCACTGTTTGACATGCTATTAATCTAAAAAACTGCTCACACAGATCTAAAGTCATTCTATATGTCTCTAGTAGAAATAGTTTATACCCTACATTCATACATAATAGGAGAAACATAGGGCCCAGAATAAAAACCCTTCTTGTTCTGTTGAAGGATAGCCCTTATTAAACGTGACAACCTCCAGTCTTAACAGAGATTGTATAATGATAAAATATAGTTCTAAGTTTATTTCCACAACTTTCTGAATGCTTTTAATACTTCTATGTATTCCCAATGTTCTTCGATAGAATAGAAAAAGTTATTGGCAAGAAAATCTAAATTGAGGGCAGCAAGACCCTGACTGTAGCATGATAAAAAAAACATGACTACAGCTAGATTGTATCATTATTGTTTAGCAAAGATGCCACTGGCCAAGAGTGTGAGGTGTTGCCTTGATTCCATGAAGGCCACCATTTCTCTGGAATATGTAAAGAGTACAAGGCCTCCTGGGAATTGTAGTCCGTTGTTGGAATGCTGCAGCAAAGTGCGGTCTTCCTGCATTCAAAGCCACAGTCCCAATACCGCTGACACTCCACAGTGACTGCAAGCTTGTCCTTTCCTGAAAGAAACTCTGCGTGAGTGAGTTTGGACTATCACTCCCCGTGGTTATCCAGTACGCAGGGCCACCAGCCCCACTCCCTCACATGCACTACCATTATGTTGATTAGTTCATTGCAGATAGGAGCAATTTGTGAAACGTAATTAGGAAGTCTGTGAATGGAGAGCAAGTAAATTGACTTTGTGGGGAAAGCTCTGGAAGCGGATGGAGTCAAGGAAATGAGTAAAATCAGAGCTGCTCCTCCGTCGCTTCTGTACAGGCGTGTTGTTTAAGCCGTCAGGTATCATTGGGTTTAAATACGGTGTGGGCAAAAGCAAAAAACATGTCTTTGGTACAAAGTGAAGTTTAAAGGCATGTTCCTTGTTAAGATCAGCAATGTTGGTGCTATGCACATGAAACGTATTTACATTATATAATATATTTAGAGAATATATAGCTTATAGGTGTTATTAGTATGTCATAATCAATGATAAATTAGCAAGAGGCTTTGCTTAGGCTGAAAGATCTTTGGTACTTTCCATAAGTATTGTGAGAGGGCCAATCTTTTAATCCAGGGAACACCGTTTCAGAGCATGGGGACATGACTGGACAATACCAGCAGCGGCTCCTTCGTTATAGCGGAGAAGCGTCGCCCCCTTGCTGAGAGCCAGTAGAGGGACAAGTGAAAAATCAAATGATAATAAAACCATTTTATTATCATTTAATTTTTTTGTGGGGCTCTAGAGCCAGCCGAGTCTGGGGTGGGGCCTTTATACAGCAGAGGGGAGGAGTAGTGCGCACAGTAAGTGCGCATGTCAGTTTGGCCGGCTGTCCAAGGACGACCAAACTCATATGCGCACTTAGATCTCTCCACCCAGCTGTGCTGCACAACCAGGTGGAGAAGAGGCACAGGCTCCCAGGCCCTGAGCGAACGTTAAACCAGCCCGATCAGGCCAAACACGGCGCTGCTCTCATGCTGGTAAACAGTATTACCAGCATTAGAACATTGTCTTGATTTGCACCTGGGAGCCTGCGCAGCCCTGGGGGAATCATGACCGGAGCCGATGAAGTCAGACTGTGGCTGTCAACGGCAGGTAAGTACTTTTTAAAATTTCATTTATTAATTATCCCCACCTTCTCCCCACACCCTGCCCCACCACTTATCATCACTAGCAGCCGCCGTTGGGCAATACGTGCCTGGTAGTGGATTAAAGACTACTAGCCTTTGTATTTGGCACGCCGATGTTTAATTGCACCGGCCGACTGCTTCTGGCACCAGCACTCTTTCTTTCACAAATTAAGCACTGGATAAGTGTAATGTGTGATGAGTCTGGTGTTCTAGACTGCACGCTGTACAGTCGTTTCTTCTGAATTCTATTACACATAGACTTCACATAGATTTCCAATCGGAGTTTCAGGGAGGCTGATTAATTTGCCAGGAACCGCACGATTCGCTGGCCTGTTGCTGAATCAGTCATAAAGAACCACATCCCCCGGTTTCCAAGGTTCTAAAAACCACAGTACAATAGCATAAGTATAGAATATTAATGGACAGAAATTCAGCAGACGCCTGTAGCATTTGACTTGCTCACTATTGCCAGGACTTCTATTTGCAGATCAGCAAATGTATACATGTCCTTTAATCCCATGGCTTTGTGCTTTCATGTATTTTCATTTAAACATGAAATATGTCAAAGGAAATAATCACGGTAGAACTGCAAAGATAAAAAGAATTAATATAGATATGAGATGTGAATTTCAAGGCGTCTCAGCCAGTAAGCTGATGTTATCTAGTAATTTCTTAAATTCATTTATGGTTTAAAAGGCTTTTTAGTCAATGCAGACTGCATGCCATAAAAGAAAGCAGTATTAAATAAGGGCATGTGCCGTGATCGGGGATAGTTTCTTGTTAAAACAGAAAGGGGGCAATGGGTAAGGCAATTTGACTGTGGCTTTTTATCAGGCATTTCATCTACAACTTCATTTAGTAAGTGATGATAATCACTAGCTTGTCGGGTATCGAATGCACTGCAAAATATTGCTATACCCACGTATTCACAGTAGTTCACAAATATTGCAAGTTAGTGCCAGCGCTAAATTTGCTCCACATTTTCCTGTTCTGCATGAGTGAGCAAGACTGGAAATTTCCCAAAATTAAAAGGGAAAGAGCATTGACAGAAATAATGAAAATTACCAACAGAAAAAAGCAGGGGATAATTTATCAGATTTGAATCACTGGCCTGTAATGGTGAAAATGTCGCTATCTGACCCGGCCATTTTCAGTAACTTTTTGTGCTGTATTAAGTAATAGGACCCTCTTAGTGTCCTGTCTGAAAAATGACCATGTTAACAATTTTTGATGGGTATTGCTTTCCTAAATTTAATTCTTGCAAACCCGAGCATTGTCTGAAGTAAATTTTTTATATAATATTGAAGTAAGGTAAACCAACTAGTACACCGCATGACCATACTCCCTAAACATATGGGGCCTCATTTACAAGAATCTGATACATCGGCCTGAGGCATCAGATTTCTTGCGCTGGCATCTGATCCCCTACCAACACCATGGATGCGATGTATTTACAATACAGAGTTCCATGGCACACATTTTCACGGATGCGTCAGAAATTCTGACGCATCTTTTGGTGCTTAACTCATGCATTGATGGACTAGCGTAAAAAAATGATGCTACTCCAGCAATGCGAGGAGGCCCCCATAAAGAAAAGCCCTGCGTCAATATTAGGCCTGCTTTGAGCAGGCGTTAAAATTTGGATGCAGTGAAGTCGCAGAATGACGCAGTGAAATGTTGTAAATTAGTTCTGCATGGCTTTTTCCCATTGGAACGTCTACCCTGCATACATTAAACCTGGCGCAGATATAATGTGATGCAAGGGTTTACAAACTGATGCACTGGGCCCAATGCATCAGTGTGCAAATCTGGAGCGGTTAGAACACTGGTAGCGCCACTGCTGCATAAAACAAAAATTACACAACGGTGGCGCAAAGGCCTTGTAAATGAGGCCCATGGTTTGTGGTGACAACAGCATTAGAGTTTAGCTGTTTCTGAGGATGAGGGTTAAGTGAATGTTTTTTTAATGTGAAGGTGCAGCAGTAACAGGAGAAGAGAGTTTTGAGGTCCCTTGGATCATGCAAGCCATTAAGATTTGTGGATGAAAATGAGGCCTCCACCTGTCCAGGATGCGTGGGCATTGTGCTTCATAGTGACAGTGCAGCAAGCTACGTGAGCACTGATTAGTATAAGTTGTTGTGGGCTGGTATGTGGTAATAGAGGGACTAGGTGAAGCTTTTAAACAAGAAATGATGAGTAGATTTGGGAGTGTTTTTCCTTGATGGAGTGAGATTAAGTGTGTTTTCTTTCCCCAGCAGGACCAATCGGTTGTCACTCTATCCTCTTCTGCCCTTTGCTTCAGATACTAAAATGAATATACCTTGAAGTGAGTTGGTATATATCCTATAAGGGAAGCCAAAACTAAGCTAGACTGTTGTAGTTAAAGGATCATTTTACCTATTATTGAAAAGGGGACCATCAGGGTCTAAGTTGCAGTAGATTCATCACCTTAATCGATGACTATGGGCCATATTTATACTTTTCGACGCACAACTGCGCCAACGCAGTTGTGCGTCAAAGAATTTAACGCCGGCTAACGCCATTCTGAAGCGCCATGCGGGCGCCGTATTTATTCAATGGCGTTAGCCGGCGTTAGCCGGCGGAGCTGCCTGGTGTGCGTCAAAAAAAATGACTTACACCAGGCAGCGTTGGCGTAGGGGAATATGGAGCTTGGGCGTCAAAAAATGGGGCAAGTCAGGCTGAGGCAAAATTTTCACTTCAACCCGAATTGCGCCGTTTTTTTTTTACTCCCAACCCCCATTGAAATGACTCCTGTCTTAGCAAAGACAGGAGTCATGCCCCCTTGCCCAATGGCCATGCCCAGGGGACTTATGTCCCCTGGGCATGGTCATTGGGCATAGTGGCATGTAGAGGGGCACAAATCAGGCCCCCCTATGCCACAAATTTTTTTTTTTTTAAAAATACTTACCTGAACTTACCTTAAGTTCCCTGGGATGGGTCCCTCCATTCTTGGGCGTCCTCCTGGGGTGGGCAAGGCTGGCAGGGGGTGTCCCTAGGGGCATGGGAGGGCACCTCTGGGCTCCTTCCGAGCCCACAGGTCCCTTAACGCCTGCCCTGAGCAGGCGTTAAAAAATGACGCAAACGCGGCTGGACGTCATTTTTTTTGACCCGCCCACTCCCGGGCGTCATTTTTGCTCGGGAGTATAAATACGACGCACATGCCTCGGAGTCATTTTTTTGTAGGGAACGCCTACCTTGCATATCATTAACGCAAAGTAGGTGTCCACTGTAAAAAATGACGCAAACTCAATGAACTTTGACGCTAGACGCGTCTAACGCCAGAGTATAAATATGGAGTTCGTTTTGCGTCGGATTTGCGTAAAAAAAAACGACGCAAATCCGGCACAAACTGAGTATAAATATGGCCCTATGTATCTTCATTCCTGTCCAAAATAGAAGCTTGGGTCAAACACATTATTGCAGTGGTTCCTCACCTGTGGTCCGGGGAGCCCTGGGGATCCGCAAATCCTTCTCAGGGAGTCTGCGACTGATTAGAAAATTAGACAATATTAACAAATATTAACAAATTAGGTTCCCAGCTTTCATTAATAACTCAGTGGGGGGTCCCCGGATTCCAATGATGATTCAGTGGGGTCCCCGGAATCCAGTAATGATAAAGTGTGGCTTCACAGAAGTCAAATGGTTGGGAACCACCTCATTATTGTATTTGTCAGGTAACCTTTAGACAGGTTTACACCTTGATGAACCACTGAAAGAAAATGAACATATTGAAAAATATACAAAAATCAGGGAGCGGGCCATTGCTTAGATTAAGTGGGGAACCATGTGAATGTACCCAGGTCTTTTGTAGGTGGTTCATATGGTTTATAGCCAAATATCTGAAAGAGTGAGCACTGTTGCACCGCAAAACTGTAGCTCTGCTAGACGAGGCAGAGATGGTTACCTGCGCCCAATTCTATTTTTTCAGAGACTGACAAAATATAGGGACACCAGGTGACAACTTACCATGGAAATAAGGAGTTAAATAGTCCACACTCCTTTACACCTGCAATACAGATATACTAGAGAAGACGCTACCAGTCATATTATTAATTAATGGGCTCTTGAGGCATGATCATGACTACTTTAGGAAGAGTAAACTGACTATACACCTTAATGAAGACTATCTTTATTTCATTCTCTATAGGAACTGTCAGCCCAGTATGTAAAGCATCCTCCAGGCATAACTTAAGCAAGTTAACATTTTTGTATACCTTAGAGCAGTGCTTAATTTGAGCCGGTGGTTGCCGGTGGGGGGCACCAGCACTCATTTTTTTGCATCAAACATTTAGTGCGACCAAAATACCCTAATGGGAGATAAGGCAGAAGAGAAGGACGGAAAGGCGTCTTAAAGGGAGAAAGCAGAAAGCTGCAAGAGTGATCTAAAAGGGCAGGAAGTGGCTGTAAATGGATTAAAGATGCCCAAGATTGTTTTAGGATTACACTGCCTCAGTATTCTGTGCTTGCACATTTAAAAGCAACAGCTGTGTGTTTCAAAAGAGATTTTTGGGCACCAGCACGTTTGTATTTACAAATTAACCACTGCCCTAGAGTTACAGTGGAAGAATCAGGCAGGTCTAGATCCCTCATTAAAAGAGTAGCCTAAAAATACAGAAGTCTTTGGAGGTCAGTTAAGGCCTTACTTCTAATGTGCAGCTTACTTTTCTACCAAGTGTGTCGCACTATATAAAGCCAACATGCACACACAATTGAGGTGTGGCACAAAGATCTGAGGTGGAGCAAATGCTGACCCACCGGAGCCTACCATAATATCTCTGTTTCATGACCTGTGGTTGTTTACACATAGGTGAACGCTCAGTGTATTAATACTTTGGACTTACTGGCAGCCTTTGACACAGTGGATCACCACACACTGGAAATGGATTACATCAAAATAAGCAAACGACTATGGAAGATGATATAGCGAATGAGAATGTTGATGTGAATGAAAGTATTGTTAAACACAAAATAATGGCATGTAGCATTTTTTCACAATGCTTGGGAACATTTCTCTTACAAGCGACTTTTCAGGCTGTACCACCCCACAAGATAACATGCCACAGGTGGTACAGGACGGAAAATGTTGCAACAAAAAGGGGTAGAGGAGTTCAAAGGGGAACCCCATAGGCAGGGACATGCGGGGTGTGGTATGACGCGTTTAATCTGCACAGGAATCTTAATGAGCATTTGCTAAGGGCGTCTTAACCAAGTAGCCTGTGCAAGCATAAACGCTGCATAAAACTTTCAAAACTAGCAAGATAAACAAGCACGATATATCAAGGGAGCCAATAGAGGATCTCTCAATGGAAAGCTCAGGATCTGCCTGTCTCTAAGGAAGTGAGGGGACCCAGAATTTAGTGGTCAGGGTACTCTGTTGAGTTTGCTATGAAGTACATTGTCTGTCTAACTTTAAACTGGGTACTTTATCTGTACTGTCTGTACTCTCACGTTAATAGCTGTTCATTCTTTGAATTCATGTGATCCCACCTATGCTTTTATATTAGTGCTGCTAGTCAATTAATTATAATTCAGCAGTATTTGGTGTGGGGATTTCTTTTGTTTTCACATGGTGATTTTGGTTATTTTCACTTGCACTCATTCAAATAACATGTTGGGTTAGGTGTTACCTGAACATACCTGTCCAAGACATTGGGTTCTCAGAACCCTTTACCCTCCCAAAAGAAAAGAAAAAACAACAAAAAACATCAGAGGCATGGGAGGGCACCCCATGCAAAAATCACAGAGGAGGAGGAGGTGGGCTGTGGAAGCTGGGCACTCCTCCTGGTCATGGTCTGCCCCTTCCAAAAAACAGAAAACCCAGCTTGTTTTATAAATAAAAAGAGAAATGGTCGAGAGAGTATGCAGAAGGATAGAGTGTGAAGGGAAGCAAGCACTCGCCTTAAGTATATATATTTAGGGCCTGATTTAAGTTTTCTTCCTTTTCTTGCCCCCCTTAGCGCACCCTAACGCCACCATGTGTGCACTGTATCTAAGATGTGGTGCACCATGGCGGTAGTTAGGAAAACTAATGTTTTTCACCCTAGTTCAGGGCTTGGTAGGACCAGCATCAAAAATGTTGACGCTAATCCTGCAAAGCCCATTGAGGCCCATTGTAAACAATGGTGTGCCTCCTTTTAATGCCTGCTCTGGGCAGGTTTTAAAAGTGGCAAAAAAAATGACGCAAAGAAACCTCTTAGATTTCTTTACGCTATTTTTACGGCCCCACTAATGGGAAAATGGACCTTTTGCATACATTATGCCTGGCGCAGAAATAATAAAGCTCAAAGGGTTACAAAGTGGTGCAATGCAAACATTGCACCACTTTGTAAATTTGGTGCTGCGATTTTGGCCTCGTTGGGCCACATTAGTGTCAGTAATTAGACGCTAATGTGGCGCAAGAAGGTGCTAAGTGCTCTTAAATCTGGCCCTTAGGGCCTGAGTTAAGAAAAGTTGTGCTGCACCCAGTTAAGTGCGACATTTCTTGCGCCCCCTAGCGCCCCTCTAATGCCACCAAAGATACGGCGCACCATGGTGGTAGCTTTTTTTTTTAAACAAAATGTTATTGATTTTTAATGTTAGTATGGTTCAACAAGTTTTGTATACATCAGGTAGATAGGCATACATAACGGTACTGGAGACAAGCTGTCTAAGCATCAGACCGTTAGGTATATCTAAGCATTCCTGTGTTATGTAACATTACTAAAAAAATTATCAAGAAGCCATCCCAGAACCTCCCACCTTTCCCAACCCGCTTCTGTCATTAATTATGTGAGTAAAGCCATATGGGTCAAAAGTACCATTGTGGCTCTCAGAAAAAGTTCCCAGAGAAGGTGGGGCCCTCCATGTGTAGTCTTCTTGATAACAATGCCACCATTAATGAGTTATTTGAATGTTTGTGTGGAGCAAAAAGAAAGGGGGGGGAGGCAAGGATTAAAACTTCTTGGGTCGTAATTTGGCTGAAACTCAGGATTCCAACTCCTTCTCAGCCCACTATATCTCTTTAGGAACACTGCTAGTCCCAGTGCAGTAACCCATATATCTCATTCTGTGCCCTAAACGTTTCCACCAGTGTATCCCACTCTAGTGATGTTGGTTTCTGTCTCAGTCCTCTGTATTCTTCATGCCTGAGAGCCAAACTTTGGGCTGCCTCCAGCGCAATACTTCCTCCCTCCGTGAGAGAATGGATGGGGCATGGGGAGACTTCCAGCGCCGCATCAGGTGACGCTTTGCCAAGAGCATAGCCAGGTCCATGAAGCGTAGTCACTGTAGAGCCTCATGTTCTAGTGTACAGCCCCAGGAGAAAATAAATGGGCGTCAGTTCCACACTCACCCCTGTGGTCTCTATCGATGAGGCTTCCATTTTAGCCCAGTACAGTGAGATAGTTGGACATGTCCAGATCATATGGAGAAGGTCAGCATCAATAGTATGACATAGAGAACATTGCTCCATTGTCGTGTGGTATATCATATTAAGTGTGTGTGGAGTAAGGTACGCTCGATGAAAAAGGTAAAATTGTATCAGTTTGAATCTAGTGTTGCAGTACACTTTTTTAGCATATTGTATTAGGAAGGTCCATTCCTTAGAAGTAATATCTCTCCCTATATCAGCTGCCCACTTAGTTTTAAGCGGATCCAGAGATAGGTTAGGATGTGCTCGGACCCTCGGTATAGCCATCTAATAAGATGCCTGCCATGTCCCATTGTGTGAAGAGCCTGAACGGCTTTGTCTGTTACTGGTTCAGCACCCTCAGGTGTCCAATTGTTGCGTACATAGGCCAGTATTTTAGCATGAGTCAAAAAAAGTGTTTCAGGCAGACCATGTACTTGCACAAAAACCGAATGTGGCATTAACATGCCATCCTCAAATAGGTCTCCTAGTGTAAGGGGTCCTTGCCGTTCCTAAACTCAGAGTATAGCCGCTGTGATTGTTCCTGAGGGGGTAGGGAGTCCGCACAGTGGTATATTGGGGGCGTATGGGGTCGATGAGGCTGTGTATCGTGTAGCTAGTTTTCAGTAAGCTAACGCAGTACGCTGCTGCAAAGTAGCGCCGGCAGTTAATTTCGGGGACCCAGGACAGAGCAAGCGATGGATGAAGCATTTCCTAAACATCGCAACTGTACAATTTATCTCTTCCACATTATGGCCGGCTAGCCAGTGGGATAACCATTGCAGTTGGCCCGCTAAACAGTAGGCCTTGAAGTCTGGGGATCCCAGGCCACCCATGTCTGGAAATAACTGTAGTTTGATCAAGCTGACGCCAACATGTGGCGACCTTTCCCCCATATTAAATCAATCAGTAAGACATTCAATGGTCGAAATATATTAGGTAGTACCATAAGTGGCAGGTTCACAAAATAATATAAGACACGGGGTAGCACCACCATTTTTTAAAGTGCCACCCTCCCTGCCACCAAGAGGGGCAGAGTGATCCAGAAATCTACTTGGGACCGAAGTGATGTAATCGTCTGGCTTAAATTGCCCTCTAGCAAATCCGTTTGAACCTGGTATATTGAGATACCAAGATAACAGAAGGATACAGGTGCTATTGCAATGCTCATGGGTACAAATCAGATCGAAGGTTCCGAATAAGTGCCCTGGAAAGAGTTTGCATAGGATTTAGTGGGATAAATTTGAAGCCCTGAAAGAAGTGCGAATCGAGAGAAGACCTGCGCTGCTCTCCTTGTGTCCCACCACAAATCCCTATAATAGAGTATCATATCATCTTCATACAAGCACCATGGTGGTAGTTAGGGGAACTAGCATCAAACTTTTTCACACTAGTTCGGAGCTTTGCAGGATTAATGTCAAAAATGTTGATGCTAATCCTGCAAAGGCCATTGAGGCCATAGTAAACAATGGTGTGCCTCTTTTTAATGCCTGCTACGTGCAGGTGTTAAAAGTTAAAATAAAAGAAATGACGCAAAGAAATCTCTTATATTTCTTTGCACCATTTTTTTGGCCTCCCTAATGGGGGAACGCCTCCTTTGCATACATTATGCTTGGCGCATGCATAATGTAGCGTAAAGGATTACAAAGTGGGGCAATGCATACATTGCACCACTTTGTAAATTTGTGGGGGTGATTTTGGCCTCGTTGGGCCACATTAGCATCAATAAAAATGATGTTAATGTGGCGTGATGGGCTCTTAAATCTGCCCCTTAGTGTTTTATTAGTTAAAGTACAGATGGATACAGAACCCACAGTGCGAATCAGTGCTTAATTTGTAAATAAAAACGTGCTGCTGCTCAAAGCCCCCCTCTTAATTGCTGCTGCAATTAAATGTGCAAACATGGAATACTGAGGCAGCGTAATCCTGAAGCCATCTCTGGTCTCTTCAATCCATTTACAGCCACTCCCAGCCCGTTCAGCTCACTCTTGCAGCTTTCTGCTCTCTCCCTTAGTGACGTTTTTTCATTTTTCTCTTCCTCCGTCTTTCCCAAATGTGTCTTTTGCTCGCAATAAATGCCTGAGGTAGAAAATTAAGCACCGGCCCTCAAAAATAAGCGCTGGTGCTCTGCACCGGAAACAACAAGCACAAAGTAAGCACTGGTGCGAATCTCCGACTGACTTCCTTAGGTTCTACATCAATGTGGAATCTTCTGTGAACATTGCAGCAACATTACATTTCTTAAAGAAATACAATCCATTTAAAACATCAAAACATAACACAGTAGGCACCAGTGTGGGACAGGCACCGCCACCAAGAGAGCACCATTGATAGTTTTGCAATACAATGTCTCTTACCTCCCAGCCGTAGCCAAATAAAGACATTAAAACCGTTCTATGAGGCCTGCAGAGACATTGGGGGCCAGATGTAGCAAACTGTTTGCGCGTCGCAAACGGCGAAAATCTCCGTTTGCGAGTCGCAAACGTGTGTTTGCTATGCAGAAATGCATTTTGCGAGTCGGAACCGACTCGCAAAATGCATTTCAGAGCCGCAAATAGGAAGGGGTGTTCCCTTCCTATTTGCGAGTCGCAGTGGTATGCAACTCCAGTACGCGGTCGCAAAATGGAGTCGCAGTTACCATCCACTTGAAGTGGATGGTAACCCACTCGCAAACGGGAAGGGGTCCCCATGGGACCCCTTCCCCTTTGTGACTGGACCACAAATTATTTTTTCAGAGGAGGCAGTGGTCCAAGGGGCCACTACCTGCCCTGAAAAAATCCGAAACAAAAGGTTTCGTTTTTTTTTCCTAAGTGCAGCTCGTTTTCCTTAAAGGAAAACGGGCTACACTTGGGAAAAAAAAAACTGCTTTATTTAAAAGCAGTCACGAACATGGAGGTCTGCTGTTCCCAGCAGGCCTCCATCCCCGTGAGTGCCCATAGTCGCTATGGGGGCGCAAATTGCGACCCACCTCATTAATATTAATGAGGTGGGTCTTTGCGACCCCATAGCGACTCGCAGACGGTGTCTGAGACACCTTTCTGCATAGCAAATTGCGACTTGCAATTTGCCGTCTTCCTACATCTGGCCCTAAATTAAGTCAATGTTTACAGATATGACGATGGAAAAAGGAAACGAATTTCAAGTAAAAAGAAGAGCTATAGGGTCATAAAATTAGAATGCAGTCATAATTCAGTGGATCAACAGGAATGTGATTTTCTGTTTTAGAATGGTTGCAAATGGTTAAAGCAGATGCACTGGGCTAGCCTGTTAGTGTTTTTGAGAAAAGTGTATCAAGAAATGTTCCCCTGAGATCTAGAGAGAGAGCTACCAGTGCTAACTCAAGCGAATCTCCTTATATAGACAGAGTTGGGCAAATGTTTTGGTTTGGTTGACACAAGCAAAAAGTAAATCTGACTTAACGGTAAACTCCTGAAAGCACATTTTCATAAAGGGGGCAGAAATGATCTGACTTGCTGTAGATTTATCACCATAAATCATGTAACTTTGAAGATTTATATGCAATAGCTCTTCTCCACGGTAGAGGATTTGGTCACAGACACCAGCATATTACTGGAACTTCGGGTAGGCTGTGGCAAGCCTAGAGCACCGTGGGCCACTGTCTGATACTGAAAATACTCATCGAGAAATGTACAAAGGTCAGTAAAGGCCAATGTTATGTGTTTTTTCAAGACATAGCCGAACTGTACGACTCACTGGCGAGGAAATCTATGGTGGGCTAGATTCCATTGCCTGGTAATGGAAGCAAAGCTTTTGCAGCTTGTCAAGTATTTTATGACCTAACGTCAGTGAGACTCAGACTGTAAATCAGAGCACAACAACTTAGAGGGTTAAATCAAACAGAGCAGTGAAGCACATAGCCTTCAGCCTATTTGAAATCCTACATGGCTTCCTGACTACAGCTCACTTACAGCAGAGCACTGTAAGGCACCGTACATACAAAGCCCATAATGCTGCTCACCACAGAGCCATCCAGTTCATAAGGCTAGTACCTCCCCGGTCCTTCGTGTGAGGTGGACACAAGAACATCTAAGTACATATATCCTAATGTGTCTCGCCATCCATCATTGCACACCCAGGATATTTATAAAAACCTTGGTTTCTCCTCGGTCTCCAGAATGATTGAATTATGAATTATGGAGCCACACAGTGTTACCAATCTCTTTACAAATCAGACGCTCACCCCTTAAACGTGGGACGGTGAAACCATTGACCCCAAAAAAACATCGAATGACCCGAACTGCCTTGACAATTTCCACCCCATTGCTAGCCTAACATCGAAACTAAACCTGGCATTGAAAACGCAGTGGTTGCCACCGCCTTGAAAATGTGTTAGATCCATCTGTAACCTGTGGCACAGTGAGCTACACACTCTAAAAGAAAGGCGTGGAATTGTGGAGATTGTTCTACAATGGCTCGATTTCTGAACTCTCAAATAGGGTCCTACGTATGAAATTTGAAGCATTCACCAGACTTTTCCCTCAGCCGAGCTTAGTGCAAAACTTTTGTGTTTTTGTTTTGAATCCCTATTACTATTGCTGGAAGACTTGGGTATACCTTATTCAATGTACAAGGATGATACACCGCTTAGTTCATACAACGTCACAAACCTACACCGTGGACAATGAGTAGACACCGGACACAAAAAGGACTTTTAACTGCACTTCTTCTCCTGTCTCCGAATTCTTACACGTACCTGAACGATAAATGGATGAATTTACTTAATTGTAGAAACAGACAAAAACTTAGGCCGCATGATGGTTAAGAAACGTAATCAAGAATCCAACAACAAAACTAGATAAAAGTGACTTTCCTCAAGGCAATTTATTTTGATTCTGCAGCCAGTTCAGTGACAGGCAATTTGATTTTAAACCACCCAATCACAATCCAGCCAAATAACACACATTCTTCAAACGTCACCAGATGACATCACACTCTCGCACACGTATTTATGTCAATGAGGTGTTGCTGCATCCCTACACTGCATACTGAAATTATAGCGGATTTTTCGATCACATCTATGGCTTAGAACATATAGTTAGCTTTCCTCAACACGCAGCATATTAAAAACAAAACAAACCCCCTTGTTTTCATGAATTGGAAATTCAGAAAATGTGTTCAAGCCTTCTTTGTGGTTCTGCGGAGAGAAGGCTCCCTTGTGGACAGATCGCAGAGAGGCTGGAATTTGCCACATGAGCAGGAGGTAAATGACCTTTGACCTTTCATAGCGGCCTATAGGAGATTTACTACAACATCCCATTACATTTTATTGGACAGCTTTCCTCTGTCACCTCACTTCATTTCGTATATATTTTTGTAGTGTAACCAAACCCTTGTTGGGAGAGAACAAGGGGCGGGGGCGGCAAAGCTTTATATGGATACCTGAGATGCAGACAGGAAATGTTTTATCTCCCTACAGAAACTAGCTTGTTTATTAAATTAATCATCCAGGGCAGTAAACTTACTTTTGACACCGGGTCTATTTGAATGGCTTTGAAAAACAACGTTTACTAGAATAGTTTAGCCCCTGAAAGTGCGTTGAAAGCGGTTCACTTTTTTGCACAAAAGCGGTGCAAAAGTGAAAAGTACACCCGACCGCTAAAGGCTTGATTTCCAAAATTCTCGTGCCTTTAAAAGCTGTTTTTCCACATTCTGAACTTTCGTACCTTAAGTGGAGTAAACATAAGCAATTTTTGAGAAACGTCCACCTCATTTCCAATCTTGGGGTGTCCATATATTTTTGCAGCCTTGCATGGATTTAATTATGTGGTCGTAGGGGGACTTATTCAGGTTTTATGAATTACCCATCACCAGATTGTTATTAAGACAGATACAATAGTGTTAACTAGCATAAACCAGCCTGGGTCCTATTCAAACACCGACACCGAGATGTGTCCAGTCTATTATTTTGCATGCTTCTTTGGTTAACTCCAGCAGATTTGTAATAGACTATGGATCATGGTTATGTATCTATTAAAAATATCGTGAAACCGTGATAATAAGAGTAAACTAAAAAAAATGTTCACACGGGTACACTTGCAAAAGCTTATGTTTGGGTGAACGAACTTGGCAAGTTGATTCCTTTTGATGGTCGCCCTGTGTTGCCGCTTTGGGGCATCTTCTTCAAGAACATCCGATTGCTGCCTCATTTGATGAGGCAGTGAACTGGCTTCCTAGAATTCATAAGGGGACTTCTTCACCAAGCCAAATGACTGAGCACCAAAATCATTAGTGTAAACTACGGGATAAGATTCCCAGGAAATGGTGTCTGCTCTACACAAAGGCAAATCACCTACCTCCTGGGGGCGGCTAGGAGTGACTGCATTTAAAGAAGATTACTTGAGGAGACAATTGTCTGAGGAGGCCCTGATGAAGACCTCTTAAAAGAAATGTTTAGACTCCGATATGTGAAAAGTGATGACCTAAACCTGGAAAGTGCATAAAATAGAGACTGGATTGGTCCAGGGGAGCTAGGCGCTACATTGGGCAATTTAAATACACTGAGGGTGTCTCTTGGTCAACTGCAGGAGGACTAATTAATTCTGAACAAGTGAGCCATGCAATGGAGGGGTTCCTCATATTTTTGATCCTCAAATAGACTTCAAATAATTAATTGATTATTGAAAGTATAGGCCCAGTACAAAACCAGTATTTTAATCAAATTCTGTATATATAAATTCTTTGATTCTCTTCTTTTTTTAAATCAAAGTGGTTTAAGTTGAAAGGATCACATTCTGCACGAATTCTGGATATGGAAAAAGTTTTATATTGTTGAATATTTTCGGGCGCCCATTGTTGAAATGAAAAAAGTTTTACATTGCTACATATTTTGTCAAATTTTTCATAAGTGGCTGTGTATGTGTGCTATACAGAAAATATTGTGAAGTAGTTGGGTAAGAAATACTGACACATGATAGAAAAATTCCCGAACATCAGTATTGTAATTGATGGTGTAATATATGGTCGATTGGTGCTCTCTCTTTTTTTCAGTTTGCTACTCTGGAAAGAGTTCACAATAACACCCTGGCAAAAATACAAGGACGGGAAGTTGCTTGCTCTATAATTTCATATAAAGATAATTTGCTCTTTAGTAAATCCTCTGATCTGAAACCTACGACCAGAAAAAGATTAGAGACCTCCCAGACACATTGGAACACTTGAATGCCTTTTCTCATGGAGTTTACAGATTGAAAGTCTGTTTTTCTCACAGTTTCATCTAATTAGGGTGGCTTGACAGTTCCCTGTCCATGGAACATGGGCTTGCCAGGAGTCGAGGGGTCACTCTTTCTTCCACCTTGCCCTTCTCCATTGGATTTAATTCCCCTCCTCATTCACAACCGTATGAATCTTACAACGTTTAGAAAAGCACTGAAAGCTTGTTTATTGGAATAACTGTGCACTCTTATTATACTGGTATTTTATCAGTTATGACTAGCGCTGGGATACTCCGTTAAGAGTGAGTAGTCACACTCAATAAAATCCTATATTGTAACATCACATTAGATAACACATATGGCTGTGGTGGTGGGAAGTAATATGGCAAGGGGAGAGGGGCTTTGAAGCAATGCGCAAGACAGAAAGAGGGCGCGGGAGGAAAGATGCAACTCAGAAGTCAAGGATAGGGGAAAGCAACACTTGGATGGTGGAGGCAACACAGATGTCTGGGGTAGAGTGGAGAAACTTTGGGCAAGAGAAAGCAATGTGTAATGTGGGGAGAGGAAGCAGGCAGAGAGAGTGAAAAATGGAGTTGACAGGAGAGAAGCAGGCAAAGGCAAGTGAATCATAGTTGGAAGGGAGAAGTACATGGTCAAAGAGTGCAACGCGGCACACGGGGTCAAGAGAACTGCATGAGGAAGACAGCTCAGAAGTGCATGCATTCTTATGAAGTACTTATGCCAAAATAAAATATTGGGTCCCTATAATAGAGAAGTAATTGGGCAATGCTCCTGTAGAAGGGGCAACCACAAGAGCGACAAGGTAAGACATACATTGAATAAGAAGCAAGCAAATGAGAGTGATAGGAAAGCCAACAAATGATAAGCAAGGGTGGGCTCCAAGGCCCTGTATGTTCTTGGTAAGTCCACAGTATGTCTTACAAGAGACAGTGCATGTGGTGCCTTGAAGGCTTGACCTAAAAAGTATTCAACCACCATTTTTAAAATGTATTTAAAATCGAGTTGTTACAAATTGGGTCTCTAAATGGCAGAGGTAGGCACCTTGTCCAAGTAAGAGCTACAATACCAGTCAGGGTAAGTCATAACACAACCTAAATTATTAAGTTTTCACCCTCTGGTAACTTGGCACAGAGCAGGCAGGCTTAACTTACAAGGCAATGTGTAAAGTATTTGTGCAATAACTCATATAGTAACATAGTGAAAACACTACAAAGAGTCTCCACACCAGAAGAATATTAGAGAATATTTATCTGAGTAAAACAAGACCAAAATGACAAAAATCCTTCCAGCGGAAGTCAAGATATGAAATTTTTAAGTTAAATGTGAAAGCAGTCTTTAGAAGTCAGCAGCGGTCAAAAGATTAGTTGAGGGACCAGTGCAGATCTAAAATCCAGACTGACCATGATGGAGGGTAGGACGGCTACAAAACCCATGCAAGGCCCACTGAAACAGTAACTTTGGTGGAGGGATGAGGTGATGCTGAGGGCATGATGTACCATTATTTCCCATACAGTTGGGTCACAGTGGGTAAATGTGATATGTTGTTGTCGGGCCATGCACAACGTCAGAGTCATGCAGGCTATAACTCTGCTGTCGTCAGGCAGCTGCCATGTCATCATTGGAGATATGATGCACCCATTTTTCTGCCGCACTCGCGGCTATGCGTATATTTTTGTAGAACTCATCCGCAGAACCCCCTTCTGAGGCACAGAGCTTGGAGGTGGCACCTCAGGCGAGGGTGAGACTCACAGAAGGCAGAGTACAGCAGCAACAGGAGAATTGTCCGTGAGACTGCACAAGAACAGGGGGCACACCAGCAAGTCCTTGGAGATCACAGGTGGTAAGGGAGAGTCCTTCCAGCAGCGTCAGAGAGCAGTAGGCAGCAGGGCAACAAGCAGAAGAGCAGTCCTTCCAGGGAAGCAGTCCAGTTGAGTCCTTTGAGTCCTTGGTTCAGTTCCAGACCCAGAAGTGTCTGATTTGATGGGGTTAGAGACCCAGTACTTATACCCCAAAGCGCATTTGAACTGGAGGAGACTTCAAAGAGTGGTTTTGAAGTGCACCCGTTCCCTTTCAGCCCAGCTCGGTCTGTCAGACTATCTATGGGGGTTATTAGTCCTTTGTATGGGGTCAGGCCACTACCCTTTGAAGTGTAAGTGTGAGCCCCTCCACCTTTTCTGCCCATCAGTATGCAGAATAATGCAGATACAGTTCAGTATCATGTGTTTATGGCTATTTGGATGGAATGCACAAAGAGAGCTGCCACTCAGCACAGACCAGACGTGGATTGGAGACAGGCTGTAAGGCACCTAGAGCAGAGAAATGCCCACTTTCTAAAAGTACATTTCTAAAATAGTGTTAAATACACATTTACCAGTAAAGAGAATTTATCATTACCATTCCAGAGATATGAAACATAATGTAGCTGCTCCTTTCTGATCAGGAAGTACAGCTTAAAAGTATATTAAGGAATTCCCAATGCAGGCCTATGAGAGGAGCAGACTTCCCAATAGTGAAAAGGACGTTGGCAGTTTTTCACCATCAGGACATATAAAACTTAAAAATACATGTCATCCTTTCAAATACATTGCACCCTGACCGTCATCCTTTCAAATACATTGCACCCTGCCCTGTGGGTCACATAGGGCCCACCTTAGGGGGACTTATATGTAATACAAGGGGAGTTTAAGCTATGGCAAAGAGTTTAGATGCCAAGTCGACATGGCAGTAAAACTACACACTTAGGCCTTGCAATGGCAGGCCTAAGACATGGTTAAGGGGCTACTTATGTGGGTGGCACAATCAGTGCTGCAGGCCCACTAGTAGCATTTAGTTTACAGGCCCTAGGTACATATAGTGCACATTACTAGGGAATTAAAGGTAAATTAAATATGCCAATTGGGTAGCAGCCAATGTTACCATGTTTAGGGGAGAGAGCACATGCACTTTAGCACTGGTCAGCAGTGGTAAAGTGTGCCGTAAATGTACAGTCTTCCTAAGAGCATTTTCTGGACCCGTGGAACAACAGAAGGACAGCATTTGGTTTTTGAGACCAGTGAGGAGGCTTGGAGCAGTGTACCTTCTCCCACTTGCACTCCAGCCAAAGAAATGGGCTCTAAGAGTAGGTTGGGCAACCTGTGTAGCTACAGGGCTACAGGGTCACAACAAGCTACAAGAGGCCTTTTTCCTGAAGTGGCCACCAGACCATTTAAAACTAGACCTTAATTGGACCCTTCTTATGGCCTCCTCTGGAGTGAGTCTTGACGTCCTAGGGACTGTTCCTGAGGTCCTGGGTTCCCGTGGCAGTGTATCACTGGACTTCTGCAATATCTGAAAAGCTGTGGAACTTGGGAAAATCTGACTTCCAGCTGTCGAAGAACAACGAACAACCACCAGAGCCAGTCTGGAGAAAAGTGTGCCTTCACTGGGCTGGAGAAACAGTTTCTCTTGCTTTTACAGGCTCTGCAACAGCTAATTTATTTCAGCTGGTCCACTGGCTGTTGGTGAGAGGATAATCATCCTTGTGGAACTCATCATTGGATACAGCTTGTAGCCCTGTCCCGCTAGTAGTTTGCAAGCACTGAAAAAAAAGAGCCTAAGTTCAAACTTAGAAGTCTTGACCACATGAAGGCGTGCAAGGTATTCGGCTAAAGAAAGAATTTCCCTGGGCAGAAAGTCTGAACCTTTCCTACCTGCAGCTTTCCCCACCAAAGCCAGTGGCTTCAGTGGGACATAATCCAGTTGCTATCTGTCTTAGGGAGGATTTCCTTAGAGACAGCCTGCAAGCTTGACCAGCTGGGAGATTCTGAGTTCCATTTCAGAGACTAAAGGGCTGATTTAGAGCTTGGCAGAGGGGGTTACTCTGTCAGAAACGTGACAGATATCCTGTCTGCTGTATTACAATCCCATTATAGTCTATGGAGATCGTAATACGGCAGATGGGATATTTCTCATGTTTTTTGACGGAGTAACCCATCTGCCAAACTCTAAATCAGGCCCTTAGTCCTAAGATAAAATCTTTGACTGAGAAAAGCCTGCTTAAGATATCACACCCATGTACCATTGCCATCAGCCTGAAATCCCACCTACGAACTGTGACTATTCACTGGCGCTGTACTTTTTCTTGGCACTTTTTGCAAACATAAATTGGCGTGTTTTTGTCTTTTTAGCCATTCCGGTACTTATAAATGCCTTACATGTTTTCTCTAAGTTAAGCCGGTCTGCTGTGTGCCATAGCTACCTGGGGTTGAATTTAGGGTGAAATTATTGAAACCTTTGCCTGGAACAAACAGATAAGTGACATTATTACTTGTGGCAGACTACCATCCACTTCAATTCATATTTCACTTTCTTTCAGTCAGCCATCTCCAAGATGGTGGGTGCCCCTAGAGTATTAAATGAGGGTTCCAGACCATAATAGGACAAAACTCCTTGGTGTGATGTCAGTTCCTATTAATCGTATATATAAGTAGGCATTCCCAGTACATTACTTCTTGTTGTGTTCATCACATTTTGGTACAAATTTTGTGCATATTTTTGCTTTTAGCCGTTCTTCTGCAATCTATACCTGGATTTCTGCTTGGCTGTTTTCTACTTCTTGATGCCAGAAGGAGTTTGGTACCTTGCTGATTTCCTCAATACTAATCATCATCTTCATCAATCAAAAGCTACAAGTTTGCCAAGGAGGTATTTTGTTCCATTGTGTGGGTGTTACCTCCTAACTCAGACCTATGCTATTCTGTGCAGGGTGGCCCTGTCAATACTAGGAGGAGAGTCTCTTTGTATGGGTAATCAGGAAGTGCCTAGTCCTCGGCACTGGGCTTATTATGCTAATAGGAGAGAGTAAATTGCTCTTCTGATCTGACACTCACATAGCAAGAAGAGTGTAGGACTGTCCTTAGTCAAATCTGAGGCCTGTTGTCACTGACCCTAGGTTTGACATTGGTGTGTACTCATGACATCAAAACTGGGGACACTGCATCAAGGCAGAGTGGTTATGATTCAGTACCTCAAGACGTTTGAAGACTCCTATAGATCATGGACAGACCAAGTGGTGGTGAGGCCAAAGTAAGGTAACACAGATTATAGATCTTGCATGTTCTACCTAAGTATTAATGAGGTCACAGAGGCCAATTCCCACCTGAGCCTCCAAACACATAATAGTAGGCAAGAGAACTGCTGCAAAGTTTGCCGTTACCCCTCAGCCACCGGAAATACAGGATTTTAATTTTAGTACCAGTGCTGGATGATGCTGTTTGGTATGACGAACAGCTTTGCCACCTTTCAAACGCTAGCTGTTGAATGGCATCTGGTTGGCTTGGAGAAAGTCTGTGTCACCTACTTATAGGGCAAAGCTTTTTCAGCCCTAGGTGTACCAATGCACAGGCTTACTACAGACAGTGTAGTAGCACTTGTGCCTTTTAAATATTTAGAATGTTGAACACAGAGAGATATTTGGATTCTCCATGTGGATTATTTATAGTTATATGTTCTTAAACAACATGAACACAGCAGTCAAACAGGAATGTAATCCGCCACACACAGAAACAGAACTGTGTTGGCATATATTCAGATATATTTAAAAATGTTATTTGGCAAAATGTTTGAGGAAATGTTTATGCAGGGACAGCTCATCCATATGGGCTTTATGGTGATATCCCACCTGAAATATTTTTTGTGAATCCAAGGTCCTGAATTGTTCAACACTGGCTCCTCAACTCAGATTTCCAAAACTTCAGATCTCCAGGGAAAAATCAAAATGTGAATGTGTAATGGGTGTTGGCCCATAATGCACTATATTGGCAACTCTACGCATATATTGTGACAATCATGTGGTGTCATACCAGGTCTAATGTTGACTGGCATATTGTGGTCATCCACAGGCTGCTAATGCTCTCTACTGGTAAAATCTTGGCAGCCACTTCACTGTAGTCATTCTTGCCATATTTTCTGAGCCCATATCATGGCAGCTTCTACACATGGCATAATGCCTGACCTTGCATAATGATTGCCATTTCAAGTAAATTGTAGGGTTCAATTGGTTTAATGCTTGTCCAATGATAATGAGAGTAATTCATTGCATGCTCTGCGCATCCCTGGAATGATGGTGACTCCCAGTAAAATAATGATAAAATGTCTGGCACATGAAGGGTGCCTTTGGAATGAGATTACAATATATGAGCATCAAATGCAACAACTATCCATAAAACAAGTACTTACTAAAAAGGTAAATCTGCTATTTCAGTGCAAAAAGGGAACATTTTGTATTTGATAGCAAAAACTGACATATTTTTTAAGGCAAAAGATATGAATTTCGAAATGTACGTTTGAAGCGGAAATTTGAGTCATACTTTTATTTTGTTGCAATACAGCATTTGTATAACCTTAAATATCCCTGCCAATGCCCTAGAGCACTTTCATGGTGGTTGGATAGGAGAACGTTATTAGAATGTGGCTTTAAAGTGTGGTCTGTGTAGCGCCTACGCACAGGCCACTGATGCATAACAGTACAGTGTGAGATGGAGTTGCATTTTCGGATACCCGACGTATTTCTCTTGTTTGGTTTGTGCTTGCGTGGGTTATGTCCTTGGGGACAGCCAGGTTTTACCACTCTCTGGAAAACAAGCTGTGCTGGGAGTGAGTTCCATTGTGTGGCTGTGTGTACAGTTTGTGAAATTCTACCAATGTGAAACTGAAAGAAGGTGCAGTCAGGAGCAGGGACAGTCAGAGGCCAGAACAGTCTAGACTGAAACATCTTAAGGCAGGTCAATGAGGGCCTTAGATGGACAGATGGGCGATGCAGAGAGCCTTGAATAAGATATACCTGGCCCAGGGTTTGCCAGTGTAGAGATTGATGGGACATGATTATGCGTAAGTGTAGAAGTTGTCTGATTCGCATGTTCTGGATTTATGGCGCCTGGTGAATTAAAAGAGAGAGGCCTGAGACTTTAGGCAAAATCCAGACATGACAGGACCAAGACGATGGCGAGGGAACCCTAGAAGTGAAAGCATGTGGCCTACGATTCACAATGTCTGGAAGGTGCCCGCGCTTACTTGATTTACCTGCAATACAAGGGTTAGTGTTGGCAGTCACTTCTAGGTTCCTCACTTACGCCAAGGAGAGTGGTGCGAGGCAAAGGTCTTGATGTCTGTTACTGCGTGTGAGGCCTGAGCTTGTCCCATTGGTGGAAGCTGTTTGGTATTTTTTGAATTTTCTGTGGTAACCTGTTCCAACGAGACAAAATAAAATATCGTGACAAGTAGAAGTGAGAACATATGCTATAATAATACTTGGCCAGGTGAAATAGCGTTTATTTGAACTGCCTGTATCACAGAAAGGTTTTTAGACAATTTAAATGAAAACGTGTCGAAAATACTTCAATTTTCACAAAATGTTATTGGCATGGTTGAATGTTGGGGGAGTATGGTTTGCTTGGCACACCATGGAGTATTTTATGAGGCCTCCATTGGAACATGGATTTTGCTCTAAAAAACAATAAACTTTGAAGATGATATGTACAGCACACCACTTTTAAAGCTCATCAACCACCACCTACTTCACGTTAACTATACAGACAATACACAGATGACTGTAGAATATTCAGATGAATGTCTGCCGAAATATCACTGACATAATTATTGCCCTAAAGAATCGAGAACACAAATATTAACTTTATATACTTTGCATGTAAAGTCAAACATATCGACAGGGTGAACATAAAAGATCACAATATTGTCAAAAATGTGAAAGTATATTGAATTTTAACTATTATAGGCTATGTTAATGTCAAAACGTATACTAACTCCAAACATATTACATTCTAGAAAACTATACTTATGTAAAACATATACAAAAAAAATGTACAAATATGAAATAAATACATATGCTTTAAAATAATTTCTAAAAAGAATAAATTCATAAATGCAATTTCAAAAACTATATATAAAAATACAAAAAAAGTATAATTTACGAACATAAAATAAATACATATGCTTTAACATAATTACTAAAAATAATTCAAATTAGAGTAGGCAATACTAATATTCATACTATTCACACATAAATAATACAAATACTAATAAACATGATTATAAGAACAAACACTAGATATGAAAACAAAAAAATGTGTGCAGTAGCAACATAAAAATACATTTTAGAAATTGCTACCATTTTCTTAATAAGGCAACAAAATATATAACAAAACAACTTTCACTGGCCCCACTCCAACGTAAACAGAAGCAGGAAAAATGTTGGACTTCGAAGAGGTCAACTTTGCTATTCCCACTCCAATTTCAGCAACAGTAGGGAATGTGTTGGATAGTAGAAGGGTCAGATTTACTATTCCCACTCAAACCTAAACAAAAGTAAGAAAAGTGTTGGACTTTGGAGTGGTTAGATTCAGGGTTTCCACTCTAATCTAAGCAGCAGTAACCAAACTATTAGACTTAGGAGCTTTTAGATTTACTATCTCATCTCCAGTCTCAGCAAAAGCACAGAAAATGTTTGACAGGTTAGATTTACTAACGCCACTCCAGTGTAAGCAAAATCAGAGAAATTGCTGGACATTAACGGGTTATATTTATTATTCCTGCTTCAATCTAAGTAACAGTAGGACTTTGGAGCAGTTAGATTTATTATTCCTACTCCAACGTAAGAAAAACCAGGGAAAGTGTTGGACTCTGGAGGGGTTAAATTTACTATTTTACACTCTATTTTGTTCACTCAGTCTCTCTAGTAGGGCCAGGTGAATCACTGTGTTAAAGTTGTAGGAGCAATCCAGTAGTTTTAGAGTGGTGACTCTGCTTGTCTCAAAGGTTGTCTTGTAAGTAGGCTAGATGTCATCAAGTTGTACTTCATACCTTGGTTGAATCCTGTTTGGTGCTGCTCGAGTGTATACTCCCAGATTATTGTGACTAAGCTATCATGATATAAAAATATTGTGGACAAAATATCTTGTACCAAAATACTGTAAAAAGTAAGTGCAGATAGGTAACGTTTAGCATATCTAAATCAACATATATGTACATTGATGATGTATATATCTTCAAGCTACATGGATGTAAAGTTAAAAGAAACACAATGAAAAAGGTCCATTAAGGGAAAGACTACCAAAGCAGGAAGGCAAACAGGATATATATATATATAGAGTGTGATAATCCGTTTCTGTTGTTAGTATGGATGATGCCCTTTATTTTTTAATTGTTTTAAAAAAGAAAACCCTGTTGCTTACAACTATAGAAAGTTAGAACAATCTTGCAACACAGAGACACAGCACAGAAGGATATCGTTGAAGAACGAAAATGTGAACATTTAATAATTAGCAATGTCACCAGACATCAAGGATACTCAACAGATCTTTTCTCATGCATGTTTCATGTTGACATCTTGAATTAATGTGGCGATGAAGGCTAATGGAAGGGCACATTCCTGGTCGGCTTTGACATTCAGACACATGTAGCCTCCGTAGAAAGGAATTATAGGGTCATCTGCCTCTATCCAGGCAGGAATTATACTAATTTAGAGCATGGACTCATAAATATTTCAAAGATCAAGCATGAGGCAGGCCCCAGTCAATGGCTGAGTTTGAAAACTGATACAAACAGACTCTGTGGAGCTGTAAGCCACCACTCACTTGCTGCAAGACGCCTGCCCCTATCATCAGTCTCCTTAAAGTTTTAGGGGCTGATTACAAGTTTGGCGGTCTGAGGACCATGTTGCAGTCCGACCACCAGTGGCCTGGTGGAGAGGACCGCCGTATTACGAGCTCAGCAGTTGTACAAACAGAAGACCGCCAGCGGTCAAGATTACACAACACATGTGTACTGAAGTCAGATGTGGGGGACAACTCAACACCATACATGCTAACATTGAACAACACAATAAGAAATACTTACCATAACAAACACTACACAGTGTTATGACACCAAGGTTGCAGATACACAAATATCCACACACCCAACATGCAACCTTCTCTTGGGGAACAACTGCACTGCACACAAACGCACATATTGCAATCAATACTACATGGAGCTTCAAGCAGGCTCAGACACACACTACTGCAGGCACACAACCAAGGTCACTCAGGAACAACTTAAAGCTGGAAAAGGAATTGCAAGATAAAGGTGTACCCAAAAACAAACCTGTTTGGGTTTATTTGAATTAACAATGAGAAGGTTCTAGGGCCATTGGCCAGTCCTTGACTAAGGGCCATAAGGGCACAGTTTTGTGCCCAAACTTGACTCCTAACTGCCATGTGACCACCACAGAAAGGGGCATCGAGGGGGCAGGCAGCTACCTCAGGGATTATCTGGGGGGTAAGTGGTGAGGTGGAGGATCGGTTTTGGGAGAGGGGCTTCTTTTTAGGAGGGTGGCCTTCTTCTTGTTTGGAGGGGTCATGGGTCCTAGTGGGTGGGCAGGGGAGGCCTTAGAGGTGGAAGGGAGGGACTGAAAACTGGCAATTGTCCTTTTGGGTGTGGTATAAGGTGAGGTCAAGAGTAAGGTCAAGGCCACAGAGGAAAAACGTCTTAGACACATAAGGAGGGTCAACAGAAGGGAGTCGAGATTTGGAGGTTGAGGGTGTGCTCGTCTGATGTGTAGGTGTGGTTGTTGTGGGTGCATGCTTATGCGAAGTATGCTTGTGTTTGGTGGGTGTTTGTTGGCTGGGTGCATGAGGGTGTTTATGGGTCTTGAGCTTAGGGGCCTGGAGGTGCTGGGGGTGCCATGGTTGGTGGGTGTCTGTTGGGGTGTGACTGCAGGTATGGTGGATGTGGAGAATGTAGGTGTGTCTGCGGGTGTGGTGCTTGGGGTGGATGTCTGAGGGTCTGCTGGGGTGGTGGCTGCAGGTAGGATGGGTGTGGTGGCTGTGTCAGTGACTGTTGGGGTGGTGTCTGTTGGTATGCCATATGTTGTGTGTGTGATGCTGGGGGGTGGGTGGGCTGTCAGGGGAAATTGTAACTGTTGCTTTGTCTGCGGGTGGATGTTGTTTGTATGCATGCCGGTGTGTCTAGTGGTGCTTGTGTCTGTGAGCGCTCCATATGTCTATTGAGGTGGATGCATGGGAATCTGTTTGTGTGCTTTGGTTGGGTCGGGAAAGAGGGGATTTGGGGCCAGATGTAGATGCCTTCCGAATTGCGACCCGCAAATTGCGAGTCCCTGACACCATCTGCGACTCGCAAGGGGGTTGCAAAGGCCCACCTCATGAATAATCATGAGGTGGGTCGCAATTTGCCACCCCCTTGCGAGTGGCGGCCCTCACAGGGATGGTGGCCTGCTGCGGACAGCAGACCACCATGTCTGTGACTGCTTTTTAATAAAGCAGTTTTTTTTTTGTAATGCAGGCCGTTTTCCTTAAAGGAAAACGAGATGCATTACAAAAACGAAAAATGAAACGTTTTCGTTTAATTTTTTCAGAGCAGGCCTGCTCTGAAAAAATGTTTGCAGGGCCATTCTCAACGGGGAAGTTTTTGCGAATGGGTTACCACCTATTATAAAAGGGTGCAAAGTGTGATTGGTTTGCGACCGCGTTCGCGGTCACAAACCAATCCTGCATTGCACTGCGACTCGCAATTAGGAAGGGAACACCCCTTCCTAATTGCGACTCGCAAACCCGTTTTGCGATTCGGTAATCAGGTTACCGATCGCAAAACGAGGACTGTGCATTGCAAAGTTCATTTTGCACGTCGCAAACAGCGAAATTCGCTGTTTGCGGCATGCAAACTGCTTAGTACATCTGGCCCTTGGACAGGGAAGAGGGATGTGGAGGCGGGACGGAAGACAAGGGGTGACTGTCTGCTGTCAATGTGGAGGCCATAGCCCGAAAAGAGCTCTGTAGGCCAGCCATTGCACAATAAATGCCTTCCAGGAACGGGTTTGTCTGCTGGAGGTGGGTAGCCAGTCTCTAGATAGCATTCACAATAGTGGGCTGACCCACAGAGATGTTTCTCAGGAGCTTAATAGCCTCCTCACTGAGGGCAGCGAGGGTAATGGGCTGGGTCAGAGGTGCCTGTGGCAAAAGGAGACATCACCCTCTTGGGTGAGCAGGCACAGCCACCAGGTTGGAGAGCAACAGAGAGGGCAGTGATAGAACAGGGGGTGGTGGACAAAGATGATACTGGGGGTTCCCTGATGGATCCACCAGCACTAGGGAGTGGCCACTGAAGGAGAAATAGCAGGATGTAGAAACAGATCCGGTCTACCCTGTGGCACTCCCCTTGCGGTCCAGTTCACTGGGTCCTTCTGTGCTGGTTGTATCTCGACCAGAGGTCACGTGGCTAGATGCTTCCCCACTCGGCTCAGCCCCGTCTCCTTTGCCTGCCTGTGCTGATGCTGCCAAAATAAAGAGAAATAAGGTCACAACATGGACATATTAACACTTCTGTCACAACTCTGGGAGACAGACCATAACATCATGTCAAATAGCCCGCCTGCAAAAAGTGCCACCTAAGTGGCACAATCATGTGCCACTACATATCCATGCAGGCCATCTGGACTTACAAAACTTACACATGAGAAATTCTGGATCTCAGACAACTACAATTGCATGGATGAAGTCTAGCAACCACACTAACCATACCACAACTAGGTGACCACTCCATCCTCAATCCTGTGCCACATGCAGTAGACCCCAGTGAACTAGTAGCCAACAATTGGATCCCATTGTAAGGTACCCTACCAATTACACAGATACAAGCTTATGTACAAATCTATTTTGCAATGACATGATGTACCAACAATATCAGATGTTGCAAATGTAATGCAGCTAACACAGATACAAATGTGCAGTATCCCGGAGTAGGTGATATGCAAATACCCAATGTCACTATGGGCACATCACAAACATGTACAGCTCCACCAGTGACACCTGTCCAAAATGAGTCAAGAAGGTAGAAGCAATGTCACTCAGACATGCCCCAGATGTGGCATTGTAAAGAACAACAATGAAGTCAGGTTCAATATATCAGGGAAAAAAGTCTCCAGAATACACATAACAGTGATTCAGTAAGGCCCAGGATAGCCACCACCAATGTCTGGCATCTATTACAATGTTTACACTCAAGTGTGTTTGTAACAAACATCAGTACCGTGCAAGTTAGAGAGACACAGAACTTGCAAACACTAACAGAATAACCCAAACTTGTTGTCCAGTGAGAAGCAACATCACTACCCACATCTCAGACCAAGCAAGCATGGCATCTGCCTGTGGATGAATCCCTGAACCCAAGCACATGTGATGCAAACATCACTGCAAGTCACTCCATGATGCATTCCAACAGTTAGGGCACAATTCCCTATCATTAAACAGGTGCAGTGCACTTCTCAACATGATTCAACATCAAGGGTACATACAATCATAAAGTGGATCCACACTCTGGCACTATCTTGTCATGTCCCTCATTGCTCCTGCAGTTCTTCATGACTAATGAAATACCATGACGCATGAAGGTATCTGTCAGATGTCATATGATGGTGACACACTCCTGTCTGTGGCACCATAAGAAATGGACCACTATTGTCGATGTACGATTACAATAACATTTCCCCATGCACTTATATGTGAAAGACTCCAGGCATCATCCCATCAACATAGGTAGCACATGCATAAAACAGCAGAATAGATACGTATCCTAAGGAGAATGGAGCATATGCTGGCATGTAGGCACAAGGACTGTTGGTTACAGTGATGACACATCACTTATGTCAAAGCATATGCCCCACTTACCAAGGGAAGTTAGTTTGCTACAGCTGCCAAATATTAGTCATGTAAGTCATGGCACATGTATGATGGACACCTATGCATCACAGGCTGCAGTGAGGCACCAGCACCCATCATACACTGAAGATAACTAGCTCATGGGTGGCAGATGTCAACCTACACAAATTCCCAGACACATGGTAGAGTATAGTGATCCACATCCTACTTACCTTTGGCCTAGAACATTTGGGAGGAGTGATCTGTTGGATATAACTAACACCTAATAGAAAACAAATAATAAATGTTTGTTCACTTTACACAGCCATATGCAGTCCCTTCTAAGCAATTGGTCTGAGGTTTCTCCACAGTTTTGTTGTATGTCCCAGGTCCAAAAGGTGAAGCACACCACTTGGAAACACAAGACATGTCTACACATATGGACCCATATTATCTGCGACACATGACACATCCCTCATTGTCAGGGGGAGCAGTCAGTCCTTCAATCACCTCTCACAGGGACAAGCAGGAATTTACCTTGTACTCACCTGGTTATGGCTGCTGTGCTGCCCTCAAATGCCCATTCAACTCCAGGTAGGCCACCACCAAAATGTGGGCAATTGGGGGAGAGGGGTTATTGTCCAATGGGCACTCCGTCCATGTTGGGAGGACAGGCCCAGCTGGGCCTCCTTGATCTTCCAGGCCCAGTGTCTCAGGTCCTCACACCTCTTCTGACAGTGGGCGCCTCATCGGCTGTGAATCCCAAGGGGCCGTACCTTCTTGGCTATGGCTCTCCAAATCTCCTTTTTCTGATGGGCATTGGCCTGCAGGGATGCAAAAGACAAGACAAGAATTTATATCAAGTCCCATACAAAATGGCTGAGTCACATACATGTCAGTGTGCGAAGCTAGGAACATCCTGTCTTGACCATACTGCCCATGTGTGGCATATAGCAGTCATTGGACACAGGGACATGAATACAAACACTCCCCAATATGCTGCCCTACACAGCACCCAGCTCAGGTCCTGCACTAACTAGGTAGGTCAACTATGAGTTCTGTGGGATATGAGTTAGCAACCCGACAGAGATCAGAAACACTATGAGACACATCACACCAAGTGGCTACTGACAGGTAAACCCCTCAGCTAAGAATGCACCCAAACAATCACTATTTCTGATTATCAACCACAGCATACAGACCCGACAGGCCACAGCCAGCCTACAAACTCTACTACCTTACTTGTCTCACAACGAAGGGAGTGGCATGTTGGACACACAAAGAGTCAAGCCTGTCCATGTGTGGACATGTGCAGATACAGATGCAGGCACATGACACTTTATGGGTGGGGCTCTGTGTGTCTCATCAACAATACAAAACACACTCCTACACATGTGTGTTCACAAAACCCAGAGTACCTTTGGGAAGACATGGGCAAGCATTGTACATGCCCTGCTATGTGCCCAGACAAAAGTCACATATCATGACTCAACAGTAAGCAACACACAGTTTGTACTTATGCAAGGACAAAAATGCAATGACCCTGCACAGGAAACATGTGACCTGTATGAAGGTGATAACAGGGCTGTGGGATGAAGGGGCCTGTCAAGGCCATGTAGCACACATTGACAAAGAAAGGGGCACATCAGTGACAGATCACCTGCCTGCAACTAATACAATTGCCATCCTAATTTGAGGGCTGAGGCTCAATAAGCTGCACATTGGCACTGAGGCATGATTTGGCATCATAACATGCTGTGCTGGGATACAGGTTGTGGGCACAGTGTCACACTTGCATAGCACAAAGGATTTGATACCAACCCAAATGTCGACAGATACTGTGAGGAACATTAGAGAGGCCCCCGTCTCTGCAGGCTGAGCAGACAGACCTACATGAAACACCATATCCAACACTTACATGCTTAACAGTACATCATGTAGCCAACAGCCAATTGGCATATGGTGCATATGTGCCAACCTGAGGGGCATAGTAAGTCATGACCTGGCTTCCAAACTAGTAAGTCATGACCTGGCTTTCAAACAACAGTCTAGCAAGGGCAGATGTGGTTCGAGATTACTGTGCCAACATACAAAAAGCTGAACTCACAAACAACCAACACATACAACATGCATTCTCAGCTCCTGCTGTCATGCTGTGATCACACATTGATAACATCTATTAGATAAGAGATGAGTGGGGATGGCTGTTATGACACTTCACCTAGTTATGTGCATCCAACACAAGCTGGGACAGGGAACACTCATGACACACTCACCACAATGTCTCAGGACTCAAAACCTGTAACTTGACACAGAAACATGCCATTGGATCACCCACTTATGCATACTGACAGCACCTACAGGGCTTTGACCACAATGTCTCAGCACTCAAAACCTGTCACTTGACACAGAAACATGCTCATTGACTCATCCATTTATGCAATTTGGCAGCACCCTCAGGTCTTTGACACAATCTGCCAAACTGGACCAAACTCTTGGCTGTCTAAAGGTTTGATATGTGAAAGTACAGAGAAAACTGTGCACCATAGAGCTGTTCATACAGGGGTAAGGCCTCCTCCACCAGCTTCTCCAGCTCCTCCAGGGAGCAGTTGAATGTGGCATGACTGCCCCCAGAAGTAGTACACAGCAGCTCAGGTCATGGAGGTCTTGCTGGCAGCAGTGTCAAGAGTCAAGTAAGGGATTTAGCAGAACATGGTGGTCACGTCCGCCACGTACGCTACCGTCTCTGCCGGCGAACACAACGTTAGCCTATGGCTGTGTTCACCGCTGTAGCATCTGCCTACCGCCCTGACGACTTCCGCCTGCGGTTGCGGGCAGTTTCTAACTTCCATTGGAGTAGGTCAGGCAGCTCCCATTTTAGAGGCATATAATGTTTTAGATGCCTCACAAATCCCAAAATGTGGTTAATTATGAGTAATGATCTTGTCCTGTCTTGTAGGTCCCTCGACTCTGATATCATATTGATATGACGGCAAGCACACGTGACAACAGAATTAGGGGCACAGCCACCTCCCCCTGCCCCAGGGCAATTTTGGTTTTGAGGCATTAACTCACAGTCCGAGTGGCAAGTCACATTCACATATTGTTGCTGTCCAGATAGATGATGTGTACACATTTGTGAAAATGCAAGGGGGAAGCATGTTACTTCTGTGTAATTGAAATTGGTGATGTGTACTGTGTATCGTCCTCTGATACTCACATGCCTTGTCACTGTTCGTCAATGGCATGCATTATGTATTTTGCAAGGGACACATTGAATGATGGCTATACTTTCCTTTTGTCCTACATAGGTACCTTGGGAGGGGAAGGATCAGACAACCTCCTGTGTACTGATCAACTGCCAGATCTTCAAGCAATGGTAGACAGACACATCATCCAGATCTTCCGCCTGACTAGGCAGACAATCGTGGATCTTTGTTATCAGTTGGAGCCAGATCTGATGCCTGCCATCAGTCACTCAAATAGCATACCACCCATTGCTCAAGTCATGGAAGTGTTGCATTTCCCAGCCACAGGGTCCTTCCAAAATACAGTGGCCCTACCTGCGGAGATGTCTTGTCTTGAAGAATGTACTCTCAGCAGTGTTAAAACAGCTGGACAGCTACTTCCGGTTTCTTCAACATGAAGATTTTGCTTGTGGGAAGGCTGACTTCTACGGTTTGGCACACTTCCCACATGTGGTGGGAGCCATTGATGGTACACTTGTAGCCTTGGTTCCACCGCATGGCAATGAACACGTCTATTGTAACAGGAAGAACTTCCATTCTATCAATGTCCAAGTTGTTTGTTTGGTGGACCTCTACATTTCCCAGGTATGTGCCCATTATTGGGGTTCAGTCCATGATTCCTCTATCATTCTGAACAGCACTGTTCCACAGCTGATGACATGACTGTACCCAGAGAGGGCTTGGCTGGTTGGTAAGTTACATATGTCCTGTTTCTTTGTATGCTGTGTCTGCTGCAATAGAGACGATGATTGGGACACTTGGCTGCACATATCTCCCATTCCCTTGCAGGGGACTCTGCATACCCAAACCATCCATAGTTGTTGACATCGGTGAGAAACCCAACTACACCAGGGGAAGTCTGCTTCAACGAGGCTCATAGAAGGACACAGCGTATCGTGAAGTGGGCTTTTGGGCTCCTGAAAGCCAGATTTCATTGTATAGACAAGGCTGGTGGAGCCCTCTTCTACTCACCCAGAAAAGTGTGTAAGATCATTGTGGCCTGCTGCATGCTCCACAACATTGCCCTAATGAGAAATATCCCATATATTCCAGATGAGGGGGAGCTAGCAGTGCCAACGGGTGAGCCGCCTGAAATGCCAAGTGAGGATGACAGTGATGAGGATGAAGGTGATGACATGCAGGCAGATCGCATCAATCATGTGATGTTATGTGATTACTGTGACCGTAGGGGAACTTTAGGGATCGGGATGTGTTGAATAGGGTATCTCTTTTTCCAAAAGATAGGGTATCTCGTGATATGCATTATGTAGCCAAGGTTTGCTAGCTAAGTCAGACTTGAACATGTGAATACCTTGACAATCTGCTTTGTTTGGGTCAGTCTGATTGCATTTTCAGTGGATCAACTGAAGTTTTAAATGAGGTTTGGGTCATATTTATGTTTGTACCTGCCTAAACTCCTTGTTTTTCATTCTTTCATCCAGGTGTCTTCAACATGCCACCCTCATGTGGGCATTTCAGGGTTGGGTCATTGGCAGCTGTCTGTTGCTGGTCTGACGTATGAAGTGGACATGGATTGATCCAGGTAATGTTAGTCAAAGATTTGGGGTATACGAGTTCTGTGCCAGAGCAACCTGGACAGTGGATCTGTAATTCAAAATACACTTGTTTGCTGTGGTGTGCTGGTCCATTGGTCTTATATGTGTGATCATGTGGCCTTGAACCATGTCATCCTGTGCAATCCAGGCATTCTCGCATCACACTGTGTTTACATGGATCCTATATGACCTTTGTGTGGCTGTCAATGTGTTTCCTCATTTCAGGCCAGTGTGCCTGTGCCACAACACAGACACAGGTTTGTACCATTCCACCAAATGCTTGCTCATTGTAGTAGGATGTACCTAGGGTCAGTGCATGCTAAACTGCCCTCTGTCTGTGCCATGGCATATGTTAAGTTGGCAGAGCTGGTTTTGGTATGTGATAAGGATCAAGCTGGTGTAAACATCCACTACTCTGTTATCCTAATCAACGGGACAAGGTCTGACAAAGCCCTTTCTTGTGAGTCTGGGGGATGATACTTTTGGGATATCTGGCCTTACTCAGTATGGGTCAGACATTCTTGGCTATGGCTGTCCAGACATTGTAACACCCTATGTGCTGTACTGTGCAATAAAATGTTTGGTGTGACCAGACACTTGTGACATTGTGTTTCTAGTCATCCTCAGCATGACACTACCCGAGACATCTGCCTCCTTCCATAACCTTCTTATGTCTTACTCGTGCTTCACATGTGATTACTATTCAACATTTCAAAAAGTCAAAAAAGAGCAGGTAGGCAGTGTTTTAGTGATAGGTGTGTGTATTAACATATATGCTGAAACTAATAATGATACTGAAAAACAAGAAGTGAGGTGAAGGTCTCAGTCATGGTGGATGTAATCAATAGGGTAGAGGCCACAACATTTCAAGTCCAAAGTCCAGTGTCCTACTACCATGGAAAATTGAAAGTGGCTAGGGGACAGTCAACAGAGTGACTCTGTGGCACATAAAGAAGTGATATTAGGAAGTGGTCACTTGCTGGCAGTGGTTGGTGTCTTGCCATCCACAGCGTCTGGAGTTTTGGGTGGGGAAGAGTTCAGTAACTATAGAGTCAGGGGTGTCTGAGGCGGGTGCTTCCTTGAATGGGGCCTCCCTTCCAGTGGCTGGCACCGATGAAGGGCCTGGTGTAGATGCACCATAGGAAGGGGGGTAGTGTTGTTGTCGATCTCTGCTTAGGGTACTGTTAATGTCCCTCAGCACCCCTGTTAAGGGAGGCCATGTTGGTATTGTGAGCCTCCCACTGTTCACACAATTCTCGATAGAAGTCCATCTGCAGCTCCTTGATTTCCCTGAGTTCGATTAGTACCTGGCCCATCACACCTTGGGAATGTTTGTAGGCTCCCAAGACCTGGCTGATGGTGTCACCAGTAGCCTCTTGCCACTAGGCCGCACCATCCCTTCCACACACCCTACCCCCACGTGACTGCGCCCTTGGTGAAACCTGCCCCCTTCCACTGGTTCCAGGTCCTTCAATGCAGGAGGTGGCTTGCTGTGACTCAGGAACCTGGACTGTGGGGCACAAGATGTTTGGGACTGTCCTCAGGACACAGGTATGGGGGCAACTAGCTGCCTGAGATGTAGAGGCAACGGGGCTGGGAGGAGTCAATGTGGTCAGGCTTAGGCTAACTGGTGTCATCTGACCAGGTTACCTGGATGGGCCTGAACTGTCTTCAATGTCCACAGGTCCCGTATTGGTGTCCTTACTGAGGACTTCATCCATCGGGATATTGGCTGTCTCTTTAGTGGGTTCGGTATTTGCAGTGGCTTGATGTGAGAGATGCAATGTTACAGGTTGTATTGTGACATCTACCTCCAATAGTTGACCGTGACATTAGGCTAGGGCCATGTTCACATTGGATTTGCAGATTTCCCTTATGTGACAGGTACAAATATTAGCAATTGTATTGACCTGACATTGGAGTTACATACCAATTCCATTTCAGTAAAGTAGCCTCAGACTGTCTGGAAATAGTAGCTGTTGGAGGGGTGGTCATAGACTCATATCTTGCCAGCAGTGCAGGCAAAACAGTGGCAGGGCAGGATGTGGTTTGGGTTTTCGTGAGACCTAGTTGCCTGTTAAGAAGGCAGTGGCAGAACCTTGGATAATAGGTGATAGTTGTCATCCTGTGGTCAGTGCATTGTGGATATGACTGCTGCCAATACCATTCAGATGACACATCTTGGGGCGTTAGATCTGTCTTAGATGTTCATTCTAGACATTTTGAGCTGTCCTTCCTGTCCACTCTATTTTCACCTTGGCATAGCTGCTCAAGATGGATCTGGGAGAGTAGCCACATCATAGGGTGTACCATGACCTTTATCTGTGTCCCTCTCAGGTGTGTTAAGTTCATTAGTGAGTTCACGGACAGTGGCACAATGTCATATGGACACTGGCCTGGTGTTTGAGATTGCATGTCCTGGCCCTCCTGAGATTTACAGTGATCAAAACACAACTCACAGTTTACATTGTTCATCCTCTGAGGTGAGTACACTTCCATTGCAAGTATACCAACAAGGTTATTTGAACATATGAGTAGTGGGCTGGGTCATTAGATTGGGTAGACAGAGCTTAATGCCAGAGCCCCCTGGCATTAGCAGCCATGTGACTCCCTGTAATACATGCAGTTGTTTGATGTCATTTCCCCAGGTGTGTGCACTTCATGTGTGAATTCCCAAAGAATGCTATTTTGACAGGTGTACAGTGGATTGTTGCTTGGAGTGAGTGTAAGGGATCCTCCTGTGAGTTCTAGCCATTACACTCCCTGTATCACACACACTGTACAGTTGTCCTCCTCTCAAGTAAGTACAGTTCAATGGGTGAGGAGAGGGTGGATGGTCTTTTGTAGCAGGGAACACTGTGTTGGCTGAGTGGGATAACACTACTATTGCCTCCTGGTGTTGGCATTCCTGTCAGTGCCTGTCCTACACCCACACACTATACAGTTGTCCTCCTCTCAGGTGGTTACAGAACTGTTGTATAGCCATTTTAGTGATGTCTCTGGGCATGTTATTGTAGCAACTAGGTCTGCCGCTTGCGCCCTTTAGCCCAGTTACATTTCATTTTGCTTCATTTGTATTATTTCAGCATAAGCCACATTTGTGGTGTTGTTTTAGTTTCTTTATCTAGTTGTTCTTTCACCTAGGAAAAGCAAGCCATTCTTTTCACTTTGTACTTTCCTAAAGGCTGCAGCGCTATAGGGTTGCCGACACAGGTGCCACCCTGTGTCTCCAATGTTCACAGAAACATACACATCCTTACTTGGGGACATTTTCTCAGAACATCTGAACATCAGCTGTTTTATTATAAAAACACTTTTGTGTCCCATCCACGTTAGAGGGACATTCCAGCCAGATGACCACAACCACATGCTGATTGACTTTGCTACAGCTGCTTGCTGAGACTACAGGTTCCCTGGCCTACATGGAGATGGTGTTTCTATAGACAACAAGCTTCCTTGCTCAGATATGGGGGAAGATGTCTTCCCAGGGGGAATCCTGAAGGGCGGATTAGGGCTTATCATGCTGTGCTCTAACGTAGTTTAGGTAGGAAACGCATATATTATGCGTAGTGACAGTATGGTGGGACTTTTCCTGTGTTTCACTTTTCTTGTCTCCATTTTGCTTCTTTTAGGTTACATCATTCCAATTATTGCATTTCATGCCATTTTATCGTGGGCAGAGATGAGGCGCTGCTAGCTGGCTGGAAACGGATTAGGCCAACATTTGTCACATGGTGTGGGATTGGACTCAGTTCCCCACAATTCAGGTGATGCTGCCCATCCACTTCTGTTATACAGGAACAACTCCACCCCACCCCCATGCCTCCGGAATCATCCTATTCTGTTCTACAGGATCAACCACCACCACTTCTGTGGTATATCATCAGAATGGTCCCCTCAGATTATGTCCCCTTATCGTCTTCAAATGTTCTGACCAGGGCTCGTCACTCAACTTCTATGACATTGATATTTGCTATTCAGCAAGAAGTGGAGCAAGATGCAAAAATCTAGAAGAAATTGCTCTTATCCCTTATCAGCAGTCCCAGCAACTACAATGAGTGACACCTCAGTTGTAAGGGTGTATATATATATATATATATATATATATATATATATTTATATATATTACCTACTGGCGGTCCCCAGTAGCAGTAGGTGGCTATAGTTAGGATCTAGTTTCCATGGAAAAACCGTTCTTTGTCTTGCCTATATCTTTGGCACTGACAAATCTTTACGAAATTATCTAAAAAAGTGTCCTGGTGATTCTTGTTGTGAATGGAAAGTTTCGGGGTGATCCGTCAAGCGGGGGCACAGAAAAGGGGGATCAAAAAGTTGTGTTTCCCATGTTAATTCCAATAGGACCTTTAGACATGACTACAGCTTGGACCACTGGACGGAATTACACTAAATTTGTCAGGAAGCTAGTTTTCCGTATGCAGATTACACTTTTGCTTATTTGGGGTAAATCCATCCACCTGTTTTTAAGAAATTAAAGGACATCCAAATTTGTATATCTGTAATCATGAGGACTTCAAGGGAAATGCACAGCTCTCATTGGCTGCCAACACTTCAAACCAGGAGGTGTTGGCAGCCATCTTAGGACTCGGCTTGAGCTGTGCCCCAGAATAAATGCAAAAAAAACCAAAAGGGACCAGGGTACAGACACACTGACTAGGGTCCCCAGAGGTATCCTCCCCCACCCCCCACCGAGCTAAAAAACGTTGTTTTTTAAAAATAAAACATTTTACTGCAAGTTTGACAAGGATGCAAATCCATGATAAAAAATGTTAAAAAAACAAGCGGGGGCTCTCCCGCTTGTTTTTAAATAAGGCCCCAGGTGGGCCAGGTCCTGCGGCCACTTTTTTATTTTTTATTCAATAGGGGGGCCTCCAGGCCCCCCACAGCCCTGGATACCACTCCCTTACTGGGGCGAATAATGAAATATGAAATATGAGCAGGGGCCTCGTGGCCCCTGGTGCCCCAGGGACCACCACCCCCGGGGCAAAGATGCATTGTAACGTGGGGGACCCGCAATGGCCTCCCCCGCAGCACTGTAGACCAGCACCGCCCTAGGGCAAATAATGTAATATGAGCAAGGTGGCTGCATGGCCCCCCTACACCCTGGGGACCACCACCTCCCGGGGCATTTAAGAAATTGGGTGCGGGCCGCTCGGTCAACTCCACAGCCTTGGAGCAGTTGAGCAATATGGTGAGGCGGGTACTCAGGCCCCCCTACAGTTCCGGAGATCACCTTCTCTCCCAGGGTAATACTAAATAATGTAAAGGTGGTCCATATAAGACCACAAAGCCCTGGTAGCCACAACTCCCTGGGGCTTCTTGAATGATGGAGGGGGGGCGCATTGCGCCCCTCGAGGAGCCACTGATGGCCCTGGGTACCAACACCCCACAGGGTGGCGGTCTCGGCTGTGTCTTGAACTGCCCATCCCCGGACATAGCTGTTCGCTGTGGCTTAGCCACAACAAACACCCCAGTTTCTGACCTGTTTGACAGTTCCTGCTGTCATTTCTGTTCTCTGCATGCAGAAATGAGAACAGAGATGAAATATTTGCTACAGCAACCACGGAGCTCTTGCTTAAAGCAGCTCCTCGCTTGCTGAAGCAGTGGGACCGAGGGGGAGGCCTTGAGGCTTCCCCTGTGGTCAAAGATAGCCCGTATGGGCACATGATAAAATATATTTAAAAAATATGTATGGATCATGGGGGAGCCCTTGTTTTATTTTTACATGTTTTTTTAGCCCCATAAAGGGCTAAAAAACATGTAAGAATGAAATAAAAGGATAGCTCAGTCTGCACACTGAGTATTGAGTGTTCGAGTTCAGCTGGACTTATTTCCCTCCTTTTTTTTTGTACAAATATTGAAGGCTGATATAAAACGTGATCTTGCTATTTTTAAATTACAAATACATTCTTTTTTAAAAATTGTACAGAAATATCTCATTCTTAGTACACCATACATCAAGGCCTAAAATAACTCTCTCTTTTCCCCTCTCACTGTCTTTCTCTCTCTCTCTCTCTTTCAATCTCTTTCTCCCGTTCACAGACCCACTCAGACACTTACGCACCCACTCACGGACCCACTCAGACACTCACGCACCCACTCACAGACCCGCTGAGACCCTCATGCACTGACTCACAGCCCCACTCAGACCTTCACTCACCCACTCACAGACCCACTCAGACACTCACGCACCCCTTCACAGATCCACTCAGACTCTCACACACCCACTCACAGACCCACTGACACCCGCATGCACCCACTCACAGACCTGTACCGACATTGACGCAATCTCTAAGACACTGATGCATGCACTCTCACACCCAGACAGAGACTCTCACAGCCACTCCCAACACCAAATACATTCTCTTACACCTATTTTCACACCCAGAGAGACAGGCTGCAGCAAACACCCAGAGAGACAGGCTGCAGCAAACTCCCACTGTGCATGGCTAAAGGGCTATGTGCAGAATAGGGTAGGGTGGTTAGGGGGGAGTTGGCCTTGTGGGCAACCCCCGCTGAGCATGGGTGAAGGCTGTCCAAAGTGCAAGGTTGGGTGCTTATAGGGGTTTGGACTTGGACTGGCTGTGGTCAACCACTGCTGCACATGGCCAAAGGCTGTGGTTGGATTAACATATAGTAATGGAAATTATGGAACATAGAAATTCGCTGAAAAAAACAAAGGTTACAGGGACTTTATAGTTAGGAAATAGAATTAAAAAAACATAGAATTTCACTGAAAAAACAAAGGTTACAGGAACGTTATAGTTAGGAAATAGAATTAAATTTTTTTTAGAAATACACTGAAAAAAACATAGCTTACAGGGACGTTATTTACTAGTACAAAGCCATAGAAATTCACCTGTAATAGTTAGAGTTATCTAAAGTAACTATAACTCGTGCCTTAAGATAACTAAAACTTGCGCCCTCACCATGCACTGCTAGCTACCCCACAATTTACAGTACTCATGGCATCTTTGATAAAATCATTGATAAAGTAAATGTAACATCTGCAATAAAATTATTGATCACATACCTGTGCAAGGCAGGGGCAAGGTTTTTTAGTGAATATATATATATATATATATATATATATATATATATATATATATATGTATCAGTACAGAATCAATTTAACAAGAGACATGTTCAGAGCATGTTTATGAGATATGCCCCTTTATCTCTACATCTGCGGTACTCAACTGATATTGTGTAAAACATTTTGTGCAAGTGATTGGGTATCTGATAAGTGTGGGACAATAAATTATTGATTTATGCCTTCACCATTACGGTGAACCCACATCTAATAAACGTGATATGAACTCTGAGGAAGTATGGAGCTATAACTGCCTGATGAAACACGTGCTGGCTAGTTCAAGAAAATGTTGGATGTGTCCTTTCTGGTCTGTTGGGTCATTCATACTTACAACGCAGATTATGTTTTAAATTGCTATGAATAGAGCCATTTTCAGCTTCAAATTTACTTATCTAGCTACAGATGAATTTAAAGCAACATTGGCATCCACTTTCAATTCCCTTGGCTCTTTAGATGCCCAGTTATAATATTGGTCACGCTGTCTCAGTTTGAAAATTGCCAGACTAAACTGGACGTAGCCCTTCTTAATAATGCACACATGATTGGGCTTGTCCCATAATTCAGTCTGCCATTAAGAAAAGGATAATTTTGGGATTAGAAGTGTGATACTGGCAATTAGATAGGATCAGTGGAAGCCAAGTTAGTTATACAGATTTCAGCCTAACCTTGAAACCTGTCAGAAGCGTTATAAATAGTAAACTTCCCACTTGGGTGTGTAGGGCAGAGCCCTATGAATCTCACCAGGTACATACTAAGCAACTTGTTGACATGTTGAATTGAGGCCATCACCTTACTAACAAGAACTTACACGCACACTCCAATTGTGTGTACCAGTGATGCTTCTATAGTTAGGGTTAAATATTGGGAATTCTTACAAGGCTTTTAAAGATACACCCCCCCTTAAGCTCACCCTTAAGCTCAAGAACATAAGAAGGCCACTATGTATAGCCCTACGGTGGGTGCCCTAGTTCTCCACATATATCATGAAGCATATGTCATACACCACATATAAAGAAATGAAGTAGAATTGAGTTGCTCAACATTTTAGCAGGTTATTTTTGAAAATTTCCATGTGTAGTTAGCAATAGCACTATTTGTCCATTTGAAAAAGTCCCTGGTTAGTGATTATAAGAGGGAAATGTACTTCTGTAGACATTTACCAATTTTTTTAAAACTTATGGTCTGATTTAGATATTGATGGACGGGTTACTCCATCCCAACAATGAGAGATATACCTTTTGCCGAAATCTAAATCCCATTATATTCTATGGGATTTAGATTTCGGCGGGCGGGACCGCTGTAAAGACGAAACCCATCTGCTAATATCTAAATCACGCTCTAAATTTCCAATGTCACAGAATTTCAAAAGAATTCCAGAGTAAATGCTAGGAATAGATTCATAGACGTACTAACATGTGTAACATTTATGCATTTGGAAATGCGCAAGTGTCTATTTCCACTAGTGGAATGGTATTTAAAAGTGCATTTGTGGTTTAAATCATTTTCGCTTCTCCTTGGGGAAAATATTGTGCTTATGTTAAATTAAAATCCTTTATACTATCTCCACGAATTTTGGGCATGTTGCCTGCACATTCCCCCTGTGAATATATATTAACATTCGATGGACGTGAATCTAAAAGCATATTAGGTGTGTAACACTGACTTGGAGAAGTTTGCTGAAATCTCACAAACACACAAGTAGTTAGGTATTAGACCTGGGATCCTTGGCATAGTTTTTCCCATAACCTTTTGCCTTCAACCCTTCTGTTTTGCTGACTATGTGTTTGCTGGCTTTAAGCCTCTGCACACTTTACCACTGCTAACCAGTGCTAAGGAGCTTGTGCTCTCGCCTTAAAACATGGTAAAATTGGCTTATACTCAGCTGGCATATTTAATTTACTTGTACATCCCTAGTAAGGTGGAAGTACCTGTGCCCAGGGCATGTAAAATGAATGTTACAAGTGTGCAGCAGCACTGATTCTGCCACCCACTTAAGTAGCATTTTAAATATGTCACAAGCCTGCCATTGCAGCCTGTGTGTTTTAAAGAGTCATCGACCGGGCAGAACAAACCTCTTGCCAGGTCCAAACATTATTTTTTAATGCATAAAAGTCACCCCTATGGTAGCCCCTAAACAGCCCACAGGGGAGGGTGCACTGTATTTAAAAAGTAGGGCATATACTTAGTTTTGTATGTCCTGTAGTAAAAACTGTTAAATGTGTTGTTCACTGTGGCAAGCCCTACCTATCCCATAGGATTACATTGGGGTTACCTTATTACATTTAATAAGCTGTAATTTTCAAATGGGAGCAGGTAACCAGTTCATGTTTGGTGTCTTTGGAATTGTAATGAACAATTGTAACATACTGTGAAGTTACATTTTAAAGTAAAGTTTTGAAAATGCCACTTTTAGAAAGTTGTCATTTTCCATTCTCATGCATTTGGTGCCTGCAGTCTGTCTCTGGGTCACATGACCGGGTGTTGTTAACAGTTGGGCTTTGTGTATTCCTCATAGACAGCCACATACAATAGGGAACTTATGTTTGCCTGGACATGCCATCACTGGCAGGATGAGAGAAGGGTACTGGGTACAGCCCCATTTACACTTGAATACGCTGTGTCCTGCCTCCACATAAAGGGCTGCATATTCCTTATAGTTAGACTGGAGCCAGGGCAGGGAAGGCAGGACACCAGTGCACCTCAAAGGCATGCATCTAGAAGCTTCTCCCCACTTCAAAGGCACAGCAGGTATAAATATTGTTCCTCAGACACCCGATTTTCAGTACACTTCTGGACCTGCCAGGAAGAATGACTGCTGTGCTGCTGATAGGACTGCCACTCTACAGAACTGCTGCTCTGAAGGACTGCTGACCTGCTGTGCTAGCCTGCTGTCAGTTGCCCTCTTGTAGGGGTGAGAAGGACTGGACCTGCATCTGTTGAACCCAGTACCCCAAAGTGACTTCAAGGGCTAGTTGGGTGGCCTCTTGACTTGAGCCTCAGGGTCTGAAGGCCCCAAAAACCTTGAACCCACCCTGGACCTTTGGAAGTAGACCTTAGGTGCTCTGCCAGCCTATGTGGATCCAGCAGAACCAATGCATCTTGTCTGCTGTGCAGTGCAACCTCAAGCAGAACCAACACATCACTGCTGCTGCGTGGATCAGTACTGCTGCAAAGACCCGCATCGCATTGCAGCCTGTCACCCCATCAGAACCACCACTATGCGGTGCATCCTTGTCACAAGCCCTCACAACCCTTGTCAATGGCAGCTCAGACAATGACTGACTCTGAATTGCAGCTTCACTGCCTCTCAGAACCTACGCATCACCCCAACTGCACGATGTATGCTTGACGCCGAACTTTGCATTGCAAGCCCTTATTGACGAGATCCTCAACGATGACGCAGGACCTCGCATCACAGCCTTGCCGGATCTCAGAGCTGATGTAATGCTTCCGCTGTGCAGCGCATCTTTGATGCAGATTCTTGCAGGCATATTTTTCTAACTTCGTGTGGGATCCTTTTTGTGTGGTGTTTGTCTTTTTATGACTGTTTGAAGCATTGAACAAATACTTTACACATCTAAGTTACGACTGACTGCTCTGTGCCAAGCTACCAGAGGGTTGAGCACAGGTTAATTTAGGGTTGCCTTGTGTACCACCCTGACTAGGATTGTGGTTGCTGCTTGACCAGGCCTCACACACCAGGCAACCAACAACCCAATTTAGTACACTGGCCTTTCACCAACCTTTAGAGGTGGGTCCACTGCAATATTTGCAAACCTTCCACCAGGAGCAAAATTGATCACACAGAAATTCCACTATATTGGCCTAAATTCCTTACGAGCAAACCCAATGCAAGAAGGCAGAATTCCATTATCTGTGGTTTATGTCAATCTGCCATTGGATTTTACTTGCACCTACATTGTACTTAAGCGCTCAAATAGCTGTGTGATTCATGTGCTGTATGACTTTGTTTTTGGAATCATAAACACATAATGAAAAACAAAAAATGTATGTCCATATGTCTCCACCTGCTCTACACATGAACTCCTACTTTAGTGCTGTGTGAGTCACAGCAGTCCCATCTTTCTGCAATTTGTAATGCATCTTGGTGCTGTTTAATAAGTTTGTTTACTGACAGGCAGTACTTGACAGGCAGAAGTCTCATTCTAGACCCTTTGTGGAAGAAAGAGTCGTTTAGAGGTGAATGGTGACTGAACATCATCTAATAATCAGTGGATTTTCTATTCACCAAACTCTCCGTTCTCGGACTGTTATTAGATGGGAGTGGTAAATTCTTAGTTGGTTCTTCTGTCAGAAACACCTTTGGTGTAGGCCAGGTGCTGCAGTCCTGGAATCTTTGTAGCGTAAGAAACCTGTTGTATTTAAGCAGGATGTTCACAACAGTTTGTTCCTCCCATAACCATCTCATGCAGGCAATGTGTTTGTGGGAAGGGCAAATAATCAATGTTTCCCATATGCTGAGTGAAAATCTACCAGCATGTTATAGACATTGATTTTTCATTTTTCAAAAAGAATCCCTCTGGGTTTGACGGCTTGTCACTGAAAAATATAAACAAATGTCAGACATTGCATTATGACACTGCAAAATGGTGGTGGTGAATTTTGTATGTGCAATCAATTCTCTGCTGACCCAGTGGGGAACCTGAAAGATGCAGGCCAGCAGGTTGGTTGAGGTGGACCGTACTTGTGGCAATGGTTGGTCTCCTGCCGATCAAATCATAAATGATCCCCAAATTATTTGTACCCTCCGATATATGTAAGAACACTCTTACAATTCCCCAGAATCTTCTACCTCTTTGTAGGAATTCAAGTTTACCAGTTAAAAGCAAATTTGACTGTATCCACCTGTTGGTATATGGAGTGTTTGACAAATAATTTACTGTCACAAAGAACTTTTAAGTTGATTCCTGGTTCCTTTTGGAAGTACTCTTTCTATGTATTTGTATTTTATATAAAACACTATGGGGGTGATTCTAACCCTGGCGGTCGGTGATAAAGTGGCGGCCAACCCGCCAACAGGCTGGCGGTCCCAAAAATGGAATTCTGACCCTGGCGGGAACCGCCAACAGAAACCGCCACATTAACACTCCGACCGCCACGGCGGTACAAACAAACAGCGCAGCGGTCACCGCCAACAGGCAGGCGGCAGACAATGTACCGCCCACAGTATCATAACTCACCAATCCGCCACCTTTTCCGGGGCGGGAGCCCCGCCGATAAAAACACGGCGGAAACAGACTACGAACGGGAAAACGCTCACCTCTACGCACTCCACGAGGAAGGAGGACAGCATGGAACCCGAATGGAACATCCTACCTGCTCTCGTCTACCTGCTCATCTACCACGAGTACGAACGCCGGCGCAGACGACAACAGTGAGTACTGCACCTACGACACACGGGAGGGGGGAGGAGGAAAGGTTACGGCACACACATATGCGACCCCCACCCCCCCCAATATGTACACACCAATGCAGAGAGATCAAGTCAGAGTGACACCACCCAAACCCCGTAAAAAATGCAATGACATAATTAAATTGTGAATAAAAACTTATGTACAAAATAGCCTCTGATTAGTATAGGTCAACTAGCAAAAATATTTCTATTATAAAAATGCAATATACATTGCAGTGGATAACCGAGGCAACTAGTCCTGCACATCTTACGAAATTCGAAGTGTCCGTGGGCCAAAGTGCCTCAACACAAGAGCAAAGCCCACACAGGAGACCTGAGTCCTTTGGAGAGAACACTGCAGGGGCATCTGATGACAAAACTACAGGCACCTCAGGGGGAAGGGAAGGGGGGGGCACCACAGCCACATGAGTCCACGACGCCAGATCCACGAAGGGGCCACCATGCCTACTGTGCCATCCTGGGGAGTGCAAAGCCACAGTCTCTCAAGTCTCTACAGTGGTTGGTTTGTCCACTGTGCCATCCTGGGGAGTGCAAAGCCACAGTCTCTCAAGTCTCTACAGTGGTTGGTTTGTCCACTGTGCCATCCTGGGGAGTGCAAAGCCACAGTCTCTCAAGTCTCTACAGTGGGTGGTTTGTCCACTGTGCCATCCTGGGGAGTGCAAAGCCACAGTCTCTCAAGTCTCTACAGTGGTTGGTTTGTCCACTGTGCCATCCTGGGGAGTGCAAAGCCACAGTCATTCAGGTGGATTACAGTCTCCACTGGTCAAGGAGGAGGCATGGTGGGCACAGTGAACCGTGAACAGTGCTTGAGACGGCGGTGCCCAGCGGAGCGGTGCTTGAGATGAAGGTCCCAGCGGAGCGGTGCTTGCAGGAAGGGCCCAGCGGAGCGGTGCTTGAGATGAAGGGCCCAGCGGAGCGGTGCTTGAGATGAAGGGCCCAGCGGAGCAGTGCTTGAGACGGCGGTGCCCAGCGGAGCGGTGCTTGAGATGGCGGTGCCCAGCGGAGCGGTGCTTGAGATGAAGGGCCCAGCGGAGCGGTGCTTGAGATGAAGGGCCCAGCGGAGCGGTGCTTGAGATGAAGGGCCCAGCGGAGCAGTGCTTGACAGGAAGGGCCCAGCGGAGCGGTGCTTGAGACGGCGGTGCCCAGCGGAGCGGTGCTTGAGATGAAGGGCCCAGCGGAGCGGTGCTTGAGATGAAGGGCCCAGCGGAGCGGTGCTTGAGATGAAGGGCCCAGCGGAGCGGTGCTTGACAGGAAGGGCCCAGCGGAGCGGTGCTTGAGACGGCGGTGCCCAGCGGAGCGGTGCTTGAGATGAAGGGCCCAGCGGAGCGGTGCTTGAGACGGCGGTGCCCAGCGGAGCGGTGCTTGAGATGAAGGGCCCAGCGGAGCGGTGCTTGAGATGAAGGGCCCAGCGGAGCGGTGCTTGACAGGAAGGGCCCAGCGGAGCGGTGCTTGAGATGAAGGGCCCAGCGGAGCGGTGCTTGAGATGAAGGGCCCAGCGGAGCGGTGCTTGACAGGAAGGGCCCAGCGGAGCGGTGCTTCAGATGAAGGGCCCAGCGGAGCGGTGCTTGAGACGGCGGTGCCCAGCGGAGCGGTGCTTGGGACGGCGGGGCCCAGCGGAGCGGTGCTTGAGATGAAGGGCCCAGCGGAGCGGTGCTTGAGACGGCGGTGCCCAGCGGAGCGGTGCTTGAGACGGCGGGGCCCAGCGGAGCGGTGCTTGAGATGAAGGGCCCAGCGGAGCGGTGCTTGACAGGAAGGGCCCAGCGGAGCGGTGCTTGACAGGAAGGGCCCAGCGGAGCGGTGCTTGAGACGGCGGGGCCCTGTTCAGCGGTGCCTGTCTTCACGGCGGGGCCCTGTTCAGCGGTGCTCTTCTGCACGGCGGGGCCCTGTTCAGCGGTGCCTGTCTTCACAGCGGGGCCCTGTTCAGCGGTGCTCTTCTGCACGGCGGGGCCCTGTTCAGCGGTGCCTGTCTTCACGGCGGGGCCCTGTTCAGCGGTGCTCTTCTGCACGGCGGGGCCTTGTTCAGCGGTGCTCTTCTGCACGGCGGGGCCCTGTTCAGCAGTGCCTGTCTTCACGGCGGGGCCCTGTTCAGCGGTGCCTGTCTTCACGGCGGGGCCCTGTTCAGTGGTGCTCGTCCATTAAGTCAAGGGAGCCAGACCTGGCCTGGACTCCCTGCTCAGTCGCCCTCCGACCGTGCTGTTGCTGGACCCTTCGGTGACGGAGTCCTGGGCCCTTTGGTGTCCTCCCTTACAGCCGGGATGGGGCTTGTGGGGCCCTCCTGCTCCGCGCTCCTGCTGGTTGACTTCTCCGCCCTGCTGCCCTTTCGCTCCTTAGATGGGGCTCTCGGGCCCTTGCCTCCCCTGGAGGTTGTGGCAGGTGAAGTGGCCGAACTTTGCTCCTTGGGGGCATCCGTGTCAGTCCTCTCACGGCGGCCCTTTAGTTTCCGGGTCCTCTTGCCTGGGGGGGGGCTGGCTGTCCCCTTGCTGCTGATTGAAGTGTCACGCCGCCAAAGGGTGGACTCCAGAAGCCATGCACCACAGTGACACTCGAAGCTGGGCTGGTGGTGGCTGAGGTGCTCTTGGGACTCTTAGCAGATGGAGGGGGTGGGTCAGGGGAGGGAAAGAGGTTAAGATTAGAGAGGTAAACTTTTTTAGGACCAAGGTAAAGGGTAGGAGTAGTGGTGATGGGAGTGGAGGAAGAGGATGTGGTTGTAGGAGAGTCAGGTGTACTGTCCTTGGGTGCAGGTGATTTTGACGTAGGCTGTCGTGAGGTGGATGGCTGTTGTTTGGGTGTCTGCCTGCGTTTGTGTGTCTTGGAAGAGGGGGTGACAGACACAGTGGGAGAGGACACAGGGGACGTGTAAATGGCAGTGGGGGTGGTGACTGCACGTGTGCGGACTGTAGTGGAGGGTGTGCTGGTGATGGAAGAACTGGCTGATGGTGGTGTGCATGCAGGTGTGAGTGTAGACGTCACAGGGAGGGAGGAGGGAGACGAGGAGGAGGGGGACACAGAGGTGGTAGTGACTGTTGGAATGTCTGCATCTGGGTGTTGCTTGGGTGAGTGTTTGTGGGATCGGTGGTGCTTGTGTCTGGATGAGCTGCCCTTGGGTGTTGAGGTGTGTGCAGGCTGGTCTGATGGTGTGGATGGGATAGGCTGAGGAACAGGAGACAGAGACAGGGTGGAGGCAGTTAGAAGAGGGAGGCTGGAAACAGGGATAATGGCTGCCATCAGTGCTGAGGCCAGAGCATTGAACGATCGTTGATGGGCAGCCTGACCCGAATGAATGCCCTCCAGGTAGGCATTGCTCCGATGCACCTCCCTTTCCACCCCCTGGATGGCATTCAAAAGGGTAGTCTGCCCAACAATGATGGTCTGAAGGAGGTCAATGACCTCCTCACTGAGGGCAGCAGGGGTGACAGGGGCAGGGGCAGGGGCTGAGGTGCCTGGGGCGAAGGAGACGTCCGCCTTCCTGGGCGAGCGGGCACGGAGCGAAGGCTGAGGGGCTGCTGGGAGGGCGGTGCTGGTGCGCTGGGTGGCGGCTGTACCTGTAGAGGCGGGGGGCCCGGATGTTGCCGCCACCGCTAGGGAGCTCCGATCCGAGGACGTGTCGGTGTCGCTGGTGTCACCACCGGTCCCCGTTGTGGTGCTCCCCTCGCCCTCCGGATCACTGGTGCCCTCGGTGTCTGTTCCAGGGCCCACCGGGGCCTTGTGACTTGCAGCTCCCTCGTGCTCCGATGCCAAATCTCCTCCCCCTGATGATGCTAATTCACACATGGAAAAGTAGATAAAGAAAAAGGGTGGGGATAGAAAAAAAAACAGGTTGAGTGCATGCATTGTCAATACCGTTGGCGGAGAGGACAGACACAGGAGCCTCATGCACTAAGCCGCGCTATCCGGGTACACTACTCAGTACTTGTGACCAGGCCTACAGATCTAGGGTCAACAAAAGCGCACATGGGTGATGCAGGACCATGGCTAGCTGTACTTGTCACCCTACAGAGGTGGCGGGCGGGGACACAGGGCCATGGCTAAAGGAGAGGACTACACTACAGAAAGCACCCTGGCCTAATGTCACCCACAGCCCTCCTCCCCCACCCAGGAACCTCCACTGCGCATAAAAATGGCAGAATTAACTGGTACTCACCCCCTTGTGTCTGCTGTGATGCACTCACGCGCCCATCCAAATCAGGGTAGGCCACCGCCAGGATCCGGGACATCAGGGGGGTCAGGGTACGACTGGCACCCCTCCTAGGTTGGGAGGCCATCCCCAGCAGTGACTCGGCAGTCTTCCTGGTTCCGCAGCGGATGTCCTCCCACCTCTTGCGGCAGTGGGTGCCCCGTCTGTTGTAGACCCCCACGGTCCGGACTTCCTTGGCGATGGCACGCCAAATATCGATTTTCTGATGGGCGCTGACCTATTTGACATGTACAGGGTGGGAAGGGAAATATCATCAATTTTCTGCTTGTTAGATGTGATTGGCCCCCCCTCCCCAACCTTGCCATGTGGCACATTCTCTCATCTGTCATGCCTTGCACTCGTCATTCTCTCCCCCCCCCCCAAAACTTATATCCACCCCACTCAACACATGCATTGCCCATTCGACGTGCACCCTGTGTACTTACCTGTTGGTCTGGAGGACCGTACAGTAGCGCATACTGGGGGAGGACCCCATCCACGAGTTTCTCCAACTCTTCAGAACTGAAGGCAGGGGCTCTTTCCCCAGTCGCAGCAGCCATTGTCTCTTCCAGACCGAGGTCACAGCAGCACTTGCAGTATAGGTCCTCTCCTGTGGATGATCAGGTCTCGAGTGATTAAGCAGATAGAAAATGGCGGTCACGTCCGCGGCGGTGCGTACCGCGGCGGTGCGTACCGCGACCGCCGGCGCACATCGTCATTGGCTCATGAAACCCATAGGGATCATTGTTAACCAATGCGGCTTCGCACAGCGGTCTTCGGCCGCCTACCGCCAGGGTGTGCCACGCCAGCGCATTGACCTCACATCCCATTGTCCCACTTCACAGGTCAGGCAGCCGCCATTTCAAGGGCCCACATGGCTTAATTTCAACTGCGTCACACAGGCCTAGGCCTTGCATTGCCACACATACAAGCATTGCAATACATACATTATCGTGTACTGTGCAAGCTGTGGTGAACGTACCTGTGAGTTGATTGACTCAGTGCTCCATATTCTCCTTCCTAGGCACCGTCCGCTGGGACTTGCGATGAGAAGGATGAATCCTCGCGTGTACCGGCCGCTGGTGGACCTGTCGACAATGGAAGAACGCCATATTATACTCCGATACCGACTTGACCGAGCCACTATACATGAACTGTGTGCCCAGCTGGAGCCAGCCCTGATGTCCCCCATCCGCCAACCCACAGGAATTCCCCCTCTAGTGCAGGTTCTGTCTGTCCTCCATTTTTTGGCAAGTGGCTCATTCCAGACAACAGTGGCCATGTCATCTGGAATGTCTCAGCCTATGTTTTCAAAGATTTTGTCCAGAGTGTTGTCTGCCCTGATGAAACTCATGCGGAGCTACATCATTTTCCCAGAGGAGGGTGATTTGCCTACAGTGAAGGCTGATTTCTATGCCCTTGGACATATCCCCAACATCATTGGTGCCATTGATGGGACCCATGTGGCTTTAGTACCCCCAAATGATGATGAGCAGGTGTACAGAAACAGGAAAAATTACCATTCTATGAATGTGCAGGTGGTCTGTTTGGCAGACCAGTACATCTCCCATGTAAATGCCAAGTTCCCTGGGTCAGTGCATGACGCGTATATTATGCGTAATAGCAGCATCCCTTATGTGATGGAACAGCTACAGAGACAGCGTGTGTGGCTAATAGGTGACTCTGGTTACCCCAACCTGCCGTGGCTACTGACCCCAGTGAGGAATCCCCGGACCCGGGCAGAGGAACGGTACAATGAGGCCCATGGGCGTACTAGGAGGGTGATCGAGCGAACCTTTGGGCTCCTGAAGGCCAGGTTTAGGTGCCTGCATATGACAGGTGGATCCCTCATGTACTCACCAAAGAAGGTGTGCCATATCATCGTGGCCTGCTGTATGCTTCACAACCTGGCTTTGCGACGCCAGGTGCCTTTCCCGCAGGAGGATGGTCCAGCTGGTGGTGTTGTAGAAGCCGTGGAGCCTGTGGAGAGTGAAGAGGAGGAAGACGACGGGGAGAACACAGACAACAGGGAAACTGTTATACAACAGTATTTTCAGTAGCCCACAGGTAAGAATCACCCACGCCATTTCACATTTACTTAGAGCCTCCTGCATTTCTACTTTCTGTATTTCCCCCCAGTTCTTTTTAACTAATTTTTGATTTTCCCTTCCCTTCTCAGTGCTGTATGACTCTGGGCGTGACTTCTGCTTGGTTTGCACATGAACTACAGCGTATTGACATTGGTATGTTGTCATCACTAATTGACAGAACATATATAGAACTGTAATGTGTAATACTTTTGTTAATAATACAGCATGACTCCAAACTGATTTCTGTGCAATGAGTGATTTATTTTTAGTGCTAGATATTGGTACATGATAGTAAAACGGTGATGGGTGGGGGTGTAGTAATGTCCATGGCAGAGTCCAGTTCTCAGTCTCACAGGTGCATTGTCCATATGCCTGTGGAAGGATGGAGCAGGGGCAGTTCAAGGTTGGACAGGGTGGCAATGTGGGACAGTGGGATGACTTCAGGGGGTATCTCATGCTGGCGGGGGTCTTGGCATCCTACTCTGTCTTTTTTTTTTATCTCAGGCTCCTCTTGCGGGGTGGTTGTTCTTCAGCAGGAGGTGGGGTTCTGGTGGCCTGTCGTTGTGTGGGGGCCTCCTGTCCACTAGCGCCGGCGGAGGTGGTAGGCTGTTCCTGGTCCGGGCTAGTGACAGGGGCCCTGTGTGGTGCCACATGGTCCCGCAACGTGTCTTCTATCCGGTTGAGGGCCAGGACGATGGTCCCCATTGCGGTCCCGATGTTCCGTAGTTCGTCTCTGAACCCCATGTAGCGTTCCTCCTGCTGTGCCTGGATCTCCGTGAACCTGGCCAGTACCGTCGCCATCATCTCTTGGGAGTGGTGGTACGCTCCCATGATGGTGGTGAGGGCCTCTTGGAGAGTGGGTTCCCTGGGCCTCTCCTCCCCCCCCTGTCGCACAGCAGCCCTCCGAGTTGCCCTGTTTCCCCGGGCCTCTGTCTCCTGGACGGTGTGCCCACTACCACTGCCCCCAGGTCCCTGTTGTTGTTGGGGTGGTGGGTCAGCCTGGGTGCCCTGTAGTGGCGGACACACCGCTGCTTGACCTGTCCTAGAGACAGAGGCATGGGCCCGCTGGGTGGGAGCTGTGCTGCTGTTCCCAGAGGGGGTTGGGTCTGCTGTGGCCTGTGTCTGTGTGTGGGGAACCCACTGCTCAGAGGTCCCCGATGGTCCGGGCTGGTCATCAGGTTCAAGGTCGACAGAGCTGCTGTCATCACTGGGGGCCTGTTCCGGGGGTGGGATGGACATTTCTGGACCCTCCTGACCGGTGTGTTGGTGTTCGGGTCCTGCAGGGGTAAAAGAGTATGGTTATTGGGTGTGTGTGTGCCATGGCGTGCGATTTGTGTGTGGCCTTGTCCCCCAGTGCTGGCATTCCCTTGTGGGAGGATTTGTGAGGATGGTTAGTGGGGGGGATGGGTATGTGCAGTGGTCATGCTTAGCTGATGGGTGTCCATGGTTTGTGGTGGCATGCAGGGGTTGGTGTTGGGTTGGGTGGGTTGTGCTGGAGAGACATTCTCAGGGAGGATGTGTGATGGGGGATTGGGGGTGAGGGTGGGGGTGTGGGTTGGCATGCTGGTGATTGGGGGGGATGAAGTAGTTGAGATTCAACTTACCAGAGTCCATTCCTCCGGCTACTCCAGCGAGGCCCTCAGGATGCAGGATGTTCAAGACCTCTTGCTCCCATGCTGTGAATTCGGGTGGGGTGGGTGGGGGTCCGCCGCCAGTCTTCTGCACCGCGATGTTGTGCCTTGACACCATCGAACGCACCTTCCCCCGTAGGTCGTTCCAGCGTTTGCGGATGTCCTCCCGATTTCTGGGATGCTGTCCCACCGCGTTGACCCTGTCCACGATCCGCTGCCATAGCTCCGCCTTCCTGGCTATAGTGGTGTGCTGCACCTGTGAGCCGAAGAGCTGGGGTTCTACTCTTATAATTTCCTCCACCATGACCCTGAGTTCTTGGTCCGAGAACCTGGGGTGTCTTTGGGGTGCCATGGGGTGGTGTGGATGAGGTGTGGGGTGGTGTTTGTGGTGATGAGTGTGTTGGTGTGTGGTGCTTTGTGCTTATATGTGGTGTGGGTGATGGTGTAGTGTGCCTCTGTGTGATGTAGCTCTCTATTGTATGGTGTGTCTCTCTCTCCTTCGTCTCTGATCTTTGGTTGTAGGGGTTTGTGGGTGATGTGGGTGTGTGTTTTATAGTTGATTGGATATGTGGGAGTGGTGTGTGTATGTGTTTCAGGTGTGTGTGTTTCATATTGTCCAATGTGGCTGTGTTTTGGTGCTGGGTGTGTATTTTGACCGCGGCGGTGTGTACCGCCAATGGAATACCGCGTTTGAATGACCGCCGCGTGGATTCGTGAGTCATAATGGCATGGGCGTATTTCTGTTGGCGTGGCGGTTTGGTCATCTCCAGTTTACCACTGGCCGCTGATGTGGCGGCTGCAGTGGAGGTCGGATTTTTGGAGGTTTGGCAGTTGTGGGTCAGAATGACCGTGGCGGCTTACCGTGGCCGCGGCGGTATTATGGCGGTCTTCTGACCGGCGGTAAGCGCATTTTACCGCCGAGGTCAGAATGACCCCCTATGTTTTTTGCAGGGAATTTAAAGTCTAATGTCAAAATCCCAAGGCTGAAAAAATCTCAGTTTTTAGCTGAAGTGTACTCCAGGGGACCTCTCCTCCCAATAACCCTTGCCTGTTTAACCTGTTGGTAGTGCCACAGAGATTTACATTAAAATATGATTGGCTTACTGATCAGCAATATTTAGGCATTTTTCAACCATACATTATCCCTAGTCTGTCTACTCTTATTAAGCTTATGTTCTGTTACTAATTGACCAACACTCCCCACTGCAACCCCTCTAGAATTGGCTTATACTGTGTATCTTCCTTTCTTGTTTCATCCGCCTTTGTTGTAACCCCACTCGTTTTTTGATACAGTGTTGCGCTGCTTTGTAGCCAGGTTTGCATTATTTAAATTACAAAATACATAAATATAAAAATGTCATTCTTTAGAAACATTCAGGCTCTTAGAATGCGAGTCATCAGTATCTAAGGGATGAGCTCTTATACAGTTCTTATTTGATATTTGGCAAGCCTGAGGGCAACATTATGCCTACATGCAAAACTTCCACCTAAACATGTAGTTTTTAATCATAAAGATCCAGATACATCGTTTATCATGATGTTGCAATGGGAATTCCTTGTTTATGATTAAAATGCATATAATTATGAAAATCTACAAGCCTAAACATGGACCTGTTTCCATATATCTTACGCTGTTTACCCAGTTTAAAGGTTATCTATCATAAGTTGTAAGTATGCGCCTCAGGCCTGTTCTTGCCACCTTAATATTTTTACGGTTTCATCATTATGCCCACGGATCTTAGAGGAAATTTTAATTTGCTTGGCAAAAAATCAATTGTGATATGTTTTCCATTTTTGTAAGAAAAACATCTTCATCCCTCTCTCCAGGACAAATCAGACAAGTATTTTCAACCCTTGATAAGGCACTCCTTTTTGGATCAAACTGACAAGATTGCCCAAGGTGTCCTGAAAATGGCTAAATGCCAGATGTGAAATCCTGATATTGAGACACTCATGTCTTATTCTAAAAGCTATTTGTGCACCTAATTTGATATTAGGTGAATGATTAGTTTTATTTATGAGTGTTATAGCTCTTTGTTGACATTTGTTCCTTCACATTTTTTGTACTTCCTTTAAGGGCAGAAAATAGAAATTATGTTCCGTAACAGTTAGTAGTGGATGGATCCTAGTAGGATTTCCTTTTCAGACCTAGGGAGATCAATGTAAAGTTTGCAGCATGACTGCCTATGTTCCCTAGGAAAGGCACTTTGCTTTGATAGGCAATGCCAGGCAAGTTTGATTAGTTGGACAGACTGTGGGCAGAATGCACCCTTTCACTTCAGACAACACCTGTGGTGCAACTTGTTGCTTTCACAGACTGGACGAGCGCTTGTGAAAATTGTAGTTGAGGCAGTCCCATCTCCTCTGACCATTCTGCTAGACATGTTAGACCGAATACCACACCGCCCTACTGACATATTGCAATGATGCTCCAGTAAAATCACCTAATGACTCAAAGGAAAATAGATTGATGGAGAACAGAGTTTTGCAAAAGTTAAATAAATGTTAGGGCAAGAGAACAGGGGCAAGAGAATGGTTTCAAAAACCCAATATCTCTCAACAGAGCCAATGTCAATTGGAACAGTTAGACGTCCCCTAATCTGTGAAGAATAAGAAAAGAAGAATTTGTTTTTATATTGTGGACCAGAGAAATATTTTGTAAAGGCTTGTCTCAAAATGTGAGAGAAGACAAGGAATGGCCCAGCTCATTGTTACAGTAACTATTGCTTTTTAAACATACTTTATTGTGATTTTGATTTTCAATCGGCCAGTAGGCAAGTATATAAAACATCTCACAGAAATACATGTAACAATTCAATTGGCCTATGTCTGTGGAATATCTGACCTTAAGGGTCCCTCACAAGGAATCCTGAAATTTCTACTAATCCTTAACATCCCGTGTCCCACCCCTATTCCCTCCCCCCAAGTGAGCGCATTGACATGCTGTAGTTAGACCACTTTGTGCTTGCCAGTTGAGGATAACAGATATGAGCATGTTGTGTGTGTTGGAAGTTCTTCCACTCCTCCCCACCATTGCCTACGAATACTGGCCACTAGTGACCCATATAATAAGAAGTGCCCCCCGGTAGCCCAAATTCTGCCCTGAGGGCCTCGAAGGGCATCAATGTTCCATCCTTGAATAATGCACCCACCGTAAGGATCCCGGGCCTCCACCCAGGTCTTGAGTTCGTTCCAAGTACCCCGATGTGGTAAAGCCCAATGATAACAGGGGGAGGTCTGGTGAGTAGGGAGTCCCTATTTTAATGTTGCGCAGGAATGCTTTCCAACACTGAGTCAGGATTTTTAATTCAGGAGGGTCAAGTTTCCCACCTCCTGTGGTTCTTAATAAAATTTCGAACAGCCTGGGCCCTGGCGGGGTGAACACCTTTACCCTCGTCCCTGTTTCTACTCTGCTCAATATCCATTGTGTTAACCATTGGAGTTGAGCCGCCAAGTAGTAGGTTTCAAAGTCGGGGACCGCTAGCCCTCCGACTGTGGATTGTCTTTGGAGTTTGGCCAGGGCTACTCTCCTCCGCCCCTCTCCCCATATGAATGTCACTACCATTGTTTCTAATTCTTTAAAGATGGCCCTGGTTACCCCAGATTGGGAGCACTGTGAAGTGATATAGTAGTCGTGGGAGCACAATCACTTTAAGAATCGCTATTCTCCCTGCTACTGATAGTGGCAAGGTTTTCCAAAAGGACATACAGGACCTTATGGAACGTATGGAGCCACCTATGTTGCCCCCTAGAATGTATTGGGGATCGTGATAAATTTTGACTCCCAAATAAGGGAGACCACTCGGGACCCATCTGACTAGGCCTAGGTTCGACGGGGGTGTCATGGAAACCCCTAGAGGGAACAAACCGGTTTTATCCAGGTTTACTTTCAGGCCAGAGTATCCCCCAAACCGAGACAGCATCTGTTACACTCGGGGTGAATCCCTTTGGACATCGTCCAGAAATATCAGGAGATCATCAGCGTAAAGGGCTATTCTATGTCTCTCGCCTCCTGCTGAGATTCCCGAACCACCCTCTCCTGCTCTTGCTGCAGCAGCTTGCGGTTCCATTGCCAAGGCAAACAACAATAGTGACAAAGGACAACCCTGCCTGGTACCCCGCTCAACTATATAGCTTCTGGATATTGTCCGTCCCGTGCACACTCTAGCTGTGGGTTTGGTATACAAGAGTTTTACCCAGGAGATATATTCGGGCCCTAGTTTAAGTCGGGCCATCACTGTATAAAGAAACTCCCATTCCAAGCTGTCAAAGGCTTTTTCTATATCTACCGCCAGGACTCCAGAGGGAGTGGTTGCGGAGTTCTGGTCTCTCATGATTGCTAGTAGTCTACGAATATTGCCCGCTGTATATCGCCCAGGGATGAAACCAGCTTGATCTGGGTGTATTAGTGTAGTCATAATTGGGAGGAGTCTAGTGGCTAGAATCTTACTAAGGATTTTGTAGTCAAGGTTCAACATGGATAATGGTCTATAGGCCCCCGTTTCCTTTGGGTTTTTACCGGTTTTCAGGAGGGGACTTATGACCGCTTCACGGGATGTTGCAGGTAGTTCGCCCTGCTCTTTGGCAATCCTGTATAAGTTTTCCAGTCTAGGTGTGAGTATATCTATGTAAGTGGCATAACATTCAATAGGTAGTCCATCTGTCCCCGGGGTTTTCCCTCTAGCCAGGCTTTTTATGGCCTCCTTGATTTCTGGCTGTGTAATGGCCCCTCCCAGTAGTTCCGGAACCTCAGGTGAGAGTGAACCGAGTTGCAGCTCGGATAAGTAACCCTCAGTGGCTTCCCTGATCTATTTGAGTCTACTTTTATACAGGTGTTCATAGTAGGTCGTGAAAAGTGAGTTGATTTGTTCTTGCCCGTATATGTGACCCCCTTGCTCTGTAGTTAAGTCCAATATGACTGGGGTCCTATGGGACTGAGATACAACCCATGCAAGCATTCGGCCCACTTTGTCTCTCTCTCCATGTGCTTGTGCAAGGTAATTTCTATAATCAAAGCCCCGGAGGCGTTTTATACAGTCTGCTACTTCTGCTCTAAGCTCTAGTATAGAGTTCTGTAGGTATGGTTTCCCAGGTCTACTTCTCTCAACCTCTCGCAGCTTGTCCTCTGCCCGCTCAGTGTCCCTGAGGAGAGTCCTACGCACCCTCACTACCCCTGCTATGCACCTCCCCCTTACCACTACCTTAAAGGCATCCCATTCATTCAGGGGGTTATTAGTGGATGCTTCGTTATCTTAAAAAAACGGAGTGATATGTTGCTGTAGCTCTCCCCGGAAGAACGTGTCCTCCAGAGTTTCCGGTTTGAGTCTCCAAGTGGGGATGCGGGGGGAGGAGGAGCCCCATCTTAATGACAACAAGAGGGGGTTGTGATCAGAAAGTGTGCGGGCCAAATATTCCACATTGTGTACATGCTGGTAGACATCTGGCGTGCAGAAGAACGCATCTAACCGAACATGCATCTCATGTAAGTGGGGAAAAAAGGAGTAGTCTCTTTCGTCTGGGTGTAATCTATGCCAGGCATCAATCAGCCCCCAGTTCTTTTTCCAGGTCGAGAACTGCCGAGCTACCCTCACCAGAGGAGAATCATTCAGTGTTGGGTGTGATCTGTCCATAATGGGGTCCCCCACACAGTTGAAGTCGCCCCCCAACACCACTGAGGATTGAAAATATGGGGCTAATAGAGCAGATATGTGCGTGAAAAACTCCCTGGTCCGCGTTGGGTGCATACACATTAATCAACGCAAGTTCTCTGTCCTCCAGTCTGCCCCGAATTGCTACATACCGGCCCTCTGGGTCTATGGGTTTATCCAGCATCTGGAAAGAGACCCCAGCCCAAATTCAAATTAGTGTTCCCCTTGCATAAGCTGAATATGAAGTGTAATACACCTGGCCTCTCCATCGCTTTTGGAGCGCTTTTCCTTCTGGTTGTGTTAAGTGTGTTTCTTGAAGCATTGCTATCTGAATTCCCCTCCGGGGTAAGTAAGAAAAAATCTTATATCTCTTAACCATCGAGTGCATGCCCCTTATGTTCCACATGAGGTACTTATAGGAGTCTACTATTGCCATTCCGGACTTTATACCCCCCCCCATCTCGGTCGGGGGCCACCTTGTCTGTGCCAACATACATTTCACCTATCTTAACCGTCTCACATGTCAGCTCAAATTTCCCTGTAAATTCTCTTTGTGGCTCACCTCTCCCCGTAAATGGAACCCAACAGGTAACAACCCAACTCCCCATGCCCGGGACAAAAGTAAGAATGTCTCTCATTCAAACTAGGAAAAATATTTAACCAGTCTATTAAAGTAGGGGGTGCTACTAGATCGAACAAGAAGTATATCGTAACTCCATCTCCCAGTCTCAGGGGAGAGAAGTACATGGGGATGTTTTGGTCCCTGTCCTCCTGCAAGCTCAGCAGTTCTCTGTCGCAGGGCCAGCCAGAGTTTTCGATGTAATCCAACATAGTCGTGAAGGTCACGCCAGTTTTCCATCTTAGAACTCGTTTTTTCCTTTGGGGGAGTCTGGGAGAGAGTCTTTCAGATGATACAGTCTAAAGTACCCGGAGTCACGTCAGGCCCAGTCTTTTCTGATGTGTGTGAGAGTTCTGATTCCTGTTCCGATTCTGATTCTTCTAAATCTTCCTGTGTCTGCTTTGAGGAGCCAGGGTCAGAGCCACTCAAGGAAGCAGCTGCCTCCATCGCTTTTTGTCTCTCCTTCAGCATTTCAATAGGAGAAGGGCTACCCATTCTGCTGGCTTTACTGTGTCTGCTTTTCCTCTTTCGCTCTGGGAGTGGGCTCCCTGACATGTGTGCACCTTCCTCTGGTGCCTGCATGGCGATCCATTGCCAAACGTCTTCTGCTGTACTGAAGAATAGTATTCCATTTTTAGTCACTACTCTTCAATTTGCAGGGAACGTCATCCCATATTGGATTCTCATTTTGTGGAGTTTCTGTTTGGCGTCCCTGAAGGAGTCTCTTTGCCTCTGTACTTCTCTGGAGAAGTCTGGGAAGACACGGATCACATGATTGTCCAGTGTACCATCTCCTCTTTTCCTGCTTTGGCTAAGCAGATAGTCTCTGTCCCTACAGTGGAGTAGTTTGGTTATTTTTGGCCTCGGGGGGCCCCCGGAGGAGGGGGGCGAGCCGGAACCCTGTGCGCTCTTTCAATTGCAAAGAAGGGAGTTAATCCATCTTCGGCCACTTCTTCCTTCATCCAATGTTCAAGAAACTCCACCAGGTTGGATTTTTCAGTACGTTCGGGTAGGCCAATTACGCAGATATTATTTCACTGTGATCTGTTTTCCGCGTCTTCTGCTCGCAGTTCCAACTCTCTAATCCGTTTTTCCATTTGTTGCGCCATCTTGGCAGTGCCTTTAACTTCAGGTCGCAGTTCTTCCAACTGCTTGTCTGTGGTAGCTACTTTTTCAGCCAGACGGCGGTGGTCATCCCTCAGCACTGTAAGTTCCGTGGCCAATGCATCAATTTTTTCCTTCTAGTGCCACCCGGGAAGCCATTATGGCCTGCAGTACGTCCTGAAGGGTGGGATCTCCTCACCTTTCTTCAGGGGAGGGATTCAGGGCACTTTCCTGGTCGGTCATCTCTCTCGAGGTAGGTCCACTCTTGGGTTCTGTTTCTTTTTTTGGCCCATTTTGCCCATCTTGTGAGCCATCCAGCGTGCTCACTGCGGGCGACTTTGCCTCTTCCCTCCTGGACCCCTCTATATAATGGGCTGGGCCGAATCACCGATGGATCTGTCTCCCTCCTCAAGCCGGATTACCTCAGTTTTTAACGCAAAAGGAGGGTCTCACAAGTCGGCCCCCGGGCTGTCGCTCCATTCTGGGGTGTCCACGCCCTGCACACAGCACTGTCCAACTCCGACAGGACTCCCTATCAGCTCCGCTCCGGCTCCCCCCCTATCATCAGGGGGGGTCGGTCACCAGAAGGGGAAGGGAAAAGGGGGGGGGGGCCCCACCGTCTTCTGCCTGTGCAATTCTCCAGGCGGTGCCCCCACAGTAAGAGAGGCCGCCCCGGGGTCACCAGGGGCCGGATCAGCGTGAGAGCCTTCTCACCGGGTCGTCACTATCCTGGGATGGCTCCTCCCAGGGCCCCGATCCCTCTCTTCGGCCCGACGTGGTCAACCGGAGCCGCTGCTCCGCCCAAGATACCCCCAGGACCCCTCACCTCGGTGCTGGAGAAAAAAGGCAACTCTGCACGCTCTCAGGAGGCGTCTACTCCATTTCGGCCATGGCGGACGCCATCTTGAATCCTTTGCGGCTCCAAGCCGCTCTGTTTTGCGTCTTTAAATTCGGGCCGCGGTCTGGACAGCTGTCGGCAGCCCGACCTCTAGCCTTCACGCACCTTTAGCCTCACTGCTGGCTGGGTTGCGGGGCCATGGATCTGCAGGATTCCCCGAGATGGGGAGTTGAAGACGGGAGCCTCACGGAGAGGCGTCTACCGCCATGGCGTCCGACCACGCCCCTCCATTGTTACAGTTACTATGATCCCAAAATGCCAACAAGTGCTCAACATGATGCAGTCAGGGACACCCTGCATCCAGATTGATTTAGGCTTGTTTGAGGTAGATCCCATGTACCACCACATCTCTCATTTGATTGATTCCAGGACCACAGAGGTGATTTCTGACTGGAGGTGGATTAGAAGGCTGGGTGTTACAGTGCCTAAGGAGAATGAGGTTACTGAAGCTAACTTCCAAGGTACATGGGGTTTTAAACAACAGAGAAGACAAAGAAGTACCACATAGGAGCACTGGCTACACTGTAACTGCTCTACATGGAATGTTCATCTCTAAATCACATAAGCATTCTATTAAAGCAGAGACCCATGGACTCAATAGACTAGATCTTACATTACAACTCAACACCTCCCGATAAAAATGTGAACATGATTAAAGCTTACAATAATTAGCTGATTTGTACCTTAAGAAAAGACAAAGAACAAACAAACTAATTAAACAAACACTACAACAACTCATTAGTTGACCTTTTTCAATGTAGGCAGTGTAGGGATATCCAACTCTGCCCTTTACATACAAAATCCCTAGACTACAGGGTTTGTTGACATTAGACGCCATATTTTGAAGAGGGTAAGATAGACATTATTCTGACTTCCCCTTATCTTGTTTGTTTTTAATCTTGACAGAGGCCCACATTTTCAATAAACATACCATTACATCATCCCTCTGGTCAATTTTAACAGTTCATTTCACCAATCTCACATTACTACATTCATTACCAGCAAATATTTCAAAAAAGATCTCCGGCAAAGAGCCCCCTTGAGGGGCCCGTCAGGCATTGCGGTGCCGGCCTGACGAGGAGCAAAGCGCGATGATGAAGCATGTCACTAAATGGTGAGTGAGGGCTCTTGTTCCTGATTTGGGATACTCAAAGAGACCTATTTATCTCTCCCAGACTGGGGGAAGATCCATTATTTCAGTTGTGGAACTTTGCATTCATTCTTTTGTGACTTGTTTGGGAGTAGTGTGCACAGGACCATTTTATAAAATCTCCCACCATATTAGCCATCCTTTCTTGTTTTCTCATTTTGTTACAGACATTATGGTTAGTGTTTTACAAAGCTAAAACGAGAACACATTCTCTGTCAGTGCCCAATCGTATCAAATTTTAAGTAAAGTATTCTCCCACACAGAGTGAAACAAGCACCTCCAACATCAGCAGCAATCTGTTATTTAACTCCCTAGTATGGCTACAGTTGCATGGCCACAGTGATTCTAATGAACAGCTACAGTGCTAAAATTTTGCATTCAAGACAGAAGTAACTCCTGGCCATCATTTTATTGGAATAGGAGCTGTTGAATTTAAATCCTTTTCCTAATGAGCCGGTGGAAGTAAGTGAATAAGTGAGCATTGAGATTTTAATGTGGGCATGAAACCAGAGTTTTAAAATGTGAGTGAAGAGTGTTTTAAAGTTTTTAGTATTTTGTTGCATAACATCTTTTTGACAACTAGTTACAAGAGAGGTGTCTGCATAAGTACAACACTCTCTTTCCACACCTGCTTATTCAGCGTACCCATCTTCTCAGTCATTTACCAATATAATAATATTATTAACAATATATGCATTACATGTATATAGCACTCCACATCAATTGCTGGCTGTTGCAATGCTTAAAACACTGCAATTAATCAGTTATATCCATCTCAAGTAACTATAACCGGTGCCCTAAAGAAACTATAACTCGCTCTTCCTCCATGCACAGTCTTTAAAATCTCAAATTCACTTATAAGATCAGTGAAACAGACATCGAATATTTGGATATAAGAGTATACTTCAAGGACAATAAAATCTACACTAAAATCCATTGAAAAAGCACTAGCTGTAATAGCATATTATATGCAAACTGTGGGCACCCACTGGTGCTAAAGTGGAGTGTCCCCCATGGAGAATTTCTCTGGGCAAAATGAAAATGCTCAGAGAAGGATATATTTGTTGATCAAGCCAAAGTGATGTACAATATATCAAATTATAAAATCAAGGAGTTTCTGAAAGAAAAGTAGAAAATCCTCAGATTGTATGTAATTCTCAAAGAAATCCTACCAGAATACCGAAAGGGAACTAATAGGAAGACAGTGTCACTAGGAGATCACCTGGGAAGAAGTTACATGAGCACACACAAATCCAAAAGTGCCAGAACCTCCAATTGGCTATCAGGTAAAAAGAAAGGGTTCTGAAGATGCCAGAAATGTAAGGCATGCCTACATGGTCAGAACATGGCAGAAGGCTGACACCGGCTGCAGGGGTACTCTTGGTATCCTCCACTGTGAACATGCAGATTTAGTGAACGTGTCTTAGGTGCAGTAGGCTCCATTTCCCCTGCCCGGCTCCCCCCACCCAGTTTCCCCGTTACTTCTATATCTTGGATGTGGTTGAATTTGAACGATTAGCCTCAGACAGATGGTGGAGTTTAGCGCTACTCCCTTCCATCGCGCTTCTCCCTGGCTTATACAGAGTTGCGTGGCTGTAGCGCATGCTTGTTTCTGGGTCACAGGAAGCAGCACCAGTACCAGCTCCAGCAGCATTGTTTGGAGTAGCTCTCGGTGTGAGGAGCACCTCCTCTGGACAAACTAGGAAATTTGCAGCCTGGGCGCCTGTTGAGGTAGGGGCACAATATGACCTAGGGGGCAGTAAAAGGAGGAGGGCAAGCTTTTAAGATTCATAAAGGGTGAGGAGGACCTGCCTAGGGTTTCCAGGTAGCTGGCTTCCAGGTCCACTGTCCAGTCCCCATGTTTGCAGGCCAGAATGCCTCTATTAGGCCAAGTGCATAGGCTGAGAAAGCTGATAGGAATAAATACTCCCCTTAGGTCTTTGAGGGAGAAAGGAGCAGCAAACTCAATCTCAGATAGGGCGACGAGAAGTACAGGAATTTAAATTGTAAGGAAAGAGTCTATCCTGCCCAGATGTGCGAGACAGGAGAAGTCCCTGGAGTCAGCCCCAAGGTGCTTACAGATTCAGATTTCCCTTTCTCTAAATTCCATCTTTCTGATAATGGATAAAACAGATTCAGTTCCCAAGATGAGACCCCAGGTGCTCACAATACTAGATTCTGAGGGCACAGAGGCAAAGAATGGGGGGGGTCAACCCCTGTAGGAGCTGCAGCGATGTCCCACCCAGACAACAGAGACATGCAGTTTCAAACTAGCCTGGCTGCATCTATTCCCTTGGCAAATAGCTTTCAGGTTCTAACAGACTTGACTACAGGTGGAACAGAGGAAACAGAGAAAGAAGGTGACTCAGGTAGCTGTCACATGGAGGCAGGTGGGATCCCCAGGGATATCTTGAGAAGCCCAAGGGTCCCCTTTTAGTCAAATTGTTATTGTCCCTGAAAGCAGATATGATGCAGAAATGTGAGACCTCGGAACAGAATCAATAAGAAAGTCGGGGGCCGAATGGCTTTAGTCATTGAGTTGGATCCTTTGGCACATCAAACTGACCTCCTTGAAGAAGGGGTAACTCAGATTAAATAAACCTGAAAGAAAAACACAAGGGACATTTGAAATGTACAGCTCCCAAACAAGCAGCTGAGGGAGAATGTGGAACGGCAAGAGATACATTCTAGGAGAAACAATCTTCATCTATTGAATATTCCTGAGGAATCAGAGGAAGCTGATATAAAGGCATTTGTGGTCAACCTATTCAAGGAGGGATTTTTTAAAGATAGACCAGATGTAGATCTTGATTCAGATAGCCAATGGGTCCACAGGGATCTATTTAGATAAAACACTGGCCATAAACCTCCAGAACAATTCTGGTAAATTTCACAGCAGAGCGGCAGTGGAAACAGTGGGAATACGAAGGAGTTGAGGGATCTGGGTGCTCCACTTCAGCTTAAGTTCCCAGCTGCGTTAATAGTGATGTAGAGGAATGAGATGCACAGTGTAAAGGATGCTGAGGAGGCAGAAGATTTGATTAAGAAAATTAGAGGGTCCTGAAACTCTTAGTGGTTGCCAGTGGCAGAGGGGGAGGGTTGGCAGAGTTAATGATTAGATATATCTTGAATGGTGTGTGGGACAGGGTAGGGGTTGAGGTGTAGAAACTAAGAACGGTGTCTTAATTTGTTTTTAGGTTGTATAATGTTATAGATATTGCAAGGTGGGATGAGTTCCTCTTCTTTTCCTTTCTCTTCTTATTCTGGACTGAGTAGAGGGGAACCAGTAGGCCTCAGGGACCTTTTCACTGGGGTAGGCCCTATAGGCATGATGACAGCGCCAGATCCAGTTGGGAGAGTTCCTCAGGGTGAGTGCACATGGATGAGGAGCAAGGCAAGAGATAAAAAAGCAAGAAAAAAATTGTCCTCAGTAGGTTAAAGGATAACTTCCTTGGTACATTAGTGGTGAGGAAGCGGAGGACACTGGCTGATTAGGGTAGATGCAGGAATCGAAGGTAGAAATAATCAGTTGTAACTTAAATGGCTTTAGATCTAGGAAAAAAAATACGATTTGTACAGGAGATATTGAGAGATGCTAAGGCCCAGGTCATTATACTCCAAGAAACTCACCTAAGTAAATAACAGTGCTAGCGGGCCTTTGCAATATGTTCATGGGTACAGGAGATGCTACTCTCAGATCAATCCTGCAGCATTAAGGGGGTGGTCATATTGGTCAAAAAGGTCACTGGAATTAAAGTTGTACAGTATAAGACAGATACCTCGGGCAGCAGTGTATTGGCCATGGAGCGGTATGAATGGTAGTTGAGCGGAATATTATGGATACAACTGTGATGATCCTAGCTGTTTGAAAGTTCTAAAATACCACCGATTTATCATAGGGGTGATTTTAATGTTACCCTAGACAAGGAGCTTGATAGAACATCTAAAGCCAAATATACATGAATGTATAAGATGATGGTCAGACTCAAGGACTTGATGCAGGGTCTGGGCCCAACGGATAAATGGCGGGAGTGGGCAGCCACACTTAGGGATGGGCTGGAGAAGTTGCAAGATTAATTTAAGGCTGCTCTTGAGCAAAGGGTGTGAGACAGGTGGAGTATGAGTAGGTTATAACATTTCAAATATGGATAAAAGAATGGAGCCCTTCTGGCATGGAAAATGAAGACAGAGTTGGTCAGGAATCAGATAGACATTTTGAGTGAGCTAGACACAGGAAGAGAATTGAGGGTTGAGCAAGACCTTAGTGCTGAGCTGTTGAGCACCCTGCGCTTGGTTTACTATGAAGATCTAGATCCAGCTCCCCGAGATATTAAGGACTAGCTGTTAAGTAAAGAGCTGCCTGGGCTTGCTCAGTAACATAGATAGTATTTGCAGACAGAGGCAAGTGAGGATGAAGAAGGACAAGGCAGCAGGACCCAACAGGATTCCTATAGAATAATAAAAAAGCCTGAATGAATGTTTGATCCCGATCTGGAAATCACCATTTACTCAGATCTATTTAGATAACAAGGAGGTCCCCCCCTTCCTGGTATGAAGCAAATGTGGTTTTAATCAAGAAGCCTGGCAAAGACCCCAAAAAAAGCTGAGTCGTATAGACCGATATCACTACTGATTGGCAACTATAAGATCTTGCTGGAATTGTTGCTCATAGTGTCTAAGGTTATTCATAGAGTGTGAATGCCGATTGTTAGAAATGGGGTTCCTGGTTGGCTTGTGTAGGCATCTCAGCCAGGAAGGGACCACCACCCTAGTCAGGGCGAGAGAGCTACACACCCAAGATAACCCCTGCTCACCCCCTTGGTAGCTTGGCATGAGCAATCAGGCTTATTCCAGAGACAATGTGGAAAGCATTTGCACAACACACACAATACATGCGACACAATAAATACACCACAAAAGGAGAGTTCATAACAAGTTATATAACAATAAACTGTATTGCACATAAGACCAAAAACAACATGTGCCAATAATACCCTCTACAAAGCAGGTGTCAGAACATTACACATGTTACTAGTACTATGCGAAAGGGAGCAATAGTACTTAGGTTACTGGTATTCTGCAACACAAGTAGTAGTCAGGTCATTATTATCACCAAAAATCATCAGAATGCACATACAATGAAGCATTCCTGTCTATCAGGAGGAAAACATTGTGGAACAATCATTACTGCACATATCACAGGGTCCCCTGAAACAGAATTTACCCATACCTCAACCACAGAGCATGAAATCATGCAGCAGATTATAAATAGCACATTCTCAGTAAAACCTGTTTCATAGGTTACCAGCACAACCCCTTAAACCGGTGCACCTGCACTTCTGTGATATGGTAGGCAGTAAACAGAATGCAGAGCATAACAACAATCGCCTGAAAATACCTTCCCTATGTGGGGCACAGCACATTTGTGTGCCTTTTATAAGCTATTTGGTAAATTGGAATTTATGGTGAAGGGCATAGGGACGCCTGCACCCCTATACCTGTAAATATGGTACTGAAGGGCTCACGAGGAACAGGACCTCCAACGAGGGTTCCCTTCCTGTCCTGCCAGCTGGATGGTAGATGCCCCCCAAAGGGATGCTGCTAGGAGGAGGGGGGCACACACATTGTTCCAGCCAGCGAGGGGACCTTGCTAGATTCCCCATGTGGGAGAACAAAAGGCAGCCTCTTGCATCTACACTATTGTCTTTAGACATTTTACAGTGGGTCACTGCCCACTACTTCAAGGCCAGGAGCTCCTGCCCTCCTATGGCAGACAATATGGTAACTCAAAAGGGCTTGTCAGGCACAGGTCCTCCTCATCCTGCAAATTATGGGCGAGTGGTGGTCTCCACTGAAACAAATAGAGGTGCTGACCCCCAGCAAGCAAGGCCCACACGTGCAACCTCTGGGGCTTCTCCTTGCGGGGGATATCAGGTAAGGAATATGGCTCACCTGAGGGTGGGGGGGGGGGCACAGCAGAAAACACCTTTCAGCCGGGAGTGTCTTCTGTATGGCTGTTCCAAAGGTAGCGTGGTCGCTACCTGACCTCCGTGGTGCCCAGCCTGTCCTCAGCTCTCCCAGGAGGCAGGCAGCTGCAGGCCTAACAACATCTTCCCTCCCACTTCCTCCAGCGAGAGTCGGCCTTCAAGTGCGGCTTGGGTAGCAGCTGTGAATGCACCCAAAGCAGGAACCTGCCTGTTCTCCTTGGACTACATGAAGCGTTCATCTGCGCTACCACAAGGGGATCCTTGCTATATGTATATATAAATAGATAGATATAGATATATTCACTGGAAAAAACCAAAGGTTACAAGGTCGTTATAATTAGGTTCTGAATGTACTTGTGCAAAACAATTCAGCAGTTATAGTTAGAATTCTTTTAAGTAACTATAACTTGCACACTGAGGTAACTATAACTTGCGCCCTTGCCATGCACAGTTTTCTTATCAATAATTTTAATGCAAATGTTGCAGTGATAATATCAAAGATGCTATTCAAGATCTCATCAATGATATAATATGTGGAGCATGGCAAAGGCGCGAGTTATGGTTACCTTAGGGGGCGAGTTATAGTTACTTAAAAGAACTCTAACTATAACTGCTGAATTTCTATGGTTTTGTACTGTAATTTCAGTGAATGTTTATGGTTTTTTAACGTAAAGCAATTACTATACCTTATTCCAACCTCCACTGCACACAGCCTGTGGCCGTGTGCGGCAGGGGTTGGTCACAAGGCCTGACCTGCAGCCAGGCCTTGCAGCAAAGCCCTTATAACCACCCCAACCCTATGAGTGGGTGTGAGGGGGTACATGAGTGTCTGAGTGGGTGTGAGTGGTCGCACGAGTTTCTGAGTGCATGTATGAGTGAGTCTGTGGTTTTTCTTTCAAATGTTTCTATATTCGCAAATAATTTGCAAAATTTTCGTGAATATCACACATGATGATACAAAATTATTTTGAACCCATAATTTGCGCCCAAAACACACCTATATCACACTACTGGGGTCAGGGTACCTTCACCCTGACAACTTATGCCACTTTCAATGTGGATTTCCATCCCCGGGGACTGTGTCCCGTGAAATAAAATGGCGACCGCAACTTTGTAGTCAGGTTGCAGTAAGCCAATCGCAACGCTTCTTTTTGCATGCGTATTTGTCGAAAATTTGTGAATTTCGTTAATTATTCATGGCCAGAGATATACAAATGTATTTCCCCTTCCATATCTCAGAAACTACTGAACAGATTCACACCAAATAAACGAAAGCGTAATCTGCGTACCAACAGCTAGCTTTCTGCCAAATTTGGTGTAATTCTGTCCAGTGGTTGGGCTTGCAGTTGTGTCTAAAGAATCCTATGAAAATTAACATGGGAACCGCAACCTTTTTTTAGCCCCCTTTTTCTCGGGCCCTGCTTGATGGATCACCTCAAACCTTTCCATACGTAACAAGAATCACTGCAAAACTTTTTTTTCGAAAATTTCATTTTTCCTATGGAAGCATGGTTCTAACTATAACTACCTAGTGGTGACTGCCACTAGGTAATATCTATATATATGGCGAGTGCCACTAGGTTATATATATATATATATATATATATATATATATATATATATATATATATATATTAGTATTTTTTTTTTTCACTGAAAAAAATAAAGGTTATAAGGACGTTATAGTTAGGCTTACATTTCACTTGTACACCAGTGAAATTCATTCAGCAGTCATAGTTATGCTAACGTGCTTAGTCCTTAGTAAGTAAACTTACAAGGGGACGTGTATAGGTCGATGAACCTTTTGAATCGCATGGAGTATCCCAGTCATGCAGTGACCACTGAAATGGTAGCTAACATCAATAATCAAGGAACATGCTATGAAAAACAGCTTTAAACCATAATACTCAAGGATAACAACTACTCAGGAAGAGTTAACAAATTTTATTCCCTATTGATTACAATTCTAATCATCCATTATTTAAATCTTTATTAATCAATCTTTATTAATCAATTAATAGAAATACATTATTCTCAAAGAAAACATATGTGACAATGGAATACCATGAGCTATGAATACCAGCGTTAATAATGTAATTCAGCAATTTAGTTTGTCAGTAACTTGTCACTGTCAACGTCACCTCTAACAGCCTACCTAACCAAGATTAGCATTAGCATGTGGGTCTTCATGCAAAAAACAGTTTAGATAAAACATTAATTTGGAAAAATTCTGCCTAAGGAAGAATCTCTGTAAAACAGTGCAGTTGGTACCTAGAAGAAAAGGCACAAAATTGTCAGTCACATGTTCATAGCTACCTATCCAGGATGGATCAGCAACAAGTCAGTCTTTGTCTTCAGGTCATTAATAGTCAGCTACAAATCAGGCTCACAGAGTATGAGCCCAATATCAGCACCTCGGACAGTGTCTCCTGACGTCATCACATTTCTCCTCGCAGTTCTGATTCCTCACCCCTTGTCATGACTTTTTATTAGGGTCTTAGGACTTTATTAGGGTTTATTAGGGTCTCCCAGTCCATCCCACTAATTGCTAATTGGTCGGTCAGTCAGAAAATATGACTCTAACCTATAGTTTTTATTTACCAAATCATATTCTTATATTTCACAAAACGCTGATTGGTTCTTCTTGCGATGAGGACATCATACGGCTCTTCAGGTATCAAAATTGTTGCAAATGGTTCTCTAGTCAGTGCTTTCATTGTTCAAGTCCTGGGAAAGTACATTTAGCCTACACTACACATAATTGTTTCAAATTGTCTTCTCCATCTCCTGTCCGTCGGTACATTGCAGAATGTTCTAACTAAGCGACTTGAACTCTGAGCAGTTCAAGGTTGCAGTTACCGGTTACCAGTCCTTTGCAAGGCGTTCAAATTCTCCATGTTCAGATCGAGCAAGGCCCAGTGGAAATAGGCCTAAGGTGCGGCTAACTTAAACTATTGAATTAATACAATGCATAGGTTAGACATCTCATTATTATGATATATTAGTACATTTTCTCATATATGTTTCATTATTCCACACATTTAATCACTTTAGTACATGTTGTGATCACTCCCCAAGGACTCATTTCTAAACATGCACATTATTTTCTATTATTAATTTCTCTATGCATTTTTCTCATTTAATAAACACACACTTAAGTCATTAATAATTTCTTAATTAACATTTCTGCTCCAACAGTTACCTGAGCTAACTGTAACTTACACCCCGTAATGCATTGCTTATGACCTCATATATTACATCACTAATGACATGGTCAGTGACATCACTGATGACATCCATGATCACATCTCAAATAACATCACTGATGACCCCCTATTACAATTGACGTTTTCTGCCCCAGAGAAGTGGTGGTTTCCAGGGTGCAGGGAGATTGTGCTTGTTTTGGTTTTTTTTGCTGCAAATTCATGAATTTTGCAAATTTGAACGAAAATTTTGAAAGAATGATTTTTTTGCCCTCGCGGGGTCCCGCTGAGACCCCAAGACTATGGCTTGGGGGTCAAGGTATTTCTACCCTACCTCCTTTTCTGTTTTTTCAAATTTCTTTGTGGACTCAGCTGGAAACCCTCCCCAAAACCTTTACGCCTGTATCACCCCCGGTCCTCCCGAAGGATTTTTGTATAAGAGGCCGGAGACTGTTGTAGTGTTTTTTTTTATTTCTTCAATGGATCCTCTGCTGACTTGCAGTGCAATTTAAAAAAATGCTGCTTTTGGCCCTGGGGGGCACCAGGCCTAAGGGGACGTGGTATCCCTATCCTGCCCCATAAGCTTTTTTAATTTGTATCATTGTTTCTGGAACAGGAAACTGAATCCCCGAGTCCTAAGGTGGCTGCCACCACACCTTTCTTGATGTGATAGCAGCCAATCAGATCTTTTCTTGTGATGTGTCAGCTCGACAGGTCCTCAGGGGCATGAAATATACAAAGTTGATAAGTGTGAGAAAACGGCTGATTGCAGAGGCTCCCTAAATTTTTGCCCCCATTTTGCACTTTTTGCTGGTGTTGTCCTGACTCTGATGGTGCCCTGGGTGCTCTGGGTGCTGATAACCAGTTCTGTGCTTTGTGTAAAATCAGTATGCAAATTAGGCTAATTATAATTGGCTATGTCAACCTACCCATACGTCCCTAGTATATCTTAGGGCATGTAGGTTTAGGGACCCCAGCATAGGTAGTGCCCCCATAGGTGCAATGCTAAGGTGCCCAGTGTCATTTTAAAGGCAGGCCTGCCTTGCTGGCTGCTTTTAAGCTTAAGGTATATGCAAATTCGACTTTGGAATTAAAACTACTTCCAAGGTCTTAAACTACCTTATTTTAATATACGTCACCTCTATCATGTGCCCTATGTGCCCCTAGGGTTGGGTGCCATGTAACTATAAGCAGGGCTGTTATAAAAAATTGATTCATAAGCTCTGGTAAAGTAAAATAGCCAAATTTGATTTTCCCTCACTGTAGTGAATGGTCTCCATAGGCTAAAATGGGGAGACTTCTTTAAATTAACAAATTCCCCATAAGTGACGGATACCTTGAGTTTGGTATCAAAATAATTGCTATAATAAATTCCACAATTTGCCTTTGTTGGATTTAATATAAATAGTTCAGGTAAAGAGTTTCAAAACTCTACTTGAAAGTTGCCCACTTCAGCTCTGTAGTGCCCTTCACAGATTGGCCAGCATCTGGCAGCCTGGCCAGGCTGCCTTGATGAGGTGTGAAGTGGCCTGGGCTGAACACAAAGTATGTGCCTGGGGGAGGAGATCTGCCCCAGCAGATGGTGAAACAAGATGGGGGAGAGCAGTCAAACTGGTCTTGTAAGACAGAGAAGGACATTTGGAGGAGCTCAGGACTTCCCCCATTTCCTGCAACCCCATACATTTAGGTGCCCTCTTGATTAGATTAGGAGAGGGCAGAAGAGGGGTGTGTGTAGGATTTTTAGCCACACCAGTGGGTGGGCTCAGCCAGATCTCATCTCCAAAAATCAGTTATACCCATGTTGGATTTTTGAAGAATGTTGCTCCCTGGGATTGATTTTTGCCACACTTCCCAGGAAGTGGTCATCAAAGGGGGAAGGAGCCTGTCTGTGATTGGACAATCAGGCCCTCCTGCTTTCCACCCCAGTAGCAAGGATAAATATGGCAGAGCTGCACCCACACCTCAGATTCCCACAAGGAACAAGACAAAGAAGAAGAAGGACTGCCCTGCTGGACCCCTGACCTGCACCTGGAAACTGCACTCTGATGGACTGCACCAGCTGCACACTTGGGCTTTACCACTAAAAGGAATTTGCCTGTCTTCTACTGCTTCAAGAAGGGACTACCTGTTTGCTACAGGTACAAAGGAGCTGCAGCAGAGTCCCCTGCATCAAGTCCTGCAAGCAGAGCCCAGCTGACCAGCGTCCAGTATTCGTTGACCAGGATTCGTTGACCAGGTACATTCTGGGAATTGTAGTCCTAACTCCCTAGGAGCAACTCAGAGCTCCTGGAACCTTGGATCAAGTTGTGGACACTTTAAAGACCCAAAGAAGACCTCTGGAAGAATATCCAGAAGTTTGGATACGTTTGGAGCAACTCCATAAGTTGAAGAGGTGCATTGTGGGAGTTCTAGTCCTAGACCCCAAGAGGCAAACCAGAGCCTCTGAACACTTGGCTGGTGATGTGGACCACTTTCCTGAATCAAGAAACACTTCTGAAAGTAATTGTATCAGTGTTACCTCGTGGGTGGCCTGAACTTTGCACTTTGTCCCTGTGCAGCATGACCTTTTTTTAACCCTTTGAGCACCAGTTCCTTCTTTGCGCTAGAAAGCATTCATTCTTTAAAAATTCATATCTACGGTTCTGCTTATCCAATTGTAATAATGTTTGTGTCATTTCGAAGATAAAAATGTAATCTATTTTTATAAATTGGTGTTGGATTTTTGTATTGCGTTTTGTGTTTTACATATTTACTGTTTTTTGATTTTTAAATGCTTTACACACTTCTCTCCTAAGTTAAGCTTTGTCGCTCGTTGCCAAGCTGCCAAGGGTTGAGCTAGGTTTAATTTATAGAGACCTAACTGGACCTAAGTGGAGATTAGTCACCTATTGCTAAGTATAGACACTTTCCTGCCCTTACCAATAATCCACTTTCCAACAGTAAGCCGCAATTGAACAAAAATCTACTGATCTGATTTACACCAAATCACAAAAAATAAGCTTTCTGGACCAAGATCTAGCTTTCTTCAAAATTTGGTGTTATTCTGTTTAGCTGTTTTGGCTGTATCGCTGTTCATCAATTTTCCTTTTGAATTTGACAGGTGGGAAAATGTCACACACCCTTTTTCTTGGCCCCCACTCATGACTCACCCCCCCAAACTTTCAAGAAAGGAGCTATGGTGGGTGAACTTTATTTTTGGATACTTTCAGAAGATTTGTCAAAGCCAAAGTTATACATAAAAGAAGAAATGCTTGTTCAATTGGAACGTGGTGTTAACTATAACTATCATACACATCAAAGTAGCTAAGCCTTCCGAACTATAATGAAAGAAGAGAAAATATCAACTTTTTCATCCATTGCATATGGTATCATCCAAGAATTGGAATAGATGACTCACCCACTAATAGTGGCATGCTTCATCATAGGCAGTCTATCCACACCCTTGTAAGATGGCGGACTCAACCAAAATTCTTCGGAGTTCCTATATAAAATATCAGGTGGATATAAGCAGAGATCCAGATCTTTTAATAAAAATACCTATTGGTAAATACCTAAGATATCCTTTATTAGAGAGTACCAAAGATATGAATAAAAATAAGCTTTTTGAGTCTTTTATTGGACACAATGTTCTAATGGACCCTAATCTTAAACCAACATGCTTCGGCCCTTCTCAATGAGCCCTATGGTTCTGGGGTCCTTCGTCAGGGATATCATAACTGTCCATGCCAATCACTATAGCATCTCAAACATACATGTGAGGCCTAAGGCTCTCACCTGATACTGGGGGGTCTCGCCTTCTAACATACCTAGAAAAGTGAATAGAAAAGAAAAACATTAACCTGCCCCCATGTATTGCTGGACTGTGGGGGAAACATATTTCTCTAAAATTATTTGATTTTTCTCCTCTCAGACTAGTTGCCTTAATCTTAACTTAATCTCTCTGAGCTATTCAATTAATAGTCTCTGAAATGTCCACTTCTTTGGACAACTTAGGGAATACCCCCACATTAGCAGAATCCAGCAGACACTCTTTCTTGTAGTACTATCTAGAGGCTATCATTATGCATCTTATCTAAAATAAATGAAACCTTCATAAACCTACTAGTGTATCCAATGCTTATAACCATTATAAATTTGTCACAATAGAAAGTAGCATAGTTATGATTTTGTGCTTGATTACCATTCTCTTCGCAACAGTTTGTGATTTTTTTTTTTATATGATTAAGCACATCCGGTCCATTAAGCTGGTATTATAATTCACCTTGGTAAATGGGTGGAGAAAAAGGCTTCCACATTGCAATTCTTAAAACTGATACCATTGAAAGAAATGTATTATGTACTCATTACACCAGGTTGCCATAATTCATTAAGGTGATTTTAAAACTCATTTTATCGAAATCTCTTATTTTTTTAAATACTCCATGGCACACAGGCCCACTAACTGTAACTTAATCACTGTAAAGCCAGACCATCTAAAAAATGATTAATCCAATCATACTCAGCTGCCAGCTGCTCAGGATGTCATATATATAGATATATATAGATATATATATATAGATCTGTATATATGTATATATATATATATATATATATATATATATATATATATATATATATATATATAAATATATATATATATGGTTACAGAGACATTATAGTTAGGTAATAGAATCAAGAAAACATCGACATTCACCTAAAAAACCAAAGGTTACAGGGACATTAGAGTTAGGCTTACATTTTAAACATACCAGCCATAGAAATTCACCTGTTACCCCGGGGTTGCCAGGGATCTGAAATGGCCACCCTTTCTTTTTTTTCAAATTTTCTCTGGTGAGGTGGCGGTCCTCGGTGTGTGGGTGAGGAGGATTATTTAAATAGATGTGTGCCCCGGGGAAGTGGCAGTCCCCAAGACTGTGGGGACGGGGGAGGGGGGCTGAGCGCCCCCAGCATTTGATACATAACAAGTGCCCAGGGAGGTGGTGGTCCGCTGGACTGCTGGCGTGCTGGGGGGGGCAAGCAGCCCCCACATTTGATTTATAACAAGTGCTCTGGGGAGGTGATGGTCCCTGCAGGGGGAGCCAGGCAGTCCCTCCCTCTGCATTTTCAGAAACAGTAGCCCCAGGGTGTTGCTGGTGATCCCCAGGGCTGCGGGGGGACTGGAGAGCCACCCTGCATCCAAAACATAAATGCTCCTGGGACCTGCCCCACCTGAGGGACGCAGTTAAACAAGCACAGGAGCTGAAAATTAAGAAAAAAATCTGTTTGCTCTGGGAGGTCAGAGCTAAGGGGTAAGGGTCACTCTACCATAGCCCCTTTTCTTATGTGTTTTGAAAGCTGTGTCCCAAAACGGCCGGTAACACTTTAAGTGTTGGCAGCCAATCAGATCTCAGCACGAGATCGGGAGGGTTTACAGAGTCTTGTCGCCCCTATATATACAAATTTGTATTTTCTTTGATTTATCAACAGCTACTGAATGGATTTCAAATACAAAAAAATGCACTTTCTGGACCAAGAGGTACCTTTCTGCCAAATTAGGTGTAATTCCATTCAGTACTTTGGGTGCTATCGCTGTTCAAAATCCCTATGGCAAAATGAATGGGGAAAACACGTTTCGCGTTTTTCTCGGCCCCCACTTGATGGATCAAACCAAAACTTTCAAGACAGAAGCTGAACTTACCAAAGTATAAGTTTTGAACATTTTGTAAAGATTCGTCAAACGGCGCTAAAGTTATAGGCAAAACAAAAAACACTCCGTCTATGGAAAATAGACCCTAAATATAACTGCCTAGTGGTGACCGCCACTAGGTTTTATATATATATATATATATATATATATATATATATATATATATATATGTAAAATTAAAAAAACTGAAGTGCCATTACATCCTGTCTGCTAAAAAGATCTGAGCTTAAGTTAAAATCCTACAAATCCACTGAATAAACCAACAGTAAATGCGACATTATAGTTGAATATTAGGTAAAACTATTGTCTAAAGATAAATAAAAAAACCTCTGAAATTCACTGGTTATATTTTACTGAGCTAACTATAACTTGCGCCCCACTATGCACTGCTTATGCCCTCATATATTGCAGCACTCATGATATCACTGATGACATCTCAAATAACATCATTGCTGACATCATCCAATGAATATGACAGATTGCTATACAGTTTTCATACTGGAAGGTATACAGAGAGCTACACTTAGACCTAATTTTGTCTTTCTCCTGCAGTGCTAATCGGTGTAAACATTTGTAACATGCAGGACATAAAGCATATTAGTTAAAGCATTCAGATTTAGTGCTCCTATTTTACTAATATTCAGATGAGTAAGAAACATAATGCGCTGCTTTCAATGTAGTGCCATTTTTCTTGCGCCCCTTAGCGCCCCCCTAACGCTACCATGTGTATGTCATATTTAAGATTCAGTGCACCATGGCGGTAGTTAGGGAACTAGTATAAAAAAAACTATTTACGCTAGTTTGGTGCTTTGCAGGATTAGCATTAAAAATGATGATGTTAGTCCTGCAAAAGCACATTGAAGCCCATTATAAATAATGGTGTGCCTCCTTTAAACAGCAGCTCTGTGTAGGCGATACAAATGCCACAAAAAAGGCACAAAGAAATCTTTTAGATTTCTTTGTGCCATTTTTCGCTCCCTCCTCAATGGGGTAACAACCCTCTTGCATACATTATGCCTGGCACAGGGATAATGTGGCACAAGGGGTTACAAAGTGGCACAATGCATGCCTCTGGCTCCGCGATTTTGGCCTCGTTGGGCCACATTAGCGTAAAAAAAAAAAATGACACTAATGTGGCTCAAGGAGGCGCTAGGCCCTCCAAAATCTGGGCCATAATGTCTCTGTAGACTATAAAATTACTTTAACCTTAGAGTTTTTCAGTACATATTTATCATTAGATCAGAGTTTCCATAGGAAGTACAATACTTGTTTTGCTAATAACTTTCGCATCTTCGGTAAATATCTTAAAGAAAAGTTCAGCCACCTCAGCATCTCCCTGGAAAGTTTTGGGGTCATATGTCAGGAGGGGGCTGAGAAAAAGGGTGGGCCTGAAAATGGAATTTCCACATTTCCTGAAGCTGTGCCTTTGTTGTAATAACTCCTGTTGCATGTTGTAATGGGGGTACACTATGCAGGTGAAGGATTTCAGAAAGATGTGGGGAGAAAAAATGCCAGATGTATAAAATGTTTTTACATTCACAAACAATGTTTCTTATGATGTATAGTAGTTTTGCTAGCTCTTAAAATGGGTTTGAAAATAGGTTGTGATTTGATATTTAAAGGAGCTTCTTTTAAGCTTTGCTTCCAAATACTGAATCTGTATTGGATGTATCAGGGGTTTGTGCCTGGAATTCAGGCTGCAAACCATTGAAATGTTATCAGCCCTCAAGATAGGGTAGTAACTCATTTGCAAAAGGAAAGGGGACCCCTTTGAAGTATTTCTGCTTTGGTAATTGTGAACAAAATTCCAGGGGAGTAAACAGTGGCCCCTGCGACCATTGCCAACTCTCAGAGAAACTTTTTGAAAAATATTTATTCGTACAAGAAGTCCTTTTCTCATCAAGGAAAACAGGCTGTTTAAAAAAAAGAATACTTTATTTAAAAAGAATCACAGACATAACTAACAGGCCATCATCGTTGTGATTGTGGCCAATCGCACTGAGCTGTAATTTGCAACCTACCTAATGAATATTGCTACTCAGTCTGTTTTGGAATTCTAGGAACTGACCTATTAGAACAAAGGTCAGTTTGAAAAATTCCATACTGGTCTCAAAAATAACAGTAGTAATTTGTGCAACTAATGAAGTGAAACATCTGGCCCTGAGTATGCCTAAATGAGTGAGGGCTTGCAGAGGAAATCAATGTAAAGGGGAGAATGGGAGTGATTGAGACATTACGAAGATCACTACAACTTCCACAGACCTTAGTAATGTTCAAGTCACAATCATATTTTCAGAATTAAAGCATTTTCCATTCTAATTATTTGCATAATTATCATTATTCACTCAAATGACACTGATAACAAGCACTGGCAAAGGCACCAAATTGGTGTAGTTTAAGTGTACGCCCAGTGTTGTCTGATACATCTGGATGCAATAATAAAACTCACAAGGAGGCAGGCAAACACTAGCCATATAGTAGCAGCCTGTTTAAAGCACAGTATTCTAGCTAAAATATTTTATGCCACACCCTTGATTACATTGGAAATGCCTCTTGAAAAGTTGTGCTTCTTTGGCCACATCACTTTTAGAACTACCCCACGTTATCTCATTTAAAAACCTAGCTTCAAGTATTTCCAAAGTTCAGATTTTATTTCAGAATGAGACCAGATATGTTGAATGCATTTGTCAGAATTCACAAGATTAAATCCACCTGAGGCCTCTTTAATCCACCACCTGACACTCCCTAACCATGTATCTCACTCTTGCAGGCACCTGCTTTCTTCTTGTCTTATGTTTTTTCTCTTTCTCTTCCTCTTTCTTTCTCCTTTGTGTGACGGCCCCAAAAATAAGTGCCAGTGGTCACCACCACCAACCACTGACTCAAATTAAGCACTGCCATTATCCTTCTTTCAAATGCATCTCCACACACTGCATCGTCAGGCCATAATTGCTCATTCATTCTCATAATATTCTTCCAACTGTCTAGACATAACCTAACATTCCTCAACAACTGTTTCTCTCCATACAATACTTATTCGAGAAAATAGTGATCAGTTTCTGGGCATACAGATTCCTGAAAATATAAAGGTCCTGGGATTTAACCAGTTAGTTGGAATACCCAACACATATAGGAAAACCTTAAATAGAACTGGTCCCTCATAGCAGAAATCACTGCCTCACATACCAAACAGATATTTCAAAAGTATCTATAATAAGCATTTGAGGCCTATATTTGGCAAACAAAACAGATCCTGTAGGAAATCTGCCTTTTCAGTTTGGTCACACTGTATTTTTCACTTTTTGCTAGACCCTACATTTGTACTGGTTGTAGAACTACGTGCACTTTATCCTTGATAACTAGTAGTATAGTGCTGGTTCTCCCCCTTTAAATATTGTTGAATTGGCATACTCATTGGCATTTGTATCTTGCCTGTAAGAACATAGGATATGGTATAAAGTGTAGCCACGACCTGATAGATAAATGCCACTGTAGAGTGCAGCACCTATTGTGCCACCCACTATAATTTTATTGCAAACATGGCTTCAGGCCTACCACATTAGCCTGGCTGTAACAGTGGAAAACATGCACTGTGGCCTGTAGGAATAACCTATTTTTGATATGTACAACCTCCCTTTAATATATTCATAAATTGCCCCTCTGTAGGCCCTGTAGCCCACTGTCAGGGTATATGGGATTTAAAAGTAGGACTAAAATGTAATGTTAGCATGTTCTCACAGTGACTAGCACCCAAAAGGTATGTTCACTATGGCAGGTCTAGCTGTCCTATGTAGAAAGCCAGAGTACAAATAAAAAATACTAACACTGTATCCTGGGAATAGGACAAGCGGGAAAAATAATGAAACAACTATTTTTAATAGTTTTAAAAATCCAATTTAATGGCGAAGTTGGAATTTCAATAAATAATCAGGAAGCATAAAATTTAGAAGGTTACTTTTATCCTGCCTGGAGTACCTGGGGGCTAATTTACATTAGGATCTGTAGCTTCTTCTAGCCAGTAATTAGCCTTGAATAGGTTTGAATAGGTGTTAAATGCCTTCCAGGAGCAAACAATACAGTGCCCTCAATAGGCAGAGATGACTAGTCTGAACCCTACACTATGCAAGGTAAGTATTGTGGGCATCCTTTTTGACACTACAGTTTCAGGTCCTACTTGAGTGTCAAATCCTGGTTTACATGTCTGCTGGATTTACACATAACCCTTGGGGCACACTTGAAAGTGGGAAGAACTGGATGCCAAGACTGTTCCTGTGTTATTGTGAGTACAGTGGTTACCTCAAACTGGATTTTAGTGTTAGATATAGGAGGACACTAGGATTACAAAAGTAACCCCAACCCTCAGAGCCCATGTTTAGCATGGGTGAAGATGTTTGCCATCTTGAAAATGCCCAAAGTGTGTAGTGTTGGCTCTAGGAACATTTACCCCATTGGTTAGGGCATTACCATGAGTCATTCACTCATACTAGCTTGTGCCAGGCATTAATGTTGCGCCTTCAGGTACCCACTTCCGAACACTTGCTGGACCTGCTGTTTGTGACCTTAGCTGAGCCATGAAGGACCGGTCCTGCTCCCTCTTCTTCCCAGGATAAGGAAATGGACTCCAACGGCAAAAAGGCTGACCTCCTGTTCAAGCTAAATCGGTACAACAAGGTACAAGTGGCCTTTTCCTGAAAATATCCAGTTGACAAGTGGCATCTGGACTGGACCCTGCAGGTGGCATATGCCTGACACACTGTGAGTCTGTAAGTGCCCCACCTGCAGGTAGCATATGCCTGACACACTTTGAGTCTGTAAGTGCCTCACCTGAGGTCCTTGGAAGTGTACTCCTGTGATGGATTTGGACTTAAAGAACTCTGGGCCTGTTTTATAGTTTGGCAGAGTGGGTTACTCTGTCACAAATGTGACGGATATCCCATCTGCCGTATTAGGATCTCTATAGGCTACTATGTGATTGTAAGACGACAGATGGGATATCTGTCACATTTGTGATGGTGTAACCCCTCCGGAAAATTCTAAATCAGCACCTAAGTCAGAAGGTAAAAACTTTTGACCAGGATGAACCTGCTTGGTGTATATGACCTGCGCTTCATTGTTGTCAGCATGACCTGGTCATCAACGACCAATGACTATCATAGGCGCTTTGTGCTTTTAGATGCTATGTCTACTTAAAACTTTAAAAATTGAATCTCTGTTTCCCTTTTTTGGATTTTTGTAATTTTAGTGTTGTTTTGTTTGACAGTGCACTCATTTGTTTCTAATTCAGTTTGGATTTTTTTATTGTTTTACATTTTGACTTTAATACTGTTTTGAGATTGCATGAGTTCTTTACTCATTGCTCTAAGTTAAGCCTTTCAGCTCTGTGTCATAACTACCATAGAGTTGAGCTCAGGCTAATTTAGTGACCTTGAGGGTTTCCCCTGATTATTCCTTGAGGAGGTAGTTGTTGGGTTATACTGTGTGTGGAATGTTAGTGATGTATTGATTGCTTAGCAACATGTGGAATGTGGTGGGAGGAAAAGATCTGGCAAGGCAGTTGCCCATCTTGTACTGCCAGGGTTGGTAGCATCCTGCTTAATGGAATAAAGCGTTGGAAAAAAAAGACTTGGAACTGTGTCTTTTTCAGTGGCGACGAGGGTGGGATCGCAATATTATCAGTGAGCCAACCCTGGCATAGGAGGAGAAGCCTTGAGATGCCTTCTGGACTTTGTGGGCAGTGACTGGACGTTATTTGAGACGTTGGTGGAAATCTTCTACTGCATTTTATATGATTTATGGATGTATTGGAGTGCAGTGTCATAGACGTATCCTCGGCAGACCTTGTGTTTTGAAAGGATTCATGTTAACCGATGACAACGCCGCCTGCGCAGTGAAAAGCGTGTAATGACTTCGTGCTACTGCGAGTGAGGGTAAATTAAGCTTGCTCTGGTCAAACTAAGCCCCGGGGCTAACAAGATTCTGATCTCAAGGTATTTCGGCAATGAGGACCTAAAGCTTAACTTCTCATATTTGCCGCGCGGTAACTGCTTGTTACCTTTCAAGTTTGTCACGAAAAGCGTTGTTGGCTGTCCGCGCGCAGAGACCGGTTTTCAGAGGCAGAACTGGAACAGCCCAGTCTCCAGGACGACGGAGAGGACACGAGACGGAGAAGACGCGAGAGAGCGCGTCACTATTGTGTGAGCGGCAAGGGCAACCAGCTGTAGAAAGAAGGCCGACGGTCGCAAAACAACGTGGACGTCGTAAATTAAATGTGAGGAAGCGCGTCAGATCTGCGTGTTGTGAGCAACCAACTGGAAAGTGAAGCGGTGCTTGCTGAGAGTGGAGGACGCACTGAACAGTAAAAAAAAATAAATAAAATAAATCTGGAAAGTGGGAATATCGTCGTACTTCAACGTTATTGTTGACTGGGGGGTCAGCGCCACTGTGTTGGTGTTGGACAATATTTTTTGCCATTCAATGTAGAATGTGGATTTTAACTTAAATTGTGCAGAGTGAGTTACAGATTAAGTAATATAATACATTGTATTTAGTCTGTGGTAACATAGTAATTGGACACTTGTACGGTGAAATCTCAGTGTAAACCATGCAAGCTATAGCGCCTCCACCTACGTTTTTACCTCTTCCTGGGGAGCCTGTTATGCCATGGGAAGATTGGCAAGAGGCTTTTGAAACATATTTAGAAGCCTTGGGTGGAGCTATTTTTACAGCAAAAAGGAAATTAGCTTTGTTAAAACATAATTTGGGCGTGGAAGGGAGGAAAGTGTTGAAAACTCTACCGTGTGGTGAAGTTCTTGAAAATGGGGAGGGATCTGACGAAGAGGTTGATGGTGAGGATGTGTATGTAAGGGCCATGGGGGCATTAGAAAGTCATTTTAGCAAAAAAGTGAGTATAGTGGTGGAACGCCACAGATTCTTTTCGAGAGCGCAAGCGCAATGTGAGTCTGTGGATCAGTTTGTAAGTGCGTTGAGAACATTAGCAAATACATGCAAGTTTAAGGACCTACACGAGGAAATAATTAGAGACCAATTGATAAATCGTACTAGAAATATAAAAATTCAGGAGAAACTCTTGAGTTTAAAAGATCCTTCTTTGGATGAGGCTATTGTTGTTGCGAGACGTATTGAAGATACATCACGTTATATTAAGGAATTGGGAAAACACGATGTCGATAATGTGACCCCTCAGGAAGTGGACAAGATCAAGAGTACTAAGAATGAAAGCATATTTGAAGGGAAAAAAAAATGTTATAGATGTGGTAGCATGAAACATCTGGCATTTTCTGGAAGTTGTCCAGCGTCGAATGCTAAGTGTTTCAATTGTAATAGAATGGGTCATTTTTCCAAAGTTTGTAACCAAAAGAAAAATGTAATCAAGAAAAAAAGTGTGAATTGTGTGCAGGCTGACGGAAAAAAGTTAGAAAAGACGTATTCTGATGAAGAAGGTGATGGTGTGCAAGTATTGATGCTAAATGCTGTTACTGAAGAGGTCTCAGTTGAGAACAACGTGATGTTACTTGAGAATGGGTGTTACAGACCACCGAAGTGTAGTGTAAATCTGAATGGTTTAGTAGTTAGCATGTGGGCGGATTCATGTTCTCCATATACGCTGATTAATAGAGATACTTGGCTTAGGTTAGGAAAGCTGGAATTATCTGAACCCAAAGTTGGATTGGTAGGTTATGGAGGTACCAAGATATCGGTTGTAGGGTATTTTCAAGGGAGTCTAAATTTTAAACAGAGGAAAATAACATGTTGTGTGTATGTTGTGGAAAGAGGCAGATGTTTGTTAGGGTGGAATGAACAAAGAGCATTAAACATTGTATTGAACCCGAACACCGAGGAACAAGTTCTGACTGTGTTACAAGAAAATCCTAATGCAGAAAAGTGGAAGGCGAAATTTCCTTTGTTATTTGGAGACAAGCTGGGTTGTCTTGAAAAATTTCAGCACAGGATTGTTTTAAGAAAAGGTGCGATACCTAAGGTGCATAAAGTGAGAGGAGTACCATTGATGCTTAGGGATGCATTGAAAACTGAATTGGCAAGATTATTACAATTGGGGGTGATAGAAGCGGCGGAGTCTTCGGAATGGTTGAGTCCAGTGGTACTGGCTCGGAAACCTAATGGCAAGATTAGGATGTGTGTTGACCTGAGAGATTTAAATGATAATATATGGATAGACAGACACCCTATACCAAATATAAATGAGTTGTTGGCCAGCATTCAAGGTGGAAAGGTGTTTTCTACACTGGATCTGTCTAATGCGTATCATCAGATTTTATTACACCCAGATTCGAAACATCTCACTTCATTTATCACACCCGAGGGAGCATTTAGATTTTTACGAATGCCATTTGGCCTGGCATCTGCCTCAGCGGTCTTTCAAAGGATAATGCAAAACTTGTTGGGCGAGGTTGAGAATGTAAGATTCTTTCAGGACGATGTGCTGGTATGGGCGGAAAGTGGAATGGAACATGATAAAGTGTTAGGGAAGGTGTGTTCAATTTTGGAAAGAGCAGGTTTGAGTGTTGAAATGAAGAAATGCAAGTTCGAGCGACAAAGTGTGGAGTATCTGGGCCACACAGTTTCTGGTGATGGAATTAAACCAAGGGTAGGTCTGATGGAGGCGATAGAAAAAGCTCCGAATCCGAAGGATAAAGATCAGTTGAGGTCATTCTTAGGTCTAGCTGAGCACTATGCTAAATTTGTAAAGAATTTTGCGGACATCGCTCAGCCCCTACGCACACTGATGAAAAAGAACCAGAAGTTTGAGTGGTCGGATGGTTGTCAACAAGCGTTTGTTGAGTTAAAAAAGAGTATTGTCAATGCAGTGGAGTTGAAGCCATTTGTGACGAGCGACCATACTATCATATCCACAGATGCCAGCATGTACGGTTTGGGGGCTGTGTTGATGCAAGTGAGGAAGGGTAAGGAGTACGTGATTGCATTTGCCTCAAGAACGTTGAGAGGTGCGGAAGCCACTTATTCTGCGATTGAGAAGGAGGCTCTCGCTTGTTGGTGGGGCGTCCAGCATTTTAGGAATTATGTGTGGGGAAGAAGATTTGATCTACGAACGGACCATAAACCATTGGTGGACATTTTCACGACAAAGGGTGCCAGCCGAGCATCACCACGTATAGCAAAATGGTTATATAGGTTACAAGAATATGACTCCGTCACTAAATATGTTCCGGGGGTGGCAAATGTGAATGCTGATTGTTTGTCTAGACTACCAATTGAGGGAACGGAGAACGACGAAGATGAGGATTGGGTTGTGGCAGATATACATGCTGTAGAATTGAAAGCTGTGGGGAAAGACGAGTGGAAGTCAGCAATGATGGAGGATGAAGTGATGCAAATATTGAGGAGAAATTTGGATAGGCATTGGAGGGAGTTAGGAAGGGATGTGGTGGATGTGTTAGCTAATTTTAAGAGTGTATGGTCGGAGTTATCTGAACAGGGTGGGGTATTGAAGAGAGGTGACAGAGTGGTTGTACCGCATAAGTTAAGGGAGAAAGTGTTAGGTGTTTTGCATGAAGGGCATGGTGGTATGTCCGGTATGAAGAGGAAGGCAAGAGTGGATTTTTGGTGGCCAGGTATGGACCGTGATGTTGAAAGGTTTGTTAGAAATTGTTTGAGCTGTGCGTGCAGTGACAAAACGCATGTGGGCAAGAGTACTCCTGTAATTCCCATTCCATTTCCGTGTGAGCCATGGAAGAAAGTGGGTATGGATGTGTGTGGTCCATTTGTTTTAGATGAAAATGGCAAAACCTTTGCTATTGTTATGATGGATTACCACTCAAAATGGCCAGAGGTCAGTTTAGTGCGTGATGTGAGATCAGGTGCGGTCGTTGAGTTTTGTGAGGAGGTATGGAAACGGGAGGGTTATCCTGAAGAGTTAGTAACTGACAATGGTCCACAGTTTACGTCGATCGAATTTGAGAATTATCTGGAGAGTTGTGGAGTAAAGCATGTTAAAACCGCCATCGCACATCCTAGAGAGAATGGACTGGTGGAAAGATTTAACAGGGTGTTGGGGGAGTGCATTCAGTTAGCATTGCAGAGTAGATTGAATTGGAAGAAGGAAATCAAAGACATGTTGTGGAACTATCGTACCACTCCACATTCCCTTACTATGGAGACTCCGTTCATGTTATTGAAAGGAAGGAAACCCTGTACCAAAGCTGTGCCAGGGTGGATGGGCAAGGCAGGTAGGGGAAAGGTGAATGAGGAAAGCTTAATGAGTCGTGTGACGGAAATGCAAGGGAAATATGAAGGTAAGGGTACAGCTGGAGTGGCGGAACGGAAATTAGCTGTTGGTGATTGGGTGCGAACGAAAGTTTGGGACAGAACTAAGAAAGGGTCATCCAAATGGTCTGTGCCCAAACGTATAACAAAAGTGAGAGGATATAGTGTGGTGTTAGATGATGGAAGGAGATGGAATGTGGATAGTGTGGTGAAATGTAATGAGTTGGAATTAAGGAGGTGGAAAGTGAATGTAAATGAGGGTGAGTTTCCAAAGAGGGGTGCAGAGTGGAAGAAGAGAGGTGTAAGAGTTGTGAAGAGGCCAGAGTATTTGAAAGATTATATAAGTTAAAATATACCAACATTGTTTATGTATGGCAATATGTTTTAATGGTTAATGATTAGTGGATTTCAACATATTAAGTATCTTTGTGTATTGTAATTTTATTTATTATTTATTGTGTTTTTGTGCTTATCATCATTATAGTTTTAATGTATTTTGTCAATTTTTAGGAAGGGAGATATGTTGGGTTATACTGTGTGTGGAATGTTAGTGATGTATTGATTGCTTAGCAACATGTGGAATGTGGTGGGAGGAAAAGATCTGGCAAGGCAGTTGCCCATCTTGTACTGCCAGGGTTGGTAGCATCCTGCTTAATGGAATAAAGCGTTGGAAAAAAAAGACTTGGAACCGTGTCTTTTTCAGTAGTCATCCAAACCCCATATAATAATCCAGTTTCTTACAGACTCCTTGAGACCAGATGATTCTGTCTCCTGTTTGGACAACTTGAATATAAATAGAACTAGGATTCTCTGCAAGTTGGCTCCAAAAGAAAAAAACAAAAAACAAACCTTGGGCATTGAATCGACCATCAAATGGTTCAAGAAAAAACTATTAGGGATGAAATGAAGTAATTGCAGCCTGAAAAGCAAATAAAGTATGTGTATGCCTACCAAAGATTTGCTCTTCTGAAAGAATTCAGGAGAGACTACCACAAAGCCATCACAAGAGACTAAAACACTTCAAGCTGTAAAGTGCATCACCACAGCCTTAAAACAAGTTTGGGGGGGAGGGGGTTCAGAGTGTTGTAAAATGGTCAAATACAGACTAAAGAACAACCTTTGCGCAAACAGCAATACTATCATTAACTCCCTGAACTGTTTTGGGCTAAAATAAGCAACATTGCAAGTCTGTCTCCGTTAACGAATGACATCTTATTATGTTCATACCATTCCTCCTCCACGTCAATCCACTTTCATGACCTTTAGGCTATTGGAAATAGAGAAAATGCTGAAATTGGGCACTCTCATACATGCATCCTACCTGTGGAGCAGTAGTGTGCATTAATTGCAACCAATGATTGTTGGGGACATCACAAACGTGATAAAGACTACCCTCTACTTAGCAGCTGTTCCTGGCCCCTTAAAACACGCCATCACTGAACCAGACCTTAAGAAAACATCGAAAGACCTGCAAATCTTGTCAAACTACCAATACATCTCAAACCTACCCTATCCCAGCAAGAACTTTGAAGGTGATGTCTTTAGACAACTCCAGTTACATATGGACCAACATATTTGAAAGAGTCTCCTGCTAGTATCCTTTAAGACTTTGTAATGTGAGATGCATGGTAGCTTAAAAGGTTATGCAAAGTACTGGCAAACTACATTTCACTCGAAAGAGACACTTCATGAAATTTCCATGAAATTTTACAAAAAACATTACATAACACACTTCTGACCAGTATATTAACCTCTGAAATATTGCACTTGTATGTATGGGTTTACTATTATTAAGTTTGCTGTGATGCTATTCCAATGTTGATATAAAAGTCACTATATATATATATATATATATCAAAACAAGGCCCTTTCAGGGTTAGAGTGACGCATACATTATGCAAAAAACAAAGGAGAACTCTGGGAAGTTCCCAAATTTAGGTGGAGAGCAACTCTAGTAAGGAGCACCCTGCAACACCAGCGACACTCTAGATTTGCTCACCTCAAATGTCTGCTTATCTAGCAAAGTTTTTAAGCATAGGATCAGCACAGTGCTATCCACGCCGAGCTAGATAATGCCAAAGTCTTTTGCCATTTGTACAGCAAAATCTTTAAGCATAGGATTGACACAGTGTCATCCTCGCCGAGCTGTAAAATGACAAAAGGCATTTACCACTCCAGGCACAGTATTACAGCTTTGGACTGGTCAAATACCATCCAAGCCAACCTGGAATGAGTAAAGCAACCCCTGACACATGTTTCGCTCTCGTTAGAGCTCTTCAGAGGGGCTTAGCTTTGTCCAGACACAAGGGAGCACCCATTATAAGTTAAAACAAGGCCCTTTCAGGGTTAGAGTGATGCATAAATTATGCAAAAAACAAAGGAGAACTCTGGGAAGTTCCCAAATTTAGGTGGAGAGCAACTCTAGTAAGGAGCACACTGCAACACCAGCGACACTTTAGATTTGCTCACCTCAAATGTCTGCTTATTTAGCAAAGTTTTTAAGCATAGGATCAGCCCAGTGCTATCCACGCTGAGCTAGATAATGACAAAGTCAAAGCTGTAATACTGTGCCTGGAGTGGTAAATGTCAGCCGAAACGCGTTGTGGTGTATTAAACTTTCTCTTGCTTTTCCTGGAGTCCTAAGTGTGCAAGTGCTACTTTTGTATAATTTTGTTGACTTATCTATTTATATATATATATATATATCTCCAAAGTCACGCTTGTATGTCAGTCCAGCTCCCAAGAGGGGTGGAGTTCAAGGCCAGACAAGCACACCGGTCCAAAACATCAGAAGTCCAAAATCATAAATGAAGCACTCACTCAGGCATGAAGTTGAATATATATATATATATATATATATATATATATATAATATTTTATATATATATATATATATATACATATATATATATATATATATATATATATAGGTCGATATTTTGACTACAATAATGTAGAATAACACCATTCAGAGCCAGCAGGGACAGATAAACTCAGAAGGGACAACTAACCATCTATAACCAACATTAGAGAAGCTATTCTCCTATCTGTAGATGACAACAAACCATCATCTTGAAAACTGTCATGGATAAAATACAATCCCTTCTTTCCAACTGTACCCAGAAAATAGAAACAGGCTAATTCCTGGTGCGGCTCCTTCAGCAATAGCAGGTCAATGTTCAAGTATATCCCAAGGACAAGCTCCTCATTTTATACCAAAGAACAACACCGAAAACCAGCCTAACATCATGGAATGCTAGGATTAGCTGTTTCATTGGCTGAAGGACAGTTTTTTCTGCAAGAATGGAGCCAACTCCCAAGTCCTGGTTATGGGAAGGACAAAAACAAATTTGCCTTTACCTGTCCCTCATCTTTTTTCCAAAGTTATCATTGTGCTGCTTCCAATGTAGGAAGTTGGCTCTGTATGCACTATTTCAAAGTAAGGAATAGTATGCACAGAGTCCAAGGGTTCCCCTTAGAGGTAAGATAGTGGCAAAAAGAGATAATACTAATGCTCAATTTTGTGGTAGTGTGGTCGAGCAGTAGGCTTATCAAAGGAGTAGTGTTAAGCATTTGTTGTACATACACAGGCAATAAATGAGGAACACACACTCAGAGACATTTCCAGGCCAATAGGTTTTTGTATAGAAAAATATATTTTCTTAGTTTATTTTAAGAACCACAGGTTCAAGATTTACATGTAATACTTCAAATGAAAGGTATTGCAGGTAGGTGCTTTAGGAACTTTGAATTAGCAAAATAGCATATACAGTTTTCACATAAATCACATATAGCTATTTTAAAACTAGACACAGTGCAATTTTCAACAGTTCTTGGGGGGAGTAAGAGTTTGTTAGTTTTTGCAGGTAAGTAAACCACCTACGGGGTTCAAGTTTGGGTCCAAGGCAGCCCACCGTTGGGGGTTCAGAGCAACCCCAAAGTTACCACACCAGCAGCTCAGGGCCGGTCAGGTGCAGAGGTCAAAGTGGTGCCCAAAACGCATAGGCTTCAATGGAGAAGGGGGTGCCCAGGTTCCAGTCTGCCAGCAGGTAAGTACCCGCGTCTTCAGAGGGCAGACCAGGGGGGTTTTGTAGGGCACCGGGGGGGACACAAGTCCACACAAAAAGTACACCCTCAGCGGCACGGGGGCGGCCGGATGCAGTGTGCAAACAAGCGTTGGGTTTTCAATTGAAATCAATGGGAGACCAAGGGGTCTCTTCAGCGATGCAGGCAGGCAAGGGGGGGGCTCCTCGAGGTAGCCACCACCTGGGCAAGGGAGAGGGCCACCTGGGGGTCGCTCCTGCACTGGAGGTCGGATCCTTCAGGCCTTGGGGGCTGCGGGTGCAGAGTCTTTACCAGGCATCAGATCTTAGTAGCAGGCAGTCGCGGTCAGGGGGAGCCTCGGGATTCCCTCTGCAGGCGTCGCTGTGGGGGCTCAGGGGGGGCAACTCTGGCTACTCACGGTCTTGCAGTCGCCGGGGAGTCCTCCCTGAAGTGTTTGTTCTCCACAAGTCGAGCCGGGGGCGTCGGGTGCAGAGTGTCAAGTCTCACTCTTCCGGCGGGAAACGCAAGTTGTTGCAAAGTTGCTTCTTTGTTTCAAAGTTGCAGTCTTTGGTGAACAGAGCCGCTGTCCTCGGGAGTTCGTGGTCCTTCTAGATGCAGGGCAGTCCTCTGAGGCTTCAGAGGTCGCTGGTCCCTGTGGAAAGCGTCGCTGGAGCAGTGTCTTTAGAAGTGGGGAGACAGGCCGGTAGAGCTGGGGCCAAAGCAGTTGGTGTCTCTGTCTTCTCTGCAGGGTTTTTCAGCTTAGCAGTCCTCTTCTTCTTAGGTTGCAGGAATCTATCTTGCTGTGTTCTGGGAGCCCCTAAATACTTAATTTAGGGGTGTGTTTAGGTCTGGGGGGTTAGTAGCCAATGGCTACTAGCCCTGAGGGTGGCTACACCCTCTTTGTGCCTCCTCCCTGAGGGGAGGGGGGCACATCCCTAATCCTATTGGGGGAATCTTCCATCTGCAAGATGGAGGATTTCTAAAAGTCAGTCACCTCAGCTCAGGACACCTTTGGGGCTGTCCTGACTGGCCAGTGACTCCTCCTTGTTTTTCTCATTATCTCCCCTGGACTTGCCGCCAAAAGTGGGGGCTGTGTCCAGGGGGCGGACATCTCCACTAGCTGGAGTGCCCTGGGGCATTGTAACGTGAAGCCTGAGCCTTTGAGGCTCACTGCTAGGTGTTACAGTTCGTGCAGGGGGGAGGTGTGAAGCACCTCCACCCAGAGCAGGCTTTTGTTTCTGTCCTCAGAGAGCACAAAGGCCCTCACCACATGGGGTCAGAAACTCGTCTCTCAGCAGCAGGCTGGCACAGACCAGTCAGTCCTGCACTGAACAATTAGGTAAAATACAGGGGGCATCTCTAAGATGCCTTCTGTGTGCATGTTTTAATAAATCCAACACTGGCATCAGTGTGGGTTTATTATTCTGAGAAGTTTGATATCAAACTTCCCAGTATTCAGTGTAGCCATTATGGAGCTGTGGAGTTCATTTTTGACAGACTCCCAGACCATATACTCTTATGGCTACCCTGCACTTACAATGTCTAAGGTTTTGCTTAGACACTGTAGGGGCATAGTGCTCATGCACCTAGGCCCTCACCTGCGGTATAGTGCACCCTGCCTTAGGGCTGTGAGGCCTGCTAGAAGGGTGACGTACCTATGCCACAGGCAGTGTGAGGTTGGCATGGCACCCTGAGGGGAGTGCCATGTCGACTTAGTCATTTTCTCCCCACCAGCACACACAAGCTGGCAAGCAGTGTGTCTGTGCTGAGTGAGGGGTCCCTAGGGTGGCATAAGACATGCTGCAGCCCTTAGAGACCTTCCCTGGCATCAGTGCCCTTGGTACCAGGGGTACCAGTTACAAGGGACTTACCTGGGTGCCAGGTTTGTGCCAATTGTGGAGACAACGGTACATTTTAGGTGAAAGAACACTGGTGCTGGGGCCTGGTTAGCGGGGTCCCAGCACACTTCTTAGTCAAGTCAGCATCAGTATCAGGCAAAAAGGGGGGGTAACTGCAACAGGGAGCCATTTCTTTACACAAGGGAAATCCTGGATTTCTGTAATGTCATCTACTCAGGACTTCCCAAGAAACTTATTGACAAGCTTCAAAACAGGACAAGCCAGAAACAGGAATATCATTGCAAACATAACCATATCAAACCATCACTGAAAAACACCTTATTGGCTCACAAAATGCAAGAATTAAGTTCATGCTGCTTCGCACTGACCACAAATGCTTGTGGGAGAAAAGCCCAAAACACCTTTCTAATCCATCACTTCTTCCAGACAGAAATCTTCACTCTCAAAAACTTCAACTTTTCACCAAAAGATCCTTTAATCAGTGCACAGCATGAGCCTATGGTTAATAGTGGGGCCCACTGGCACTTATTTTACTTTATTTAACATTTACTGATGCCAAGAGAGAAAAAACCCAAAGAGGAAAGAAGGAGGCAGAGAACAATGGAAAATTCATCACAAAGAGAGAAAGCAGGAACTTGCAAGAGTGAAGTAAAGTGGCAGTGAGTGTCTGGTAGTGGATTAAAGAGGCATTAGGCGGATTTAAGACTATGCAGCCTCGGTATAAGGGGCACTGACATTCAGTAGTACCTGCTTTGGGTGTCGGTGTAGAGCTTTGACCACTGGCACCTATTCTCAGTTCAATGCTACTTTTGGCGAGGTGCCGTGTGTACTCAGGAGTACTCTACCAGGCACCACAAGATTCACTGATATGAAGAAAAATATACAATACTTGATATACTGAATATGAGTACCACACATGCACCTTGGAGGTTGCAATTTCAAAATGAGTTACTAAAAGGACTGGAATTATAGCCCTGAAGAAGTCAGTTGCAATACAGGCAGCAAGGTCGAAACACGTGTTGGCATGGGCAATGAAGATATGATTGAATGGAAATAAAGATTATACAAATATTCAGTACACAGCATGAACTCGCTTTTGAGTACTCAGAGTCTCATTGTAAACATTCATTCTTTTACCAATGAAGCACTGCCTAAAATGGTCAAACGTATGAAGTCAGATTCTTAGGTGTTCAGGGTGTAAACAAATGTTGCAGTTCCCACTCCAGTCAGTGTCTTCATTGTCTTCTCCTTGGAGAGTTAACCTTGCACTTGTTACGAATTTCACTGTTGCATTTAGAAAGAAGATCGCCTTGAGCAAGCCGGTTAACATGAGAAAGAATTTACTACGGTTACACACACATAGCTCCTGGAAAAATACAGCTTTGTGTCCTTCAGGAAAAACAGCACTCTATACGTTAGAAAATACAATTCAAATATGAGGCCAGGCATCTAGGCCCAAGCACTTGCTAAGGTAAAACTTTTATTAAATGAAGCAAACTCTTAACATGTAACCTTAATTATGATATACTAATACAAGTTCAAAACATATTGCATAATAATTCAGAATTAATAAGCCTTTTCATTAGTCTTCATATACATTGGTAGCCACTCCCCGTGGGCACATTTCAAACATGTGCATTTATTTTTTTCCATGTTAATCACACTTTCTATGCAGCTTCATCACACAATATATGCAAGCCTTCGTATTAATATTTCTTTTAAAAATGCACACTTCAACATATGTCTAGCTGAACCACTAGTGAAGAACAATAAGTCTGTGTGGTATTGTTAACAATCAGATTACCTTTTGCCAACCTGTATCATCTTTGCTTCTGAGACTTATTTTAAGTCCCATGCTTTCTTTCTTTTGTCTAAAAGCTACCAGAAACACATTTTACAGCCTCCAGTTAACAAGAATGCAAAATATTATTCTTTGCTCTGCTGTTTCGAAAATAAATCATGGCTCTTTCATTTTTTTAAAGTTTTTGTTCTGCAGTTTGGCTTACAATACATGAAAGCATGTTCACAAACTTGGAGTTGGCAAGTGCGGTCTCTTGCTTTATATCTTCCAAAATTGAAAGTTCATTTGTTTGACATAAAACGAGTTATAATATATAAATAAGCATGCAACCACTTTTCAGAGCTGGGCCCCGAGCAGCCGGTCCATTCACACAGTGTCCCGCTGCAGAACAAACTCCAGAGTAAGATGATTCTTATCTGTCCCCAGCTGCTTTCCGTCCTCCTCAAGACAGTAATGGATTGGCTGTCAGCAGCAGGAGTGTTCACACATTGGTCAGTGTTAGGATCAAGTGCTCTGGGCGTACAGAGGTTTCCTTTGTTTAAACACTTAACTTGCCATAAGTAGTCTTATCAGCTCTTCTGAAGAGCAGCGCATTCATTAAGCAAACTGCCTGGAACCAAACGCAAGGGCAACACACTTTACAAATAAACCAGCTTTTTCATGATTTCTGGCCCCCAAGCCAACATTGATTAGAATTACAAGAAAAATAGGATGTTGTTTTAATAACATAAATCGTCCGGAAGAGGCCTGCTGTTCCTTGGCTGGTTCCATTTCACAATTCCCCTCTGTTTCGTGTCATTCTTAATCGAAAATGAAGCACGGTGGCGCAAACGCAGCCTGGTGTGTTACTGTACAGAAATGCCGGAAGATAAGCAATTCAGACTAATTGGAAGATAGCTCACAAATATTTTGGTGCTTGATGGCATTCCATTTATGAACTGTGCAGAAATATCCAACTGCAGCAAATGGGGCTTATGATATTGCACTATGTGGATATAGGGCCATATGTACGAACACTTTTTCCCATAGACACAGAATGGGTAAAAACCTTTGCTACATCTGGCCCTGTGGGCAAAAAATTGAAAATCTGCCACTACAGATTTACTACTCCAGACGGGCAAATATTTCAGAATTTTCCTGAACTTTTCAAGAACGTTCCTGGAAGTTTCCAATAGGCTTCCAGGAGTAGTGCATGAACTAATTTGTCATATAATTTGGTTCATGCATAATTATCCATATGATACACCTACGCTTGTGCAAATGTCTTTGCATGACTGTAATATTCCTTTTTTATTCATTTTCTCAAGTGATCAATATTTTGCTGCGTAGGGAAACCCCATTCACAATACCCCCACCAATTGTGTGGGTGTGCCTCCCATTCATAAACTAGAAATGGATTTACTACAGCCTCTGACCACAGTAAAGTTTTGGCTATTTCTGGGGTTGAAAGGGGTTGTGGAAAAAAGAGTGAATACCCACAAACCCATGAACTTGTGGGTGTTTGGAAACTTTCCAGGGCATTTTACCCTGAAACACCCACACCCTTTCTCTAATAGATTTGCTGCAATGTAATATTACACTGCACTGTGGTAATATTATACCTGAGTAAATCAATTTCTAAATGTATATTATAAATCTCCATGACAGTTAATCAGGTACTCGATACATACACTTATTTGAGCACCTCATTTAAATTTCGTTGCCCAAACAAATGGCATCTGGGCTCACAAGTGTGAGATTCTAAGGGCCTGATTACGACCTTGGCAGATGGGATACTCTATCACAAACGTCACGGATATCCCACCCGCCATTTTACAAGTTCCATAGGATATAATGGAGCATGTAATGCAGCAGATGGGATATCCTTCACGTTTGTGACAGAGTTTTCCCATCCGCCAAGATCGTAATCAAGCCCTAAGTCTCAAACTCAAAATCTTTGTATTTAAACCCACATAAGGAATGTAAAACTAGAGAAAATCAGCATATTTAGTGGATCTTCTGCTATTGCAGGTTAAGGATTAGAGGCAAAACAAAGGTGCTCCAGGGAAGAGGCATCCAGGGTCGGACTGGCCTATAGGGCAATTTGGAATTGCCCAAAGAGCTGGTATCACTGGGCTTTATGAGCTGTTGGGCCGGTTCTTAGTGTTAATTTCCTTAAAGTTACCCAAAACTTTGCGTGCAGCAAGCACACATCCATACAGTCTCCCATAGAATGCAAACCATGTATACAGCTTGTTATTATAAGTGCAAACCGGATGTATGACATTACAATGAATGCCTTTGCCACTCATGCCTTTTCCACGCATCCTTTACCATGTAATGACTTTACAATGCATTGTCTTTACCACAAAGGTGTTTACCACGCATATGCCTTCATATATATATATACCCTTATTGACCCCTAACCTCACCCACCTCTAAACCCTCAAAAATACCCTCACAACGCAAATAGCCTTATCCACGCTAAACCCTAAAAAGCCCTTACCACCCAAATACCCTTACCCAACCTAAACCCTAAAACTACCATTACCACTCAAATATCCTTATCCACCCTAAACCCTAAAACTACCATTACCACTCAAATAACATTTCCCACCCTAAACCCAAATTGTAGCCTTACCACCTAAATACTCTTACCCACCGTAAACCCCAAAATTCCCTTACCACCCAAATGCCCTTGCCCATCCTAAACCCTAAAATATCCTTACCACCAGAATAGCCTAACCCACACCTAAACCCTAAAAAATACAGTTACCATCCAAATACCCTCACTCATCCTAAACCCTAAAAAACACTTACCACCCAAATACCCTACCCACCATAAACCCTAAAAATACCCTTACCACTCAAATACCCTTAACCAGCCTAAACCCTAAAAACACCCTTAACGCCCAAATACTCTTACCCACTCTAAACCCTAAAAAAAAAACTCTTACCACACAGTACTCTTACCTCAAGCCCTAAAATTGACCTTACTACCAAATACCCTTACTCTTACCCACCCCAAACCCTAAAATTACTGTTGTCACCCAATACCCACATCCACCCTTAAACCCTAGAAAAATCCTAATCACACAATATGCCTGCTCACCTCTAAACCCTAAAACTAATAGTAGTACCCAGTACCCTCACCCACCCCTAAACCGTAAAACTGTGCTTACCCTTAAACACGCACACACACACACACACACATATATATTACCTAGTGGCAGCTGCCACTAGGTAGGTATAGTTAGGACCTAGTTTCTATAGAAAAACATTTTTTACTTGCCTATATCTTTGGCCCCAGTTGACGAATCTCCACTAAATTATTTTAAAAAATGTGATGCTCACGTGAGCTGCTGTCTGGAAAGTTTCCAAGTGATCCATCAAGCGGGGGCCAAGAAAAAGAGGGGGGCCTCAAAAAGCTTTTTCCTCATTCATTTTTCCATAAGGATTTTGAACAGCAATAGCACCAGAGCCACTGGAAGAAATGACACCAAATTTGGCAGAAAGGTAGCTCTGGTCCTGGAGGCAACCTTTTTGTTATTTGGTGTAAATCTGTTCAGGAGTTTTAGAGAAATTAAAGGGGACCAGAGCTAAGGGACCTGGTGCTGGGGTCCCAGAAGGATCTCCCCCCACAAGAAAAAAATTTTTTTTTTCTAATTGTCAGCAGGGGCCGTGGCAGATCCATGGATCTGCTGAAAAATGAAAGAAAAACAAGTGCAGGCTCCCACACTTGTTTCACTAAAGCCCCCAGGTGGCCGGGTCCCGGATCATTTCCATATTGAATGCAGGGGGCTGGGTGGCCCCCCGCAGCCCTAGGGACCGCCACCTCGCCTGAACACTTCTCTAAAATGAATGTGGGGAAACTGCCCGGCCCCTCGCACCGCCTGTGGCCGCCTCCTACCTAGGGCACATGTGTAAAGCTAATGCGGGGAGGCTGTCCAGACCTGGGGACTGCCACCTCCCAGGGCACAAATTTTAAAACACAGGGGGTCTGTTGCAGACCCTCAAGCCCCGGGAACCACTACCCCCCTGCGACTATTGATGTGGACCTTCTGATGGCCCTGGCTCCTGCTATGTCCCAGGGTGCCCACCCATAGGACACAGCTGTTTGCTGTAACTTGGTGGTAGCTGACAGCAGACACTTCGCTCACAGTGAGGGAGAACTGTCAAACAGCTCTCCCTCACTGCGAATGGAGGTTTCCTCTGTTTCCCTGCCCGCAGAGATGCAGGCAAGGAAACAGAGCAGCTCCCTCTCTCTGACACCAATGCTGCCTCCCACAGGAGTTGGGGAGCCAGCTGGGACTGTGGGGTCCTTAAGGCTCCTTCGCGGTCCCCAACATTGTCACTGGGTGCCCTGGGGGTCACCCAGGTCACATGGCCATGCCCTGGGGGATGGGGTCCCCAGGGCTGAGATAGACTCTGGGAGGGGGCCACACAGCATCCCTCCTACCCAAAAAATGAAATAATTAGGCCAGGTCCTCAGGGATGAGGTCCCTGGGGCCGAGATTGGAATGTGGAGGGGACCGCACAGCCGCACAGTGCGGGGTTTGGTGGTTATAGGGCCTGGCCTTGCGGGCAGCCCCCGCTGCACACAGGCAGAAGCCGTGCACGGCGTTGGTTGGATTAACATATAGAATTGAAACTTACTTTACACTAAAATAAATAGAAATTCACTGAAAAAACAAAAGTTACAGAGATGGTATTTTTAGGAAATAGAACTTAAAAAAACATAGAAATTCACTTAAAATACCAAAGGTTACATGGACGTTATAGTTAGGCTCACATTTTAAACGTACAAAACCATAGAAATTCACCTGTTATTGTTAGAGTTATCTCATGTAACTATGACTCGTGCCCTAAGGTAACTATAACTCGCGCCCTCAACATGCACTGTTTATTACCCTCCAAATTACGGCACTCATGACACCTTTGATAACATCATTGATCATATCAATGTGATATGTGCAGTAAAGGTTTTGATGAAAAAACTGTGCTTTGCGGGGGCGTGAGTTATAGTTACCTTAAGCCATGAGTTACAGTTACTCGACATACCAAGATTATCCTAATTGATTAGATAGTTTAATCCATCTATGCACTTGTACATAATTCAGGACTGTTTTGTGGTCATTCTGCTGCTGATGGTGGTATACGTTCTACAAACGTGACTTGTTGCCAGACCAAAGACTAAGATGCTTTTAGTTTGATCTTCTGAGTTCCCAAGCTTTCTCATCACTCTGATCATACCACTGCTCATGCTACTGCTTGTGCCTCAACGTTTTAGTTCAGTGTGGCTACCACTATACAATTACCATTGATTGTGAGTCAGTTTGTATGCACAAAATTGTGTATGTATAACTTTGTACATGTTTGTCTTCTTTGGACTTCACTGATTATTAGTGTCTTTGCAAGTTACAGCTGTAGTGGTTCTTTGTGCTTTTTAGGAAAATGTGATTAGTACTCCCCCAGTAGTGTAGAATTTGCACTGTACATTGCCCTTTTACGTTAGCATGGTATCCATTACATGATAATCCACATGAGGACTTATTTTAGACATGTTGCTCTTTGACAAAGTTTCAGTCATTACACAGTTATTTTACATTGTAAAGTTAAATGATACAAATGGTACCTGTATGTTAAAGCATTGACAGCTGAACGGTCATGATGATGTGATGGGATTAGATTTTTTAAGATCTCTACATTGAGGGTCATGTATTTATGTTGGCTCGCATAAATGGCAATTCCAAACACTATTTGCTGATAGTGGTTCTGATGTCACACATACCTATTTCATTACTTCCAAATATTGGCTGTATGAAATAACTTGGTATGTCACTTTTCTATCCATACATCTTCAAATCTTTTTGATGACTTGTTACAGAGATCAGGTCAACATTTTCAAACAAAATTAAATGATACAAACGTTTTTTAGTGTATGAAAGTTTATATAGTTTTACTACTCACAAATCATGGATGAGTAACAATTGTTTTTACAAAGATTATCTGCAACAGATTCATCGTCCTCTTCACGTTCAGATGGGCTTGCAGTCTCATAGTCCCATGGCACATTTATCTTCAGACAAATTTTATGTAGTACTGCACAGACTAAAATAATATTGCAGACCATAAGAGGTGAGTACAGAAGTCTACCTCCTGATTTGTCGAGACATCGAAAACAGGACTTTAGGACCTCAAACATTTGCTCAACAACATTTTGAGTTTTGCTCTGAGACTAATTATATATTTTTCAGCCCATCGGTCTGTGGATTTGGTATAGGGTCATGATCCATAACTGCAAATCATATCCTTGGTCACCTGAAATAAAAAAAATCAACATTCAACAGATTGGTTCATTGTTACTTATACATTGCGTATATGTATCTGTATTATGAATGCAAGCAACATCATACACATTATTTTACTTTTAACTGGACATATTGTACAGTAAGACATGCAACATGCTAAGTTTCATGATTAACCAGAAGATTACTATGATAAGTAAGTTAGAATATTTGTATTAGCTATGTGAGAATTGCACTCAGTATGTATGCAATGTATCCAACTTCGGATCAGATTATCTTACGTACATATTGAGCTATACAGGTAGTTACAATGGCAACAAGTTTGACACTCACACATAAATTGGTCCTGTTTTCACTTATGATGTCCTTGCTTGGCTGCATAACAGTTGCAGGTCCTTAGACTAGTTTACACACGTTTGCATGGCTAGTTGCTTTGTAAATGGAAACATTATTCAACATTTAACATGGAAATAAAAATTGGGATTATTCATACATCAGCTATTGCGTTTTACATGGTAAATTGTCTTGACAAAAGTAGTATGACACATAAGTATTGCAATGTAGCCCTTTTTTGTATGAGACAAAATGATATTTAAATAAATGACTTTGGGCCAGATGTAGGAAACGGTTTGCGACTCGCAAACGGCAAAATTTGCCGTTTGCGAGTCGCAAAACGCAGTTTCCTATGCAGAAATGCATTTTGCGAGTCGTTACCGACTCGCATAATGCATTTCAGACTCGCAAATAGGAAGGGGTGTTCCCTTCCTATTTGCGAGTCGCATTGGGATGCAATACCATTTGCGACCGCATATGCGGTCGCAAATGGCATCGCAGTTACCATCCACTTCAAGTGGATGGTAACCCACTCGCAAATTGGAAGGGGTCACCATGGGACCCCTTCCAGTTTGTGACTGGACCCAAAAACATTTTTCCAGGGCAGGGAGTGGTCCAAGGGACCACTCCATGCCCTGAAAAAATACCGAAACTAAAGGTTTCGTTTTTTTTTTTAAGGAAAACGGGCTACACTTAAAAAAAAAAAAACAGCTTTATTTACATGCAGTCACGAACATGGAGGTCTGCTGACGTCAGCAGGCCTCCATGTTAGCGAGTGCCTATACTCGCAATGGGGCCGCAATTTGCGACCCACCTCATGAATATTCATGAGGTGGGTCATTGCGACCCCATTGCGAGTTGCAGTCGGTGTCTGAGACACCGTACTGCATAGCAATTTGCGACTTGCAAATTGCGAGTCGCCGGGACTCGCAATTTGCAAGTCGCAAATTGCCGTGTTGCTACATCTGGCCCTTTGTCCTACAGACCTGTACACAATATGCTCTGTATTAATATTCATGTATGTGATTTTGCCTTGTTTGTGAATCTGTACTTATATAACATGGTTCTTACACCATTTGCTTAGCATGACCACAGTGATACCTTGCCTTGGTGGCATTTGCACCTCGGTTATTTCCTAGTGTGTAAGATATCCTGAGATACAGGAAATGTAGGAAACTTGAGACATGAAATGTGTTCATCTATCATGTTAATTAAGTATTTCAATGTGGCTTATTATCTATGTGTATATTTGGACTTTGTATGTTGGAATGCCTGGGAATTAGCTGCACTTTGATCTTTTGGTATCACACATGTACCTAGAATAAAGATTTTGACAAGATTTGATAGTACAATCAATCAGTCAATCAATCACAAGCTTGTAAAGCGCACTACTCACCCATTGGGTATTAAGGCGCTGAGGGGTGATCTCAGAGATCAGTCGAAGAGCCAGGTCTTGAGGTCCTTCCTCAACTGAGGCAGCGATGGGGACTATCTGAGGTGCGGTGGTAAGGTGTTCCATCCTTTTGCTGTCCGGTATGAAGAAGATTTTCCACCCGCTGAGGAGTTCTTTATGCTGGGTACATTGGCGAGTGACTGTTGGGACGAGCAGAGATGGCTGGAAGAGGCGTACCAGCTAATGCGGTTGTTGAGGTAGTTGGGTCCGTTGTTGTGGAGGGCTCTGTAGGCGTGTACGAGGAGTGTGAAGTTGATCCTCTTCTCGATGGTGATCCAGTGGAGGTTTCTCAGGTGTTCTGTGATATGTTCTCTGCTGGGGATGTCTAGGATGAGTCTGGCGGCGGCTTTCTGGATCTGCTGCAGCTTGTTCAGGTTCTTCTTGGAGGTTCCAGCATAGAGGGCGTTGGCGTTGTCAAGTCTGCTTGTGACTAGTGCGTGTGTCACGGTATTCATCTGACGATGTTTCGTAGGAGTCGGAGGATGTGGAAGCAGGTGGAGGTGAAGGAGTTGACCTGCCTGGTCATGGTGTGTGTTGAGTCAAGGATGATGCTGAGGCTGCGTACGTGGTCTGTTGGGTAGGGGGTTTTGAAAAGTGTAGAGGGCCACCAGGAGTCATCCCAGGCCGACGGTGAGGGTCCCATGACGAGGATCTCGGTTTTATCGGAGTTCAGTTTGAGGCAGTATTCCCTCATCCAAGTGGCTACAGCTTCTATCCTGTCTCTGAAATTCTCCCTTGCTGTTGATGGGTTGTCAGTCAGGGAGATGATCAGCTGGGTGTCATCAGCGTAGGAGACAATATTCATCCCATAGTTCCTGACGATGGGGGCGAGTGAGATCATGTGTATGTTGAAGAGCGTGGGGTTCAGCGATGGTCATTGGGTTATTCCACAACTGATGTTGGTGGGTTCTGATCAGTGAGGCAGGAGATTGACTCTCTGTGTTCTTCCTGTCAGAAAGGAGTGAATCCATTGAAGTGCTTTGCCTCATATGCCTGCTGCATGGAGTCTGTTGCATAGTGTACGGTGAGATACTGTATCGAAGGCGGCTGAGAGATCGAGGTGGATGAGGGCTGCTGTCTGTTCTTGGTCGAGGAGGGAGCATATGTCACCTGTGGCTGCGAGCAGGGCAGTTTAGGTACTGTGGTTGGTTCTGAATCCTGATTGGGAGACGTCTAGGATGTTGTTGTCCTTGATCTGTTGGTGTAGTTGAGTGTTGATGGCTTTCTCTTCGACTTTAGCTGGGAAGGGTAGCATTGAGAAGGGGCAGTAGTTCTTGAGGTCACTCGGGTCTGCTGCATGTTTCTTTAGAAGTGGGCGAATCTCAGCATGCTTCCAGTCTTCTGGATAGGCTTCTGCTTCAAGGGAGCAGTTGATGGTCTTGCAGAGTTCTGGTGAGATCGCGGCGCTGGCCTTGTTCAAGGCGTCGTGTGGGCAGGGGTTGTTCGGAGCTCCACAGTGGATGCTGCTCATGATGGAGAGGGTGTCGTCCATCGTGAGGGAGGTCCAGGTGTGCAGGAGTTTAGGGGGTTCAGCTGATCTTGGCGGGGTGTTTTTGGTTGGTCCATAGTGCCCTGGGGTCCGTAACTGTTGTAAATGTCCTTGATCATCCTATGGAAGAAGGTGGCAAGTCTGTCGCAGAGTTCCTGAGATGGAGGGATGTCGGTGTCTCCGCTTGTGGTTTGGCAAACTATTTGATGATGTTAAAAAGTTCTTTAGTGTTGTGAGAGGTGGAGTACAATTTCAGTGCCTGAAAGATGTTGAATTTTGATGTTCTTTTTCCATTTGTGCCCTTGATACTTTGATCAGTCTACAGATACTGCCATGTGTGACACATATGCTTCGGATATGCATATGCTTCGGATCACAAGATTTCTTCAACTACATTTATTTTTGTGGGAAATTTACAACTAATCCTGACTTACTTCACCACTGCACATACAGACATCTCAAACTTTTCTAAGATTTATTCTTTGTTCTTTGATTGAAAATACTCATTGACCACATGATTTGTCAGTTGATGTCTTTAACATTGAAGAAATTGTGGTACTGTCCACTCACACAGTGTGACATGACACAATACTTCTCACTACTGTGGGATTTTTCTACTTCCACTGCAAAATCAGTGAAGGATTCACACAATGGGACATCATTGGCTACATGTTTGAGTGCAATCGTACCACTATGTGCACATGGCACAAACACAGAGATGGTTATTATGCCACATCTTACAGCTTATTAGTTAGTATACTGAGTAGTTCTGCTTTCCTTTCCAATGAGTAGGCCATTCCCATATCTGCCATTGTCAAACTGCCCATTGATGGCACTGTGGCATCATGCACTTCCTGGAAATTTTAAAAACACATTGATAAACATTCCATGGTGAGCTACTATTCTCTGGGCACTGATTGAGTAAGTGTGTTTGCAGTTTCTGTAAAAGTGTAATGTCGCTGCAGGGCGCACAAATTGCACATGTGTGCAAACAATGAATGGCACCAAGCATATGGGGGAATCCAGCAATGTTGTAGAAGCCTTGCTTGGTATCCAATTGTTTTGGGGTAGTTTTTGGGAAGTGAAAGTACTGGGGTGTATACTTTATGAAGGCATCCAACCCAGATGGGAAAAAGGCATAAAATGTTCCCAGTGAAATGCTAGTCAATCTGGCCGATGTGATTATGAAAGATCCTGAGGCAAACATGTGTAGCACAGACATCAATTTGATGTGTGCTGGGATGGTATTGGTCCTTGCAGTTGCTGGCTGGAGACTTGGCGATATCTTCTCTAACAGTTCCATGATGGGCTCCCTCTTCAGTCTGTAAAAATATATGACCTCCTCCTCCCCGAGGTCATGAGCACTGATGGAAAACACGCCCCTTTCACCTTCGCTGCCTACGTGGTTGTCTCCTCCAGTTACAGTATAACAACCTCCATGGCGTAGTTGAGCTTCCCAAAGTGTACTGTGATGGTAAGATTTTTGTACTACAGCCACTGGTCATTTTCTACTTCTGTGTTGCAGATAAGCAGAAATCTGACGCATCTCTATGATTGTGTTACACTACACCATGATGAGTGACACAGTGATATGATGATAAATACCACTGTGTTATGTTTTCATTGGATTTTACATGGGAAGACTACATTGCAAAAATGAATCCCTGAGCTTCGCAGTTAGACTCAGTGCAGCAGTTGCACCACACAATTGCCAGAAAAAAATGCGTTTGTGTCATTGTTAAATTTAACTTACTGCTTGTGTCGGTCTTGCATCACACTTGGGACACAAAGGCCTTCTCAAACCTAAATGAGGTGGCCCTGAGTGGCTTGAAGAAACTAGAGAAACTCAAGTCTGCATAGAACGCAGTCTTGTGTTACTCACCAGCAGGGAGGTGTGCCAAAGGTGGAGTGTGGCATGCATCCATGGATTCTGACCCATCACCAGATTGACAAATATTGCTAAACCATGTGTCTGCGGTAATATATTGCATTCTCTCCACTGTGTTTACACTTTCTAAGTGTGCTGCATTCAATAGCACACTTATAAAGGGGGTCATGCCTCAGAGGGTTGTGCACGTACTTGAAAGTATACCTTCCTGCAACAAAAAAAGGCCTGCCTACGAGGCAGAAACCCTCACAACATAATGGAAGGTTGGATGTGTTGGTGCAAGGTAGCCAAAACTGTTTCACCCCTAGGAATGGACAGGAATGCTACTTATAAGAAGGATTATAGAGCATTCCGGCTCTTTCCCTTTCATACACCGCAGGGTAGCAAGGTGCTTTACTGTGTTGTGTTGCATGTATGTATTGTGTTGCATGTATGTATTAAACCTTTGTCTGTTTGTGTGCATTACTTTGCTGGTTCACATGTACATCTGCAACATGTATCCATATGTATACATACCCAAATATGTAGCAATTACTGATATATTGCTGAACAACACCAATGCATATTATTGGATTCTTCCATGTGATGATTAATTGGATATCATTAAAACATGAGTTACTTTGCATTGCTGTAGTCGGTCCATTGCTTGGCCCTTTGCGTTTCTGTAGTTGTGCCACTGTGTGGCCCTTTGCTTTGTGGCATAAGTGCTACTCTCTGGCTATGTGCGTTACACTATATAGGCCACTGCAAGGAATCATATGCGCTGGGTGGCTATTTGTGGTGCACTATACAAGCCACTATGTGGCCCTTTGCGTTGCGGTATAAGTGCTACTGCATGGCTTTGTGAGTTGTGCTATATATGCCACTAAGTAGGAAAGGTATGTGCTGCATGGCTAGTTGCAGTTCACTGTATAGGCCACTGCAAAGGTACATAGGTATAGTGTGGGCCCTTGCATTGTTGGGGAGAGAGTAGTGCATCATGCAATGTTAATTTGTGTAGAAATGCATCAGAACAATTACGACAACCTGTCTGTCACACTCAGGAAATGATGCAATAAGTGTGGCTTCACACCAAGAAGTGTAAATGTTACTTTCACTTTCTGTATGGTCTGTTGGTCGGTGCTGGTGGTGTGAGGAGTTCTGAGAGTGTCTGGTGGTGTTTTGGTTGTTTCTGATGGAGTCTGTGTCTGTTCTGTTCCTGTAAAGTATTTTCTGATGTAGCTTTCGTGCATAAGTGTGGTGTTCCGTACTTTTTACTACCTCAGTATATTTGGGTATTTGTCTATTTTAGGGTAGTATTTACTTAAGTACAGTTAGGGTCTTAAAGGTGTTTTTGTAGGGAAAAGTATTGATAAGGGTTGTGCCATTGTGGCCAAGTCCAGGAAGGGGAGAGGACATAACTTTACAGAGGGAGACGTTGGTGTGCTGATTTGGCTAATCATATACTACTTGCCAAGGATGTTTGATGCTGGAGGAAGGGTCAGCCAAGGCTTCTGATCTGAGGATCAGAAGGATTGTTTTTTCCTCTTTCTAAGTGTGCTGCATTCTGCAGCACACTTTGTAAGAGGGAAATGCCTCTGAGGATTGTCTTTGGGTATGAAGATGCCCCTTACTGCACAAAAACAAACCTGCCTATTACGCAGGCACTCTTTCAACACAGCGCAAGGGTGCCTGCATTGGCACTCGGAAGCCAAAAGTGAACCAGTGAAGGAGAGGGCAGGAATGAACCAAAAATGTTACATATGATTCATTTTTGCCCTTTCCTTTTCACACAGCGCAACACAGCAAGGTAGCATGCTCTGCTGCGCTGCATGAAACATTGCAAAATCTGTCCCTCTATGGCAGTTTCTATCTACTTCAGCACACATATTTACTTACACAGGGCCAATGTAGGTCTTCCTCACATTAGAGTAATGTATGGACCCATATCCATACTTTAGGCTCTGGAAGTGGGGCTCGGTATTTGATATGACACACAGCACAACACAGGTAGTCTCTTTACTATACCCCCCCTGCGTGAAAGGGAGAGGTAAGGTAAGTGTTGGGCATGAGTATATGGCTGGTATTGGTACAACCATACAGAGTAATATATTGTAGATAGATACACTTTTGTGTAAGCAGTGAGGCTTTCAAATTATGTAATGATGTTGCCATTTTTACTTAACAGCATTTATATGGATCAGTGGAACAGTGTTTTGGGGTCACATATCTCACACATCCTTTTTTATAGGTGGTAAGTATTTGTGTACTTCGCAATAATCTCACTGTGTGTCCATCAAGAAGATCTTGCTTGTTGATTCACTCTGAAATTCCATTGGGATCCTACATACTCAGTATTATACCATGGTAATGGATGTCATTGTTGTAGTTGCGCTGATTCCATTTTAGTAAAAAAAGTGCAACCCTATATCACATGGAATCTGCAACATGGGGTCAGATGCTTTTGGATTCTGTTGCAGCAGGGTTTACTCCCACTTAACTCCCTCCTGGCTAAATGGGATGGTACTTCAACAGAGTGTAATCTTTGTCAATTGGCTGAAACCCATTTGTCTTCAGCTATCTATACTCTCTGTCACAGTGCTATTATAGTATTTGTATGTACCCCTTAATGAAATGCTTTGTTACAGGATTTTTAACTTTTTAAGTGCTTTTTAAAATTATATTCATTGTATTGTATGCAAACACTGTGATTTTTTAGGAGTTCTTTGACTTATTATCCATAGAGACATGTTTGGAGTTTTTATGTGTGAAGTATACGTAGCTTGGTTATTTATTTATGTATTTTTTTTAATGTGGATCTCTTTGAGAGTTCCTTATCATAAACGAAGAACTTGACTTGCACATACAAAAATATCATGTGCTATTCTTCTTCAGTTTAAAGGAAGACTTTTGAGATTTGACTGTATAAATATGGTAATGAGTTTTTACATTTTATTATTATTAACCAGGTTCAGATAATCACATTACATTATGTGAGAAGTATACTTGTTAACAATCAACACAGTGCCAAATTACAAGGTTTAGTGCTTCCAAATACATGTTGCTGGAAATGTGAATTCATGTGTTACATGAGAAAAGTGTGGAAGAACAAATTGCCATTAGCAAATGTTGCAGATTCTTTATGAGAACGGGTGGACGAGATCAACTATTGCACGGCCATAGAGTATTGCACTGTGTTCCAAAGGAGGTGGCATGATGTCCTACACAGGACAGATCATAAAACTGGCCAGGGGGCATATACAAATGCTTATCAGGAAGTTCTAGTTTGGAAACATGGGAACTATACATCTTCTTCCTCTGATGAGGGTTCTGCCTCCCCTGGAAGAGGTGGTGTTGGGGTGGGAGGCAGATGAGTGATCTTACGTACCTCTGAAACACAACACAGAAAAACAGAGGCAGAAGATGTAATTCCCATGTTCCCAATAACATTTGCGATTGCCAGTAAGGCAGCATGGTAGACTCTGGCAAGGGCTTGCTAGTTGCCCAACAAAGCAACAATTTTGCTATTGAGGACACTCCTTCATGCCATGAAGTAATCCATTTTAGCTTCTAAAGCATGACCTAAGGCCTCCAGTGCTCTTTCCAAGGACTGTATGGTTGAATTGATGTCTCCCACTGCATGACAACATCACTGGTTTTGGATATTGAAGGCTTGAGCATTTTCTCTTCTACGTCATGATACCAGCGATGTCAGCTAGGAAGTCATCAATCCATGGAGCAAAGAGTAGATGTCTAGAATTGTCTTTTCAACCACTTCCTGGGGCTAAGACAATGACAGACCCCTTTAAGGACGCCTGCTATAGTCTCCATTCCCAACCTGACTTCATCAACCATTCACTGCTGCACTCTTACCACTGGTTGTTGACTTGTAACTTGGGGTCCTCAGAGTCCTCAGTTGTTACGTGATCTTCCCTCTCCTATGTGGGTTGGGTTATCTGGAGACCCAAAAGTGTAATCTTCCCTTGCCAAAAGCAGAGGAGATGCTTCAAAAGGAGATGTAGTGTGTCTCTCCTGAAAGAAATAGGGATATGTTACAAAGATTGCATGACTGCATATGCCATAAGTGATTTCTGTTATATTCGGACAGTATTTTTCTTCACTTTTAAGTACACAGGAATATGTGGAACATTTGTTTCTACAAGTGAACATGCCCATGTTGTACTATTGTTACTTTTTGCATGGCAATATATGTACATTAATGACACAACCTCATTATTCACTAGGAGGTATATTTTCACACAATGCAACACAGCTAGGCAGCTTGCTGCCCTGCCTGCAAGAGAGAGGGCAGTAAGTGGCCACATTTAACTTTATACAGTGCATTCCTGCTGTCTGCCTGCACTGACGCAACATTTGCTGCTTAGCACCAAAATGTGCTGCCTAGCAGGAACCCTGCACCACATAGCAAGGGTGTCTACATTTGCTCTAGCCATTAGTTTGTACCCCAGCACTAGCTGAGAGATGTAAGGCACTATGGCCCTTCTTACAACATTGGAGGTAAAAGCCGCTTACCGCCGTGCATAAGATTGCCAGTACACCGCGGCGGCGGCGGGAGACCGCCACAGCTATTATGACACACATCACAGAATCCACCGAAATTCAGACACCCACACAATACCGCCACACCAAAGGTCAGCGATAAACATGCAGAAACATATCCTCCACCTCCACGCCAACAGAAACACGCCCATGCTATTACGACCCACGAATCCACGCGGCGGTCTTTCAACCGCAGTATTCCATTGGCGGTACACACCGCCGTGCTCAAAATACACACACAGCTCCAAAACACAGCCACATTGGACAATTCCAAATACACACACCTGATACACATACACACACCACACCCACACATCCAATACAATATAAAACACACACCCACATCACCCACAAACCCCTACTACCAAAAATTCAGAGAGAAGGCCAGAGAGAGAGCACAGAATAGAGAACCCCATCACACAGAGGCATACTACACCATCACCCACACAACATCCACGCACAAAACACCACATACCACTACACTCACCACACTCATCAACACATACACCACCCCACACCTCACACACACCACCCCATGTCCCCCCAATGACACCCCGCTTCTCCGAGGAGGAGCTCAGGGTCATGCTGGAGGAAATCATCAGGGTAGAGCCACAGCTATTTGGCTCACAGGTACAGTACACATCCATAGCCAGGAAGATGGAGCTATGGCAAAGAATAGTCGACAGGGTCAACGCTGTGGGACAGCCCCCAAGAAATAGGGAAGACATCAGGAAGAGGTGGAACGACCTATGGGGGAAGGTGCGTTCCACGGTATCCAGGCACAACATCGCGGTACAGCGGACTGGCGGCGGACCCCCACCTCCTCCCCACAACTAACAACATGGGAGGAGCAAGTCTTGTCCATCTTGCATACTGAGGGCCTCGGAGGAGTCGTTGGAGGAACGGACACTGGTAAGTCAAATCTTCACTATCATATCCCCCACCCTACCTGCATGCTATCACACACCCCCACCCTCACACCCTCCCCTATCACCCAAGCTCCTCACTAATCTACCCATAACACCAACCACCCATCCCAACCCCAAGACCTGCATGACACAACTAAGCATGGAAACCCAGCACTAAAGCATGCCCACTGCACAGACCCACAACACCCCCCAACCATCACCACACAAGCCCCCACACAGGAATGCCTGCATTGGGGTTCACGCACACCCAACCATTGCACACCATGAAACACACACATGCAATAATCATGTACTTATACCTCTGCAGGAACCCGAAGGAACGTCACCACACCAGAGGGTCCAGACAACACCACTCCACCCCCAGAAGAGGCCCACATTGACGACAGCAGCTCTACCCTACTGGATCTTGATGACCAGCCCGGACCATCGTGGGCCTCAGGACAGTCGGTTCCCCTTGCCCAGCCACAGCCCAACACCGAGCTGCCACCCTCTGGTAACACCAGCACAGCACCCACCCAGTGGGCTGATACCCCCTTCCCCAGGACAGGTCAATCAGCGGTGTGTCTACCACTACAGGGCACCCAGGCTAACCCACCACCCCAACAACAACAGGGACCTGGGGGCAGTGGTAGTGGGCACACGGTCCAGGGGATGGAGGCACAGGAACGTAGGGGAACTGGGAGGGCTGCTGTGCGACAGAGGGAGGACAGGCCAAGGGAACCAACTCTCAACGAGGCCCTCTCCTCCATCATGGGAGCATACCACCACTCCCAGGAGACGATGGCAATGGTCCTGGACAAGTTGCAGGAGACCCTGCGTCTGCAGGAGGAGCAGTATTTGGGGTTCAGGGAGGAGCTCAGGACCACCGGCTCCGCCCTGGGCACCATCGTAGGGGTGCTGACGGACATTCAAAAGACCTTGAGGGACACCGTGGCACTCCAAGGGGCCCCTGACACTAGCCAGGACGATGAAATGCCCACCACCTCCGCCGGCGCTAGTGGACAGGACGCCCCGCCACAGGACCACCACACCAGCACCCCACCCCCTGCAGACGGACAACCACCACGAAAGCGTCCCTGAGATCCAGGAACAGGACAGAGCAAGATGGCAAGACCCCCGCCAGGAAATAAGACCACCCTGATTGTCCCCCCACTGTCCCACTTTGTTACCCTGTCCAAATCGGAACTGCCCCAGCTCCACTTCCAATGGCCAGATGTGCAATGTACCTGTGAGACTAATAGACTGGACATTCTTCCACCATGACCTTTCCCCATTTCACAACCCCCCAACATTTTTATGCACTTCAATAAACACCCTTGAAACCATAATAATATTGGAGTCAGTCAATGATTGTGAACTGTGTATTGTCAATTACAGTCTTAAAAATGGTTACCCATTGGAAGGCCAACATACAAATGTCACACATCACAAGCCTTTCAAGGGTGCTAGCTGTTGACACGTAGGTTACCACATTAGTGAAACTGAAATGGAAGGGGACAACCCAGTTACCAAATAGGGAGTGAAATGTAGGTACAGGATAGAGGTAGACGTGTGAAATGTAATATGATGTGAAACATGAAATTGTACTCACCTGTGTCTCACTGAAAATATTGCTGTATGACAGACTCCCTGTTGTCGTTTTCATCTTCATCAGCTTCCTCCTCATCACTGTCCACAGGCTCCACAGGCACACCCGCTGCAACAACACCGTCATCTGGATCATCCTCCTGCAGAAAAGGCACCTGGCGTTGCAATGAGTTATGGAGCATGGAGCAGGCGATGATGATGTCGCACACCTTCTTCGGTGAGTAGAATAGGGACCCACCTGTCATATGGAGGCACCTGAACCTGGCCTTCAGGAGGCCCAAGGTCCGCTCGATTACCCTCCTAGTCCGCCCATGGGCCTCATTGTAGCGTTCCTCTGCCCTGGTCCTGGGATTCCTCACTGGGGTCAGTAGCCAGGACAGGTTGGGGTAACCAGAGTCCCCCAATAGCCATACACGGTGCCTCTGGAGTTCACCCATCATATCAGGGATGCTGCTATTGCGCAGGATGTAGGCGTCATGCACTGAGCCAGGGAACATTGCATTTACCTGCGAGATGTACTGGTCTGCCAAACAGACCATCTGGACATTCATCGAATGATAACTCTGCCTGTTCCTGTACACCTGTTCATTCCTGCGGGGGGGGACCAGAGCTACATGGGTCCCATCAATGGCACCTATGACGTTGGGGATATGTCCAAGGGCATAGAAGTCACCTTTCACTGTTGGCAAATCCTCCATCTCAGGGAAAATAATGTATCTCCTTATGTGTTTCAGCAGGGCAGACAACACTCTGGACAAGACGTTGGAAAACATAGGCTGGGACATCCCTGATGCCATGGCCACTGTTGTCTGAAAAGACCCACTTGCAAGGAAATGGAGCACTGACAGCACCTGCACGTCAGGGGGGATTCCAGTCGGATGGCGGATTGGTGACATCAGGTCTGGCTCCAACTGGGTACACAGTTCCTGGATTGTGGCACGGCCAAACCGGTAGGTCACGATGACATGTCGCTCTTCCATTGTCAACAAGTCCACCAGCGGTTGGTACACCGGCGGATTCTGCCATCTTCCAATATGTCCCAGCTGACGGTGCCTAGGAAGGACAACAGCGAAGAAACTGTCAGCATTCCTACAGGTATGTACCCACAGTCACACACAAGACTACAACAGACGATTAACCCATCCGGGAAAGGTTTTGAGTGTAGGCCTCGGTATGTGTGACGCAGTAGTAATTGAAGCCAGGTGGGCCCCTGAAATGGCGGCTGCCTGACCTCTAAACTGGGACAATGGAATTGTGGGGTAACAGCGCTAGCGTTGGACACCGTCGCGGTAGGCGTTTGTAGAGTGCGGCGCAATGCTGCATTGGTTAACATTGGACCCTATGGGTCCCAGGAGCCAATGAACAGGTGCGCTGGCTGTGATGATGCGCACCGCTGCGGTCGTCACCACCGCAGACATCACCACCATTTTCTATCTTTTTAATCACTAGATACCTGACCTTCGACAGGAGAGGACCTACACTGCTAGTGCTGCTGTGACCTCGGTCTGAAAGCCACAATGGCTGCTGCGTCTGGGGAAAGGGCCCCTGCCTTCACTGCACAGGAGTTGGAGAAACTTGTGGATGGGGTCCTCCCCAGTATACGCTACTCTACGGTCCTCCAGACCAACAGGTCAGTACACAGGGAGCACGTTGTATGGGCTAGGCCTGGGTGGAGAGGGCTGGGTGGATGAGGGAAGGGGGCAGAGTACATAGAACAGTCATGCATGGGGATGAATGGGCCACAGGGATGGAGTTGGGAGGGGGCCAATTACAACAACGGTGCTGTAGGTAATGACTGTTCCTCTTTCCTTGTGCATGTCATGTAGGTCAGCGCCCACCAGAAGAGGGACATTTGGCGTGCCATCGCCAAGGAAGTCCGGACCCTGGGGGCCCACCAGAGACGGGGCACCCACTGCCGGAAGAGATGGGAGGCGATTCGCCGCTGCAGCAAGAAGACGGCGGAGGCTCAGCTGGGGATGGCCTCCCAACGTGGGAGGGGTGCCCGTCGCACCATAACCCCCCTGATTTTCCGGATCCTGGCGGTGGCCTACCCGGAGTTGGATGGGCACTTAAGGACATCACAGCAGACACAAGGGGGTGAGTACAACCACATCCTATGGACTTTGCGTGCAGTGGAGCTGTCTGGGTGGGGGTGGTGGGCTGTTGCTGTCCCTAGGCCAGGGCGAGTTAGGTATGCAAGGCCCCTCCGTTATCTAGGCCATGTGGCACTCTACCCAAGCTCAAATAAAAGCCTAATTGATGTATAGTTGCCCCTTTGCCATCCATGTGTGCAGATTTCCACCATTGCCGTTTAGGGCATATCCCAGAAATTTCATGTGCAGAGGGCAGGAGCACGGCGTAATGCATGGGGCTGCTGCGTCTGTCTTATCCGCCAACGGTAGTGGTATGCCATGCACTAAAACTCTCTTTCTTTTGTCTCCCCCCTTTTTCTGCTCTCCCTGTCCTGCTGTACATCAGCATCAACAGGCGGAGGTACAGTGGCACTGGAGCACGAGGGAGCTGCATCCCACATGGCCATGGAGGGCCACACCACAGACTCTGAATTCACTAGTGGGACGGAGGGCGAGGGGAGCTTCACGTCGGCCACAGGATCACCAAACAGCGATAGGGACTCGTCCGCCGATGGGAGCTCCCCTGTGGTGGCGGCACCATCTGTGCGCCCCACTTCTACAGGTACAGCCGCCACCTCCCCTACCAGTACCGCCCTCCCAGCAGCCCCTCAGCGTTCGCCCCCTGCCCGCTCACCCAGGAGGGTAGGCATCACCTTCGCCCCAGGCACCTCAGGCCCTGCCCCAGTCACCCCTGCTGCCCTCAGTGAGGAGGCTATTGACCTCCTCAGGTCATGCACTGTTGGGCAGTTTACCATTGTGAATGCCATCCAGGGTGTAGAACGAGAGTTGAAACACGGTAATGCATTCCTGGAAGGCATTCATTCTGGTCAGGCTGTCCTTCAGCGAACCCTGCAATCTCTGGCCTCAGCACTGATGGCAGCCATTGTCCCTGTGTCCAGCCTCCCCCTTCCAACTTCCTCCACCCAGACCCAATCCCCTGTACCCCAGCCCATCCCAAGCACACCTACAGACCAGCATGCACACAAGTCAACACACACAAGTAGCTCAAGCAAACATAGGCACCACACACACCACAGACACTCACACAAGCATCAGACCCATACAGATACAGCAACATCCACTGTCTTCACTGTGTCCCCCTCCTCCTCTTCTCCCTCCTCCCTCCCAGTGTCGTCTACACACACACCTGCATGCACCACATCTACAGGCACTAGGACTCGCACCAGGACACCCAGCACCACAAGCCGCTCACCTGCACTCACCACCTCCACTGCCATATACACATCCCCTGTGTTCTCTCCCAGTGTGTCTGTGACGCCCCCTCCCAAAGTACACAAACGCCGGCAATCACTCACCCAACATCCATCCACCTCACGACAGCCTCCAGTACCTGCACCCAAAACAGCTAAAGTGACACCTCCTACAACCACCTCCTCTTCCTCCACTCCCAGACCCCCTCCAGCTACCCATCCCAGTGTACGTCAGAAACTGTCCCTATGTCAAATTTACCTTTTTGCCCCCCCTCCTATTCATCAGTCCCGTCGTAGCGCCTCAGCCAAAAAGCCTCCAGTACCAGTGGTGCGTGTTCCAGGTTTTTGGAGTGCCCCGTCCACCAGGGCAGGCAGTAGGACCCGGAGCCAAGGCACTGTCAGCCCTCCCCCTGTAAAGGCTCCGAATTTGGAGAGTGGACGACGGGACCGTGTCAAGACTCCTGGTGGGACACAAAGTGAAATGGGATCCAAGGCGATTGGTGAGTCATCTGTAACTCCAAAGAAGGTGGGAAGGTCCTGAGGAAGTCTCCCCAACCTGTTGTGAGTGTCACGGCGGAGAAGTGCGCCATCGTTTCCGGCGGTCCAGACACAACCGCCAGCACCGTCATTACTGGTCCAGAGACCACCGCCAGAGTCATAGCCCAGGAGGGCCCAAGTATCGTCACTGGTCCAGAGACCACCGCCAGAGTCATAGCCCAGGAGGGCCCAAGTATCGTTACTGGTCCAGAGACCACCGCCAGAGTCATAGCCCAGGAGGGCCCAAGTATCGTCACTGGTCCAGAGACCACCGCCAGAGTCATAGCCCAGGAGGGCCCAAGTTTCGTCACTGGTCAGGAGACCACCGCCACCGCCGGAGTCACAGCCCAGGAGGGCTCAAGTATCGTTACTGGTCAGGAGACCACCACCAGAGTGATAGCCCAGGAGGGCCCAAGTATCGTCAGTGGTCCAGAGACCACCGCCAGAGTCATAGCCCGGGAGGGCCCAAGTATCGTTACTGGTCCAGAGACCACCGCCAGAGTCATAGCCCAGGAGGGCCCAAGTATCGTCAGTGGTCCAGACACCACCGCCAGAGTCATAGCCCAGGAGGGCCCAAGTATCGTCACTGGTCCAGAGACCACCGCCAGAGTCATAGCCCAGGAGGGCCCAAGTTTCGTCACTGGTCAGGAGACCACCGCCACCGCCGGAGTCACAGCCCAGGAGGGCTCAAGTCTCATTACTGGTCAGGAGACCACCGCCAGAGTCATAGCCCAGGAGGGCCCAAGTATCGTCAGTGGTCCAGAGACCACCGCCAGAGTCATAGCCCAGGAGGGCCCAAGTATCGTTACTGGTCCAGAGACCACCGCCAGAGTCATAGCCCAGGAGGGCCCAAGTATCGTCACTGGTCCAGAGACCACCGCCAGAGTCATAGCCCAGGAGGGCCCAAGTATCGTCACTGGTCCAGAGACCACCGCCAGAGTCATAGCCCAGGAGGGCCCAAGTATCGTCACTGGTCCAGAGACCACCGCCAGAGTCATAGCCCAGGAGGGCTCAAGTATCGTTACTGGTCAGGAGACCACCGCCACCACCAGAGTCACAGCCCAGGAGGTCTCAAGTATCGTTACTGGTCCTGAGACCACCGCCACTCCCGGAGTCACAGCCCAGGAGGGTCCAGAATCCTACAGCCCCGCTGGGCAATGATGGAACGTCATGCCACACACCAACGTCCAGTGTGGAGTTCGTCATGCCACACACCAATGTCCAGTGTGGAGTTCGTCATGCCACACACCAATGTCCATTGTGGAGTTCGTCATGCCACACACCAACTTCCAGTGTGGAGTTCGTCATGCCACACACCAATGTCAGTATCAGTACCGCCATGGCAAAGCACCGCTGAACAGGCCAAAGACCGCCATGGCAAAGCACCGCTGAACAGGCCAAAGACTGCCATGGCAAAGCACCGCTGAACAGGCCAAAGACTGCCATGGCAAAGCACCGCTGAACAGAGCAAAGACCGCCATGGTGAAGACCGCTGAACAGGGCAAAGACCGCCATGGCAAAGCACCGCTGAACAGGCCAAAGACTGCCATGGCGAAGCACCGCTGAACAGGCCAAAGACTGCCATGGTGAAGACCGCTGAACAGGGCACAGACCGCCATGGCAAAGCACCGCTGAACAGGCCAAAGACTGCCATGGCAAAGCACAGCTGAACAGGGCAAAGACCGCCATGGTGAAGACCGCTGAACAGGGCAAAGACCGCCATGGCAAAGCACCACTGAACAGGCCAAAGACTGCCATGGCAAAGCACCGCTGAACAGGCCAAAGACCGCCATGGTGAAGACCGCTGAACAGGGCAAAGACTGCCTTGGCAAAGCACTGCTGAACAGGCCAAAGACTGCCATGTCAAAGCACCGCTGAACAGGGCAAAGACTGCCATGGCAAAGCACCGCTGAACAGGGCAAAGACCGCCATGGTGAAGAACGCTGAACAGGGCAAAGACCGTGTAGGTATGAATAGTCCGGCACATCAGGCATCGTTCTCCCATGTGCATCTGGGACAGTGACAGGACATGTACTTTCACGGGGAGACTCATCCAGTCTGGGCACCAGTCCCACCCAGTACCAGTACAGAACTGCATCTACTTGCGAAGATGTGTGTTTGCACTCCCCAGGATGGCACAGTGGGCAAGCCACCCACTGTAGAGACTTGAGAGACTGTGGCTTTGCACTCCCCAGGATGGCACAGTGGGCAAGCCACCCACTTGTGAGACTTGAGAGACTGTGGCTTTGCACTCCCCAGGATGGCACAGTGGGCAACCCACCCACTGTATAGACTTGAGAGACTGTGGCTTTGCACTCCCCAGGATGGCACAGTGGGCAACCCACCCACTGTATAGACTTGAGAGACTGTGGCTTTGCACTCCCCAGGATACATCAATGGGCATGGTGCCCCATCGTGGATCTGGCTTCGCATTCATCTGGCTGAGGTGTCCCCCCTTCCCTTCCCCCTGAGGTGCCTGTATTGTTTCTATCTGATGCCCCGGCAGTGTTCTCTCGGATTTTGGTCAGGTATCTATAGTGGGCCTCGCCGATGCATTTTTGGACTGTTTGTGCACGGACATTGTTGTGTACATATCTGCACTACTTCTTGTATTGTACATTTATTTTTCACCAATTTCGTGATATGTATCAGTTTATTTTTTTATGGGTAGTATATTGTCACAATACAGAGTTTGACCGCAATTTGCTTTGTCTTTGCATTCTTCCGGGGGGATTGTGGGTTGTTACTGTGATTTTTGTGACTGCATTGGTGTGTATGTTGTGCTATGCGAGGGTGGGGGTGTTTGGTGGGTGTCCCCATAACTTTTGCCTCCCCCCTCCCCCTTGTCGTAGGTGCAGTACTCACTGGTATCTTCTGCGCGTACGGCGCTGTTGGTCGTAGATGAGCAGGAATGCGAGGGCTGGGAGTATTTGTAGTTCCGGCTCCATGGTGTCCTCGTTCCTCGTGGGATGTGTTGAGGTGAGCGGTTTCCCATTGCAAAAGCTGTTTCCGCCGTGTTTTTATCCACGGGGAATCCGCCCCGGAAAAGGTGGCGGATTGGTGTGTTGTGATAGTGTGAGCGGTACATTGTCTTCCGCCTGTCTGTTGGCGGTGACCGCCGCGCTGCTTGTCTGTACCGCCGTGGCGGGCGGTGTGTTAAAGTGGCTGTCTTTGTTGGCGGTTTCCGCCAGGGTCGTAATTCCTTTTTTTTGTCCGCCGCCCTGTTTGCGGTATTACCGCAGCTTCAACACCGTCCGCCAGGGTTTTAATGACCACCTATATATTGTAACACCTCACACATTCCTGCACTTTATCTTTCATGCAGCACACCATGCAAAACTGCCTTGTTGTACTGCCTTGCATGCCATTTGTGCATTTAAGCGCCCTAGATGTCATATTTTACAAACATGTATACAACATTATACAGCAAGCCACCTTGCTGCACTGTATAAAAAGGGAAGGGGATGTATTTGTCATATTTAATATTGTCAGGGTAATCCTGTAGTTGCCTAGATCCCACACAATCATCTCCATACTCCACAATACCAGAATCCAAGTACCAAGACTCAGGTGGAGAGCCTCCTTCAAAAGTATGCAGCGGGTCAAGCTCCCTCTATTCATCTCACAACCTAAGGCCCTCATCTGCAGAGACCTGGAAAGCTCTGTAGTCAGCCCCACTCTCTTCAACTTATACATGACTCCTCTAGCAAGCATCTTTCACATCCAGGGACTCTACATAATCTCTTACACCAATGACACCCAGATAGTGCTACCCCTCTCGGGACATACTAACATCTCTAAAGTTAATACAATATGTAATTTACCAACATGGCTTACTAAAATGTAATTTAATTGCTCATACTCAACCTGACAAGACAGAAGTGATGAGATTCTGCAACATTAACTCATCTTGGGACTCCACATGGTTGCCCAAATAACTAGGCCCGATATCATCACACTCCCACTACCGCAGAAACCTGTCCATCATCCTGGACACCAACCTCACCATAAGGTGTCCAATTACTACCATCAACTCCAGCTGATTTCACATATTTTCCATGCTTGTAAACCACTTCACATGGCTCTCTACTAACACCTGTAAGACCATCATCCTGGCCCTCATCACATGGAGACTTGGCTACAGCAATGCCCTCTTCTATAGAATTTCTTCACACCTCCAACACAAGATGCAAACCATCCAAAGCACCACTGCCTGACTAGTGCTCAGCCTTCCTTACGACATGCACATCACACTTCAACTCATAAAAATACAGTGACTCTCCATTCAGAATTGTTGCCAGTTCACGATGGTCACCCACGCCTACAAAGCACTACACTACCAGGGTCCCACCAAGATCACTCGGCATCTACACTCCCACCAACCAGTCTTCAACTTCTGCTCTGCATCAATTGCACTCACCCACACCCCCCATATACACAGAAGCAAGCTAGGAGGTAGGGTGTTCTCGTACATGGCAGCCTACACCTAGAATAACCTCCACTAGCACATCGGGACAGCTGCATAACTTATGGCTTTGCAGACTTGGACACCTGGCTCTTCAACTGTTCCTACTTGCAGAGCATGCACCTACTTAGTGCCTGGATACCCTCTTGGGTGACAAGTTGACCTTCTACAAAGCCACGTTACATTATATTACATTACATTACACTTTTGGCTGTCTAGTCCCAACACAAGCACACTTGCTTTATTATACGTTTGCACTGGGCAGCATCTATTGCTACTACCCAAAGCAAGGACAGTTGTGTGCAGGAAGAGATTACATGTGAGGCATTCCTGCCCTTTTCCTTTTATGCAACACAATGCTGCAAAGTGTCTTGCTATGTTGCACTGCATGATAGTCTGATACAGATTGGTCCTTGTTTTCTTTCACCTTGTACTTCTGGCTGGTCGTCTACATTAGCACTGTCCTGACGTTCCACTCCAGCTACCAACTCTGCTGGATGAGGGATGCCACCTGCTCCTCCAATGGATCCAACTCCTCCTGGACATCTGGACATCCGGGCCTCATGGCTGCCATGTGCCACCTCTTCTTACACTCCAGCACTGTCCTTCTTATGTGCGCAATCCAATTTATCTTTTCCACTATGGATTGTCAGATCTCATCAATTTGGATGAGACAAATAATGGGTACTCGTTCTTTGTCACCTCACTGATAAGTATGTGGTTCTTCTCCTGATTGAAGTTTGACTTCCTCTTTCCTTTCCTCTGCGATGTTGGCAGGACTTTGGGGTTAGGGTTGTTGACCTCCTGGCTTCCTGAGGCTCCTTCCATGCTTCTGTGTATTGGGTCGTGGGTATTAGTTGTGTACATTGCGTTACTCAGTTTGCATTTTCAAGTTTTCCTGTGACACAATGCACTCCTGCATGACACAATGCTGATTTGCAGCACGTAAAGCTGGTTTACGACATGCAAAACAACTTTGCGTCACATAGGTAATAGTTGTGTTACAGCACTTTACGTCATTATCAACAACTTTGTGTCACGATGCACGATGCATCTCAGGACCCTGTAATATGATGCGCAATATCATAAATATGACGTATCCATGGAGCTGGAAAATGCTGCAACGCAGCACAAATATTTCTGACGCAACGCCGCATCATGCAGCATTGTTTCAAGAATGATAAATTTGCCCGTTTGCATAGTTCAGCCTTTAAGAGTTTCCTGAATCATGAAGTGAGGCTCAAATCTCAAGAAGTTATTTTAGAAGAATGGATTTGTTTCCTAGAAAAATTATTTTAAGAAAAAAATAAAACCAGTAAAATCTGCTTTACCTGGATGAGCGGGCAACAGGTAGGTGACCACCATGGAGGCAGGCAGTAGAATTAAGTTTGGAGGAGGAAAAGGAGGAGCAACTGAGACTCTGCTGGTTTTTGTGTCCCAACCTGAAGACTTACATCTGTATAAATCGTAAGGGGAAAACTACGGTGTATGACATTTCCTTTAAGGAACGACGCCTTACTGTTCAGCAAAACCCATGTGCTAACCGATGAATCCTTTTGCATATGATCCACTGAAATTTCCACCATGGGGTAATTCTTAATAATACTGTCAATTCCCTATACATGAAGAATGCAACCAGAATTGACAGCATTAATGTGTCATTTGATTGTGTCTTTATTTGCTAAAATGTATAAAGCATTTCAAACTAAAGGATGAGATAATGGCATTTTGCTTTAAACTTACATTATGTTGTAGAGCCACTTAATTTTTGCGTTTTTTTAAGTGATCTGTAATAGATTGATTTTTTATTTTACAAATGTCACATCCTGGTTTAGTGGTGTTTTGAAGAAATATTTTAAATGGTGACTATACATCAGATACATTGCAATTAAATAAATGCTGTCTGTGGTATTCATCTATGTGATTTATGTGGATAGATAGAAAACAAGATGTCAGTGATTGGTAAGGCATTATCAATCACAAGACCAGAGTTGTATTCACCTAGGACGAACATGACACGTTCAAGTTGTTTTATTCAAGGACACCTGGCTCAGGACGAGGCCTCCTCAGTTTGTTATCCCTTCCTGTGAATATACTCGATTTTCTTTAGCTACTTTTGACAGTTTGCCTTTGTGGCAACTCTCTACCATTTCTTGTCACTTTGGATATTGTTGACTGGTTACCAGGCAATCAGATGTGTCAGAGCAGAGGAATTTTTAGAGGATTACTCTAAAGCAGCCTGAGGTTAAGTGTGCTCTGCTGGTAATGGCAGTGCTTCTTACTGGAATTATTCTGAATTGTATATACTTGTACGTTTTTCATGGATGGAGATTCATAAGCACTGTATTTGTTACTGGACCCCATGTTACTGTGGCTGGATGCCAGAAAGTAAACTGGAAAGAATGCAAGAGAAATAGGCAGGTGCGGGAGAGGGTCAGAGCCTGGGGGGAGGATCTAGGTGGCAGTGGAGGCTGGTAATTTTAGGAGGGACTCAGGCACACATGCACACTCACTCATTCACACACTTGTGCACATACACAACCATTCACAACACTCGTTATCAAACATTCAAACATACATGCATGCACCAAACATTACCGTCAGCTCTGGGTCAGAGGTCCCAGGAGGGTTGGGACTGCTGTCTTCCCTCGCTGGCTAACCTAAGGTCAACCAATGAGGGAAGACAGAAGTCCCAACTCGACGCAGAGTGGGATGGGGTCAGTGAGCTGCTGACCCCACCCCATCTGTGACGAGGTGTCACTGAATGACACTAGGCCCTGGGCGCTTTAGGGCTTAAAACTGAAGCGCCCAGGTCCAAAGCAATCAGTGACGTTTCCTCTCACCTTAAGGGGGAGGGCTTCGAGGCACCTTTGCGAGGCTGAAGAGAAAAGTTCAGCTCATGCAGCCGGGAGCCTGCTCAAATAGCGTATGCCTAACTCCTGGCTACCTGACCTGAAAATTAAGAGTGTCTGTCAGGCTGACCTTTGCTCAGCCTGACAGACACTCTTCTTGAGGGGCAAAAGGTAGGGGGACGTGGCCCCTCAGCCCCAAAGGACAGGCCTCGGCTGGTAGGTGGGTGGTTGGTTAGGTGTCAGAAATTGAGCAAGCTACTTCAGCCCTTCATCTAGGTATATACATTAGATACTCTAGATAAGTATGATAATGTTGTCCGAAATGGAGTGTGGAACATTTACAAGCCATAAACGTTTACACTCTTGTTAAATCACTTTAAGAAATATGTGCAAATGACTACGCCTTGCCTACGTGTTATATAAAGTCCTTTGAAGCTCCATTGCCACACACAGGTGCACACACACACACATACAGACAGCATCAATTGTCCATTCACTCATGCACACACATGCACAGAGTCCTCAAACTTGGATCTTCCCACTGTTCACAACGAATACAAAATGAGTCCCCAACACACAGGCAGGCTGACAAATAGGCATAAAAAGAAACATGTACTCACAGATGTGCATGTGTAATCCCAAGCACTCAAAATTTCACACAACTCCTTAAACACACACTTAACACATACCTATTCATGAACACACACGCTCTCAGTGATTTATACTTTCACACACACTCACAGGTATATCACTGATGGGTGAGCAAAGTAAGTTTGAGTGGGAAACAACCACACACAAACCCACACACACTCTGCTTCGCCATGCGATTCCTTTTTCAGAGCATAGAAACTGCTCATATGCACATGATGGAACTAAATGGACTTTCAATGTTTGTTTTCAGGTACAAGATGGCAGATGCAGGACTTTGGATAGAATCTCAACATATTATGTAGACACCTAAGCATACAATGCTGTGTATGGGCATATGTTGACGAAACCATGTCATATACTGGCAGTACCTATGCAATGATGGATACACCTGGATATAAGAAATGTTATCTAGAATATGGTGACAGTGTCTGGGCTGCTGATGCTATTGTGGGTTAAATGGTGAGAGCATGTAGGTGGAACTTGTGGTATGGTTTCAAAATCTGAACAAATTTTATGTAATTTTGTGTCAAGTTATGTCATATTTTGTTATGTTGTGTTATGAAGATTTGTTCAGCATGTAGTTCGCTATTTGTATGGGCTTGTGACACTGCATAGTGACTATGCTGGGTCATGGATAGTGGTATAAGTGCAGATGATGACAGTACTCAGAAATATGATGCCATTTATTAGAATACGGAGACAGTACCTGGCACATAATTATCTGTTTTGAGAAGGGGTGGTTTTGAGATGATTCTAGACATTTGTACTCTCTTTACATAAAGGTGAGAAGGGCGCCCCACACATGCGTTACACAATCTATTCAGCGTAGAATGCATCTCTTCATATCCTTGGGAAACAGTGAGCCTGGTAATAAAATTAATTTACAAAGGGAACCACTGGCTAAAGTTCTGACCAGAGAGCTCATTTGTGCAGTGTCAGATGTACTATCACACCTTCTCCATTCAGTTCTTCGGATTCTGGAGTTTGATGTTATTCAGTCCTTGATGTAAACAAAGGACCACTTATATATGAAACATACTTATACTGGTGGTTCAAACTATTAAAATATAATTAATTGGGACCTCCCCGGAAGCCATTCTCATTTTTAACCAATTTATTTGAAAGTTGTGCTTCATGATGCGCCTTTTGGTCCAGTTTTCGTGTAAAACATGTTGTTAGGGGATAACCCATCAGTGATGTTTGCTACCTTTTGAAAGTGGTAGGGCACATAAAAAATGTTCAATCCAGTAATAATAAACACAACTGCTTGATGATCTTCTGCAGCACACATTCAGCTGGCAAACACACTCGAGGTCCTCTTACCTCGCGCTTGCTGCATGTACAGATGTGCCTGCTGGACAATAGCATCTGAGCCAATATGGGACTGTGCTGATTCTCAGCTGCCTCTCACCTATTGATTGCAGAAGCCCAAACTGCGCACGTCAGGCTGGCTAAAGTCCAATCACCAGCCATTCTGACATGCGTAATTCAGTTAACACAGCCTCAGGTCACCCCAATACTATGCTATGCTGGGAGAGAAAGCTTCGTCATGGCCCACTCCTAAACAGGTGACAGTACAAGGAAAAGCATGCAAGGGTCGTGGGTCGCAGTGGGGTGGGTCAATACTCCAATGCTCCTATGGACAAACTGCTCCTGTCACCTATGCCTATCCACCCCACTGCCTTTACACCAGAATTAGGCCCGTATTTATACTTTTTTTAGCGCCGCATTTGCTCTACTTTTTGACGCAAAACGGCGCAAACCTACAAAATACAATGGTATTTTGCAAGTTTGCGCTGCTTTTGCGTCAAAAAACGACGCAAATGCGGTGCAAAAAAAAGTATAAATACGGGCCTTAGTTTTTTCAAAAAGTCAGGTTTGCTTACTTTACTACCTTGGTCCAATTTTACAACAGATGTTGGTACTCCATCAATTTCAAATTTCACCTCAGAGACTGGTGAACCACATAATATGTTTAAAGGAAAATTGATGACGTTTCGGAAGACAATGATATTATTTAATATGACTTTGTATACTTTTATTTACATCTGTTTTATTGTTTTTAAAGATAATTATCAAAGAAGAAGACTGCTAGCTATACATAGTACATTGGGTGACAGGAATCAGTGTAAGAATACATTGGCAAATAGCTGTGTTGGCACAGTAGCGACAAAGCCCGATGATGCATGGAAACAGGTGACAGGCTCGTTCAGTCGTGCAGCTATACCAACTCATCCCAGGGTGACTAGAACCGCTGTTTGTTCGGGATTAATATCTACATCCAACCAGTGCACTGGCTATTGAAGTTGTGCAGTGGCGTAATACAGTTTCGAAGTTAGGAGCACCCAGTCCTCCCTCCAATAGTGGCTGATGTATGATAGCTAGTGCTGCTCGTTTTCTGCCGGCCCTACCATATTAAGTATAGAAGTAATCCATGTAGTTCCAGGAAGAAGGTTTTGGGGAGTGTCCGCGGAAATGCTACTAAGAAATGCAGTAGTCTAGGTAACATCAGCATTTTAGATATTGTTACACATCCTAGCAGGGAGAGGGGCACTGATTGCTAGAAGGGGAGAGATCACAGGATCGCGCATACTGCACGGTCCACATTACCCTCCTTGAGGGCCACCACTGAGTGGTATATATTAACCTCTAGAAATTGAAAGCTGTTGTGACACCTTTGGAGTCGTTATATGGGTGTATCGACCATAAGGGGCTCGGGAATTGGGGCAAGGGAGAATAAACAGGATTTGGACCAATTGACTCGTAGTCCTGAAATTGAACCGAAGTCATCTTGTAAGTGTATTAGGGGTGGAAGCGATGTACCAACCTCGCGTAAGAAGATCAGGGCTTTGTCAGCAAATAGGGATATTATGTGATACATGTCACGTTCTAGGATCCCCATTCCTGTGCTCGCTGGTGTAGCTGGCAAGCCAGGGTCTTCATAGCCATGGCGAAAAGGAGGGGTGAGAGTGGGCATCCTTGGCGAGTGCCCCTTTGGATGGGGAAGCTGTCTGACATCCACTGACCGGTTTTAACCCTAACAGTCGGTCTCGAGTACAGCTGCACACCCAGCCCAGGAATTGAGGTCTGAACCTCATGTGTTTTAGTGTTGTCAACAGAAAGATCCAACTCAGGGTGTCGAGGGCTTTTTCTATGCCTAGTGACACCGCTATTTCACCATGTGCCTTCATTGGTGTGCCTCTCACTAGTTTCAACAATTGCCTGCTATTAAGGAAGGTACTTTGTCCAGGTATGAAATCCAATTGATCTGGGTGTACCAATGATGTAATCAAGTCTGTTGGATAGCACATTTCCCAATCTCTTGCAGTCAAAATTAAGCAGAGATTTGGGGCGGTAAGAACATACATCTACCGGGTCTTGTCCGGGTTTAGGGAGGACCACAATTAGGGATTTGTGCATGGAGTCTAGTAGTTGGCCAGATGAGAGCACCTTGGGGAATACTTTTAGTAAATGTTGGGAGATCAGCCCCGAATAAGTAGAGTAATACTCAATGGGTAATGCCTCAGAGCCTGGGGTTTTGTTTCTCGCAATTTGGGTCACTGCCAGTGTGATCTCTTCCAATTGAAGCGGTCCATGAGTTCAGCTCACTGGATGGGAGACAGTTGAGTTAAGGGCAGCCCACATAGAAATTCAGCTATCTGACCAGGTGCAGGTTCAATTACGACCTCATACAGTGTGTGATAGTAGCCTTTAAATACTAAATTAATGTTGGCTTGTGTATTGACCATCAGCCAAATAATGCACTGTTGATCTTCTTGGACCAGCCATGAAAGCAATTTGCCCGAGCAATTGCCTTCCACATGCAGTGAAGTCATACGGCACCTGTAGTTGTGTTTGCTCAGGTGTTTTTCTGCCTCTCTGTATTGTTTGTGCAGGCTTTTGAGTTGCTCGAATTTGTCTCCTTGGGTGACTTCCTCCCCCTCTACTACACGTAAGGTTTGTTCTAGAGCCATCAGTTCAACATGTAATGTGCAATGGACACCCCATGAGGCATCCATGCAATGGCCACGCACCACCACTTTGTGTACGTCCCACTCTATTGCCCTGGATGCTTTGGACCCTTTGTTATGTTCAAAATATTGCATGATGCCTGTTGATGTGTCTTCGCAAAATGGGGGGGGGTCAAGTAAGGTCTCTGGCTGTGACGACATATAGGGATGCTCGGCACCGCCTACCCCACTTGAGCACTACCCAAAGTGGGCAGTTATCTGGCAGCGTGCAAGTACTCCGATCTGATCATCTGTGTTCCCAATTGTTCATTGCATAGTATTAGGTCCAATCTAGTGTGTAAGGCATGTACTGGTCAGTAAAACGAATATTCCCAGTCGTTAGTGTGTCCCATGTGGCAAATGTCATGTAGCTGTCTGTGTTGTAACCATGCACTGAACTGTTGTGTTGTCTTAATTCATGTGTCATTGCATAGTGAGGAGACCGAACAATCCCATTCTACATCTGGCACACAGTGAAAGTCCCTCCCCGATAAACTAGGTGTCTGAAGGGTCTCTGAACAAGGCTGAAGTAAGAGTGTAAAGCAATTCAGATTGACCAGAGTTGGAAGCCTATCGACCCAGCAGAGAAAGCGTGGCTCCATCTAGGAGACCCTCAACAATGTCATGTCTGGGTTTCTTGTCTGCCATGTGTCTGTATACTTCATATAGGGTCCCCGGTGCAATCCATATAAGTACTTCCTTTGCGAAGGCTGATGAGGTCATGCCATATAACTGGCTCCGCCATTTTGTTCTTACCTTGTGGAGTTCCAGGGCGGTAAGATGTGTTCCCTGCAATGGTGCTATATTTGTATGTCGGTGTTTAAGATAGGCATGTACGTGATATCTTTTGGCTGGGGTAGCATGACCCATACGTTCCAAATAAGCATATCGTACACTGGTGTTTGTCCATTTGTTAGGGTGGCCGTGTCATGCAGTGATACATCCCATCAATGATCACAGAGTATTGTCTAAGGAAGATGTATTCTGCATGTGTCATACAGGATGTGGTTGTCATGTGCGTTGCATCACTCTGTGTATTAATGTCCAAGCTATATATTACCATGTGCAATGATTCCTGAACAACGACTGTCTAATTAAGTCAACAAAAAATAACCGATAACCCCTCCCCAGGTTGGTCGACTGAAGAGTACCTGACCACATTCCCACAAAAACAAACCAATAAGCAAGAAAACATACTAATAAAGTAATGAGGCCATTTTGGATTCTCTGTGAGGCGTGAAAAGTGTGTTCTGATACTTTCATGTTGTGGCCCGACAAGGAGGGAGTGACCATCCAAACCAAGCATAGATCAGATGCAGGCCTCGGGGAAGGTCAATTGTAGTTGTGAGTCACAATAGACAACATGCATCCTTATAGCGTAGGTCAAAGAATGTCACAGATCATCAGCAGACTGCAGGGTGATCAAAGGGTCCTGTTTGAGTGTGGTGAGGACTCTGAGGCCCCCATATCTGATCCAAAGTTTCATGGTTGATCAACATGTAGTGGGGTGAAGGAGTTCAAGCTGAGTTGTGAAGCCTTGGCCTGTTTGACCGCCACTTGATCCCGAGTCGGCGTAGTGGGTGGTTTTGCGCCTACCACGACGTGAGCGGGGTGTCAGCCATTCCCCAATGTTCAGTTCCTCCAATAGGGTTTGAGCTAGGCCTTTTGTGTGGAGCCAAGTCCACACATTCTCTGGTGTGGCAGACACATACACCATCTCCCCGTTCACTACACCCAGTTTTGCTGGGAATAGTAATGCATATTTATAGTTCAGTTCCCGAAGTCATTGTTTGACCTTGCTGTATGAGATGTGGAGCTGCTGCACTTTTGCCATGAAATAAGGATAGGCTGTGATTGAGGCACCCTCATGTTGCCAGGGACCTTTCATATGAAATTGTTGTACCACTAGGTCACGGTTGCGGAAGTTGAGGAGCTGTGCAAAAATGGGATGTGGTGGAGCACCCGAGGTGGGTGGTTTGTCACGTATCCTGTGTGCCATTTCTACAGAAAATAACTTAGGTGGCTTGCCTGTCAGTACAGTGCTTGTCAACCATTGTTCTATAAAGAGATCCATGCTGGAACCCTCTGCTCTTTCTGGGATGCCCACAAGGCGTATGTTGTTGCACCGGGACCACCCTCTGGCGTTCTCCACCCTGGGGCGCAGGGAAGTCACTTCAGTTTGTAATTCTTGCACTGTGGGGTGCAATGCGGTAAGTGAAGGTTTTGCCTCACCACGCAATCTCTCAGTTTGCGGTGGCCTGCATGGAGCAGATTGACATTCAAGGAGATGGTGTCTAGTTGGCTTTCCACTGATGTTTTGGTCGCAAGTACAGCTTGTAGAACCTTTTCAAATTGAGTGGAGTGTGCATATAGGGTATTCTCCATGTAGGTCAGAAACATTGTGTTGCGGTCGAAGGAGTATGATGATATCGCTGGGTCATGCAGAAAGGATTTATTCATTTTAGGTTTCACCATCATGGTGGATCAATATACTGCGCAGAGCACAGTAGTTGAAGAGCATCACCCGCAGTGGGCATGTGCAGCATGTAATCAGGTGGAGCTGTCTAGGAGCAGCTGTTCCCCACAGTCTCCCTGCACCAGCAGCTATTCAGGCCAGGGCGCTCTATGCTAGTACACAGAGGTGTCCCTTTTGAGTGTTAGGGAGCCTGAGAAGGAGGACGGCAGGCAATCTAGTCTTTACCACTTTTTGGGCATCATGGTGCAGACAAACATGGAGTGCTATAGTCTACAGGCACTTGTGGTATATCCTATGCAATCACAGACACCATTGTAGACAGGGCCATGGTGGGGGGGCATGCAGAGACAATTATAGGACCGGCAAACACATTGCATATTGTTGGTCTCACAGCTCATGTCCAGACAGTGCCAGTTATATGTAAGGATGAAGCAGTGCGGTTTTGCAGTGTGATGCTGCTATTAGGGTCTCCTAGTGTGTTCACAGGGAGGGAAGAAATGCCGTCCCTGGTAGTGGGCGGTGGTTGCAGCAGAACAACAGAGCAGCAGGGATGGCAGATGAGTCTCTGTCTCCGTAGGAGGAGGATGAGGCCACCCTCGGTGCTTGTTCAAGGTCGATGAGTGCACGAGAGACCAAACGCAACTGTAGGAGCTCCGTTGCTCCATCTGTAGCCCTCACAGTGGGTTTTTGCTGCTGCTTCTCAGCTGGTGCAAAGGTCATGCCGCGGCTCCCACTGTGCGATGTGGTGGGCCACATGTCAGGTATAGAAGCTTCCTCGTAGAGGGAGCACGGTGAAGGAGACAGGAATCAGACACCCACGATGACCCGGGAGCCTTGTCGGTGGTCCCCAATCGTCCGGCACATTATCTTCAGGCTTGCGCTGCCCACCTCCCAGTTAGGCCACTTGCAGACCTCACACGGCAGCAATATCGACCCTTAGCATGGCTGTCCCTCCGGAGCTAATAAACAGGATCGTGCATGAGCAGAGCATTGTGCTAGGGGCTCAGGTGGTGACACAGCAATAGTAAGTTGTAGATAGCGAGAGTTATTTCATGATTTTGAGCGGGCCAGCACTGAGATCGTAATTACTAGCCCATTGCAGCCGCCATCTTGGCCACACCCCATAACTTTGTAAACTTAAAGTGACTTCCACCTTTTAGGTCATGAGATAAAAATGAGCACAAACAGAAGCAGCACCATGCCATAGTAGGGGTGCTCTCCACTAGACAGACATGGAGGTTAGCATGAACAGTTCTACCAACCTATACACAGCCAGAGGTACAACTGTTATTCAATAACACAACATTAACAAAGTATCATTTGAGACTGTAGCTATGCTTCTCTACTGATGGTGGGTGTTTGGATAACATTTGTTGAATAACAAATAACTGTTGTTTTAACAACTGATAAGCCAACAATTAATAGTTTCTTAGAAAGAGTACATTATTCATAGCTCTATAATTAGTACTGTACTGTGACTCATAAGAACCCCTAATTATAATCAATATTTAACTTCCCATCTATTACATTCATGAAGTGGCTGCGGATAATACCTGATGTAAGTAACCTATTAGTTACATTCTATTTTGAGTGTAAATTAAAACCCTGCATCCTAATTTATTTCCCTAGGTGCCTGCTTCTAAGATGTTTAATATAGTATAGAAGTCATTCTCCAGGGATGGAGAGAGCCATGGCTCAGAAAGATAAAGAATAGAACACAAAGGTCCTGATTTAGAGTTTGGAAGATTGGTTACTCAGTCACAAACATGATGGGTATCCCATCAACTGTGTTACGATCTCCATAGGCTATAATGGAATCGTAGTACAGCGGACAGTAAATCAGTCACGTTTGTGACAGAGTAACCCCATCCTCCAAACTCTAAATCAGGCCCAGAGTCCTTAAGGACAAGATGGCTTGTGGTGTTGCAGTTTCATTCACTCAAAGTCCAGTACTAGA